>NW_028225179.1:171213725-171508725 GCF_052327205.1 Somniosus microcephalus | reverse complement strand
GAGACATAGCTGGCTCTCACAACCTTCAGAAAATGAAAAAAACAGTTAAACAAAAATGACCATGATCTTCGGCCTTCATACAAAAAACAAACACTACAGTCTCAGCCTTCATAAAAAACAAACACAACAGTCTCGGCCTTCATAAAAAACAAACACAACAGTCTCAGCCTTTATAAAAAACAAACACAACAGTCTCGGCCTTCATAAAAAAACAAACCTTCTCGGCCTTCATATATAAAAAAACCTTCTCGGCCTTCATATATTAAAAAAAGCCTTCTCGGCCTTCATATATAAAAAAAACATTTGGCCACACCTTCTACTTTTTCCCCTGCGAGGGTGACCCACCTCGCTTCCGCGAGTGGCCCTTTCCCGCCTTGCAGCTCCTCCTCAATGGGACCCCAGTGGCTGCAGCAAGGCTGGGGAAGGCTGCTGAGAGTCAGATAGTGAGACGGCAGATGCCCTTGGGGGACGGCCTGGACCAGCTCTGGGCCTGGAGGGCCCGGCTGCTGACTGCTCCAACTCTGCTTGGGTGGCAGTAGTCTGTCCTACGGGTGGTGGCAGCTGCAGTGGAGGAGTGACAGTGTTGGCTGCAGGAATGCTGCCAACCTGACAGAGCACAGGCACTCCCTGGTCGGCTGATACACTGGCACTCGCACGGGCCAGCACTGCAGCATGCGCAGCAATCTGCTGAAGCACAGACTGCTGCGGTGCGGCGAGGGACCCGGCGATGCCTGGCCGATCCAGCAAGGGTGGCAGCAGTTAGTGCCCTTGTGGCCCTGATCTGTGTCTGCATCAGACCAGCCAGTGAATGCACGACTGAGCACTTGGCTGGAAGCCGCCTGTGCTGCCGCGAAGTCCTGCAGACTCCTTGCCTGTGCTGCACTGAATTCTTGCAGACTCCTGGCCTGTGCTGCCCCAAATTTCTGAGCACTCCTTGCCAGTGACTCTATGGAGTCAGGCATCCTTGCCACTGCAGCTATGAGCTCAGTGTGCCTGCGCTCAGCCTGGGCGCCCATTTCAGCAAGGAGCCACACCTCCTCTGCGCTCACCGTAGCAGGACTGGAGACCGCACTCATCCTCCGGGGAGAAGGCCGACGAGCTTCCCCACCCCTCCCGCATTGCTGCAGCCCGCTGGGCCCCGGAGCTTCACTCTCCTCAGACCCTTCCCCCCCTGCTCCCCTCCAGGGAAGACGTGTCCCCATCATGGCCATGGGCTGCCTCGGCTGAGGGTGGCACTGATGGGCTTCCTCTTCCTCCTCCTCGAATTCAGAATCACTGACAGTGGCAGCTTGAGGGCCCGCCTCCTCACCTGGTGATTCAGCATCTGAAAGCAGGGAGGCACAAGAGTTGCTTTAGAGTGAGGAGAGGGCGGCAGCGAGGGAGGCATGAGTGCTGCTATGCACTGCATTGGTTCGATAGTAGCAAAGGATGCTGGTGTGAGGCACAAGTGGAAAGAGAGAGGTCAAAAAGGTGATGACCTTACCATTGCTGTGCAGAACAGGGTCGGCATCTCCACTGGCGACGGGGCCAATCAGCCGGCCTGCCATAATGCGCTCCACATGCTGCTCCAGGTCGCTGAGCTCTTTCAGGTCAGGATGGCCTCTTCCGGTCCATCGCTGCTGCCTGCGATTGTGGGCCAGCTTTCCCTGCAAGAGAAAGGACGGCCTCTAAGTACAGTGTCAAGCCCTGATCTTGCCTGCACTGCCTCCCATGGTGGAATAGCCCTGACAGTGTCAAGCCCTCATCTAGCCTGCACTGCCTCCCATGGTGGAATAGCCCTGACAGTGTCAAGCCCTGATCTTGCCTGCACTGCCTCCCATGGTGGAATAGCCCTGACAGTGTCAAGCCCTCATCTAGCCTGCACTGCCTCCCATGGTGGAATAGCCCTGACAGTGTCAAACTCTGATCTTGCCTGCACTGCCTCCCATGGTGGAATAGCCCTGACAGTGTCAAGCCCTGATCTTGCCTGCACTGCCTCCCATGGTGTAATAGCCCTGACAGTGTCAAGCCCTCATCTTGCCTGCACTGCCTCCCATGGTGGAATAGCCCTGACAGTGTCAAGCCCTGATCTCGCCTGCACTGACTCCCATGGTGGAATAGCCCTGACAGTGTCAAGCCCTGATCTTGCCTGCACTGCCTCCCATGGTGGAATAGCCCTGACAGTGTCAAGCCCTGATCTTGCCTGCACTGCCTCCCATGGTGGAATAGCCCCGACAGTGTGTAATGTGCTGAATGTGCAAGTGATTTTCATGAGAGTCCCATAGCTGTTGGATGAGGGCTGGGCATTGGGGCTTTCAGGTCCCTTTGGCCATAAAGTGAGGTGCACATGCAGGGATGAGGAGGATACTGGAAAGGGTACTCACCCTGACAACCAGAGTGAGGTCGTTGAACTTTTTCTGGATTGCACAGGAGTCCTGGCAACCATGCTGTTGGAGGTCACCCTGTTTGCCACCTCCCTCCCGGCTTTTCTATACTCGCTGGGCAGCGGCCTCCTGCCACTATCAGGGAAGAGGACAAGTCGCCTGCGCTCCACTGCGCCAACCAGTAGCCTCAGGGCACCCTCGCTGAAGTGCTGCGCTCGCTCCCTAGCCTTCTCCATAGTCGTGGACGTTGAAATGTTGAAGCAGCTATGTTCAGGGCTTGATTCAGGGCTGCAGTGTGCAGGGCGTGGCAGCCAAACAAGTCCACCCTCCCCCTTTAAGAGCTGACCGGCGCCAGCGTGTCTGCCTTCAATCAGCAACTCGCCGCACCTGCGCTGCGCCCGCCCTTGGTGGTAGCGCCTCGGCACGCCGGCTTAGCGCCTTATGATAGTCGTGCATCGCCTGCTTTAGCGCAGCAGCAACCTCTTGGGGCGATGCAACTGAATATCGGCGAAGGTGGCGCTAAGTTGCGCCGGGCGCTAAATTTAGCGAACGCCCGGCTGTAACGCCCCAAACGTGGCTATACTGAATTTCTAGGCCTATATTTCTAGAATTGTCTCAGAGTAATTCTGTATAGAACCCACAAATTCTGTACATTCTTTTGTAAGGAGTTGCAGAATTCTGGGGGGTATTCCGGACCCTCATAATATCTGGAAGGTTACAGTCTAGTTCAACTTATTAAAAGTACTATCCGGAGGACGGTAACATCTTTAGGTGGTCCTTTCCTTTAGGGAGAGATAGCCTGAACCTTTAGACCCATTTAAGCATCTTATGGAATTCGGCTATCTCTAACTTAAGTTGCGGGTGAACATCTGGGGAATACGCCTGATCTGGAATAGCCCAAAAGGGCTAGGACTGTAATTATCCCTTCAATCTATGCCTCCTGGGTGGCGCAGGAAAGTGCCAAGGGCCTGCGGTTCACAGCTCAGGGAATATGTTTGCGCTTACGGCAGTAGAAGTGCAGGGAACCGGGTTACAGAGAGGCATAGAGGTCCTAGGGAAAGCCGTAATAAAGGCGAGTGATTTACAGTCCAAGGGGCGAGCATGTGACATGCTGGCTCAGGACTTGATTGACAGTGTTGAATCAGACATTGAAGACATCAGGTTTAGAATGGTGCCCTGGCATGCGCAGAAGGAAGTCAGCAGTCTCAATCTGATTAACTGGGAGGAAGATAGACAGGAGCTCTTGGTAACCCGACCAGCAGGTGGGGGGGCTGTGGATGCATTTAGATTTCTAATGATGATGTCACGGGGCACAAGAATGGGACATATCGGGGGGATGTAAAGTAGAGTCTCTGGGAGTGGTCAGAGGCGAATCGGTGTACACTGGCTCGGCCTCCACTGGAGTATTGTGTCCAATTCTGGGCACCGCACTTTAGGAAGGATGTGAAGGCCTTAGAGAGGGTGCAGAAAGGATGTACAAGAATGGTTCCAGGGATGAGAGCCTTCAGTTAGTGAGCTTTACTCTGTATCTAACCTGTGCTGTACCTGCCCTGGGAGTGCTTGATGGGACAGTGCAGAGGAAGCTTAACTCTGTATCTAACCCGTGCTGCACCTGCCCTGGGAGTGTTTGATGGGACAGTGTAGAGGGAGCTTTACTCTGTATCTAACCTGTGCTGTACCTGCCCTGGGATTGTTTGATGGGACAGTGTAGAGGGAGCTTTACTCTGTATCTAACCTGTGCTGTACCTGCCCTGGGAGTGTTTGATGGGACAGTGTAGAGGGAGCTTTACTCTGTATCTAACCCGTGCTGTACCTGCCCTGGGAGTGTTTGATGGGACAGTGTAGAGGGAGATTTACTCTGTATCTATCCCGTGCTGTACCTGGCCTGGGAGTGTTTGATGGGACAGTGCAGAGGGAGCTTTACTCTGCATCTAACCCGTGCTGTACCTGCCCTGGGAGTGTTTGATGGGACAGTGTAGAGGGAGCTTTACTCTGTATCTAACACTGTGCTGTACCTGCCCTGGGATTGTTTGATGGGACAGTGTAGAGGGAGCTTTACTCTGTATCTAACCTGTGCTGTACCTGCCCTGGGAGTGTTTGATGGGACAGTGTAGAGGGAGCTTTACTCTGTATCTAACCCGTGCTGTACCTGCCCTGGGAGTGTTTGATGGGACAGTGTAGAGGGAGATTTACTCTGTATCTATCCCGTGCTGTACCTGGCCTGGGAGTGTTTGATGGGACAGTGCAGAGGGAGCTTTACTCTGCATCTAACCCGTGCTGTACCTGCCCTGGGAGTGTTTGATGGGACAGTGTAGAGGGAGCTTTACTCTGTATCTAACACTGTGCTGTACCTGCCCTGGGAGTGTTTGATGGGACAGTGTAGAGGGAGCTTTACTCTGTATCTAACCCGTGTTGTACCTGCCCTGGGAGTGTTTGATGGGACAGTGTAGAGGGAGCTTTACTCTGTATCTAACCCGTGCTGTACCTGCCCTGGGAGTGTTTGATGGGACAGTGTAGAGGGAGCTTTACTCTGTATCTAACCTGTGCTGTACCTGCCCTGGGAGTGTTTGATGGGACAGTGTAGAGGGAGCTTTACTCTGTATCTAACCCGTGCTGTACCTGCCCTGGGAGTGTTTGATGGGACAGTGTAGAGGGAGATTTACTCTGTATCTATCCCGTGCTGGACCTGGCCTGGGAGTGTTTGATGGGACAGTGCAGAGGGAGCTTTACTCTGCATCTAACCCGTGCTGTACCTGCCCTGGGAGTGTTTGATGGGACAGTGTAGAGGGAGCTTTACTCTGTATCTAACCCTGTGCTGTACCTGCCCTGGGAGTGTTTGATGGGACAGTGTAGAGGGAGCTTTACTCTGTATCTAACCCGTGTTGTACCTGCCCTGGGAGTGTTTGATGGGACAGTGTAGAGGGAGCTTTACTCTGTATCTAACCCGTGCTGTACCTGCCGTGGGAGTGTTTGATGGGACAGGGTAGAGGGAGCTTTACTCAGTATCTAACCCTGTGCTGTACCTGCCCTGGGAGTGTTTGATGGGACAGTGCAGAGGGAGCTTTACTCTATATCTAACCCGTGCTGTACCGGCCCTGGGAGTGTTTGATGGGACAGTGTAGAGGGAGCTTTACTCTGTATCTAACCCGTGCTGTACCTGTCCTGGGAGTGATTGATGGGACACTGTCGAAGGAGCTTTACTCTCGATCTAACCCGTGCTGTCCCTGCCCTGGGAGTGTTTGATGGGACAGTGTAGAGGGAGCTTTACTCTGTATCTGACCCTGTGCTGTACCTGCCCTGGGAGTGTTTGATGGGACAGTGTAGAGGGACCATTACTCTGTATCTAACCCGTGCTGTACCGGCCCTGGAAGTGTTTGATGGGACACTGTAGAGGGAGCTTTACTCTGTATCTAACCTGTGCTGTACCTGCCGTGGGAGTGTTTGATGGGACAGTGTCGAAGGAGCTTTACTCTGTATCTAACCCGTGCTGTACCTGCCCTGGGAGTGTTTGATGGGACAGTGTAGAGGGAGCTTTACTCTGTATCTAACCCGTGCTGTACCTGCCCTGGGAGTGTTTGATGGGACAGTGTAGAGGGAGCTTTACCCTGTATCTAACCAGTGCTGTACCTGCCCTGGGAGTGTTTGATGGGACAGTGTCGAAGGAGCTTTACTCTGTATCTAACCCGTGCTGTACCTGCCCTGGGAGTGTTTGATGGGACAGTGTAGAGGGAGCTTTACTCTGTATCTAACCCGTGCTGTACCTGCCCTGGGAGTGTTTGATGGGACAGTGTAGAGGGAGCTTAACTCTGTATCTCACCCTGTGCTGTACCTGCCCTGGGAGTGTTTGATGGGACAGTGTAGAGGGAGCTTTACTCTGTATCTAACCCATGTTGTACCTGCCCTGGGAGGGTTTGACGGGACAGTGTAGAGGGAGCTTTACTCTGTATCTAACCCGTGCTGTACCTGCCCTGGGAGTGTTTGATGGGGCAGTGTAGAGGGAGCATTACTCTGTATCTAACCCGTGCTGTACCTGCCCTGGGAGTGTTTGATGGGACAGTGTCGAAGGAGCTTTACTCTGGATCTAACCCGTGCTGTACCTGCCCTGGGAGTGTTTGATGGGACAGTGTAGAGGGAGCTTTACTCTGTATCTAACCCGTGCTGTACCTGCCCTGGGAGTGTTTGATGGGGCAGTGTAGAGGGAGCATTACTCTGTATCTAACCCGTGCTGTACCTGCCCTGGGAGTGTTTGATGGGACAGCGTCGAAGGAGCTTTACTCTCTATCTAACCCGTGCTGTACCTGCCCTGGGAGTGTTTGATGGGACAGTGTAGAGGGAGCTTTACCCTGTATCTAACCCGTGCTGTACCTGCCCTGGGAGTGTTTGATGGGACAGTGTAGAGGGAGCTTTACTCTGTATCTAACCCGTGCTGTACCTGCCCTGGGAGTGTTTGATGGGGCAGTGTAGAGGGAGCATTACTCTGTATCTAACCCGTGCTGTACCTGCCCTGGGAGTGTTTGATGGGACAGTGTCGAAGGAGCTTTACTCTGGATCTAACCCGTGCTGTACCTGCCCTGGGAGTGTTTGATGGGACCGTGTAGAGGGAGCTTTACTCTGTATCTAACCCGTGCTGTACCTGCCCTGGGAGTGTTTGATGGGACAGTGTAGAGGGAGCTTAACTCTGTATTTAACCCGTGCTGTACCTGCCCTGGGAGTGTTTGATGGGACAGTGTAGAGGGAGCTTTACTCTGTATCTCACCCTGTGCTGTACCTGCCCTGGGAGTGTTTGATGGGACAGCGTAAAGGGAGCTTTACTCTGTATCAACCCATGCCGTACCTGCCCTGGGATTGTTTGATGGGACAGTGTAGAGGGAGCTTTACTCTGTATCTAACTCGTGCTGTACCTGCCCTGGGAGTGTTTGATGGGACAGTGTAGAGGGAGCTTTACTCTGTATCTAACCCTGTGCTGTACCTGCCCTGGGAGTGTTTGATGGGACAGTGTCGAAGGAGCTTTACTCTGTATCTAACCCGTGCTGTACCTGCCCTGGGAGTGTTTGATGGGACAGTGTAGAGGGAGCTTTACTCTGTATCTAACCCGTGCTGTACCTGCCCTGGGAGTGTTTGATGGGACAGTGTAGAGGGAGCTTTACTCTGTATCAAATCGTGCTGTACCTGCCCTGGGAGTGTTTGATGGGACAGCGTAGAGGGAGCTTTACTCAGTATCTAACCCTGTGCTGTACCTGCCCTGGGAGTGTTTGATGGGACAGTGTAGAGGGAGCTTTACTTTGTATGTAACCCGTGCTGTACCTGTCCTGGGAGTGTTTGATGGGACAGTGTAGAGGGAGCTTTACTCTGTTTCTAACCCGTGCTGTACCTACCCTGTGAGTGTTTGATGGGACAGTGTCGAGGGAGATTTACTCTGTATCAAACCGTGCTGTACCTGCCCTGGGAGTGTTTGATGGGAGAGTGTAGAGGGAGCTTTACTCTGTATCTAACCCGTGCTGTACCTGCCCTGGGAGTGTTTGATGGGACAGTGTAGAGGGAGCTTTACTCTGTATCTAACCCTGTGCTGTACCTGCTCTGGGAGTGTTTGATGGGACAATGTAGAGGGAGCTTTACTGTGTATCTAACCCGTGCTGTACCTGCTCTGGGAGTGTTTGATGGGACAGTGTAGAGGGAGCTTTACTCTGTATCTAACCCGTGCTGTACCTGCCGTGGGAAAGTTTGATGGGACAGTGTAGAGGGAGCTTTACTCTGTATCTAACCCATGCTGTACCTGCCCTGACGTGTTTGATGGGACAGTGTAGAGGGAGCTTCACTCTGTATCTAAGCTGTGCTGTACCTGCCCTGGGAGTGTTTGATGGGACAGTGTAGAGGGAGCTTTACTCTGTATCTAACCCGTGCTGTACCTGCCCTGGCAGTGTTTGATGGGACAGTGTAGAGGGAGCTTTACTCTGTATCTAACCCGTGCTGTACCTGCCTTGGGAGTGTTTGATGGGACAGTGTAGAGGGAGCTTTACTCTGTATCCAACCCGTGCTGTACCTGCCCTGGGAGTGTTTGATGGGACAGTGTAGAGGGAGCTTTACTCTGTATCTAACCCGTGCTGTACCTGCCCCGGGAGTGTTTGATGGGACAGTGTAGAGGGAGCTTTACTCTGTATCTAACCCGTGCTATACCTGCCGTGGGAGTGCTGGATGGGACAGTGTAGAGGGAGCTTTACTCTGTATCTAACCCATGCTATACCTGTCCTGGGAGAGTTATATAGGACAGTGTAGAGGGAGCTTTACTCTGTATCTAACCCGTGCTGTACCTGCTCTGTGAGTGTTTGATGGGACAGTGTAGAGGGAGCTTTACTCTGTATCTAACCCGTGCTGTACCTTGCCTGGGAGTGTTTGATGGGATAGTGTCGAAGGAGCTTTACTCTGTATCTAACCCGTGCTGTACCTGCCCTGGGAGTGTTTGATGGGACAGTGTCGAAGGAGCTTTACTCTGTATCTAACCCGTGCTGCACCTGCCCTGGGAGTGTTTGATGGGACAGTGTAGAGGGAGCTTTACTCCGTATCTAACCCGTGCTGTACCTGCCCTGTGAGTGTTTGATGGGACAGTGTAGAGGGAGCTTTACTCTGTATCTAAACCGTGCTGTACCTGCCCTGGGAGTGTTTGATGGGACAGTGTAGAGGGAGCTTTACTCTGTATTTAACCCGTGCTGTACCTGCCCTGGGAGTGTTTGATGGGACAGTGTCGAAGGAGCTTTACTCTGTATCTAACCCGTGCTGTACCTGCCCTGGGAGTGTTTGATGGGACAGTGTAGACGGAGCTTTACTCTGTATCTAACCCGCGCTGTACCTGCCCTGGGAGTGTTTGACGGGACAGTGTAGAGGGAGCTTAACTCTGTATCTAACCCGTGCTGTACCTGCCCTGAGAGTGTTTGATGGGACAGTGCAGAGGGAGCTTAACTCTGTATCTAACCCGTGCTGTAGCTGCCCTGTGAGTGTTTGATGAGACAGTGTAGAGGGAGCTTTACTCTGTATCTAACCCGTGCTGTACCTGTCCTGGGAGTGTTTGATGGGACAGTGTCGAAGGAGCTTTACTCTGTATCTAACCCGTGCTGTACCTGCCCTGGGAGTATTTGATGTGACAGTGTAGAGGGAGCTTTACTCTGTATCTAACCCATGCTGTACCTGCCCTGGGAGTGTTTGATGGGACAGTGTAGAGAGAGCTTTACTCTGTATCTAACGCTGTGCTGTACCTGCCCTGGGAGTGTTTGATGGGACAGTGTTGAGGGAGCTTTACTCTGTATCTAACCCATGCTGTACCTGCCCTGGGAGTGTTTGATGGGACAGTGTAGAGGGAGCTTTACTCTGTATCTAACCCGTGCTGTACCTGCTGTGGGAGTGTTTGATGGGACAGGGTAGAGGGAGCTTTACTCAGTATCTAACTCTGTGCTGCACCTGCCCTGGGAGTGTTTGATGGGACAGTGCAGAGGGAGCTTTACTCTGTATCTAACCCGTGCTGTACCTGCCCTGGGTGTGTTTGATGGGACAGTGTCGAGGGAGATTAACTCTGTATCTAACCCGTGCTGTACCTGCCCTGGGAGTGTTTGATGGGACAGTGTAGAGGGAACTTTACTCTGTATCTAACCCTCTGCTGTACCTGCCCTGGGTGTGTTTGATGGGACAGTGTAGAGGGAGCTTTACTCTGTATCTAACCCGTGCTGTACCTGCCTTGGGAGCGTTTGATGGGACAGTGTAGAGGGAGCTTTACTCTGTATCTAACCCGTGCTGTACCTGCCCTGGAAGTGCTTGATGGGACAGTGTAGAGGGAGCTTTACTCAGTATCTAACCCATGCTGTACCTGCCCTGGGAGTGTTTGATGGGAGAGTGTAGAGGGAGCTTTACTCTGTATCTAACCCGTGCTGTACCTGCCCTGGGAGTGTTTGATGGGACAGTGTAGAGGGAGGTTTACTCTGTATCTAACCCTGTGCTGTACCTGCCCTGGGAGTGTTTGATGGGACAGTGTTGAGGGAGCTTTACTCTGTATCTAACCCTGTGCTGTACCTGCCCTGGGTGTGTTTGATGGGACAGTGTAGAGGGAGCTTTACTCTGTTTCTAACCCGTGCTGTACTGGCCCTGGGAGTGTTTGATGGGACAGTGCAGAGGGAGCTTTACTCTGTATCTAACCCTGTGCTGTACCTGCCCTGGGAGTGTTTGATGGGACAGTGCAGAGGGAGCTTAACACTGTATCTAACCCGTGCTGTACCTGCCCTGGGAGTGTTTGATGGGACAGTGTCGAAGGAGCTTTACTCCCTTTCTAACCCGTGCTGTACCTGCCCTGGGAGTGTTTGATGGGACAGTGCAGAGGGAGCTTTACTCTGTATCTAACCCGTGCTGTACCAGCCCTGGGAGTGTTTGATGGGACAGTGTAGAGGGAGCTTAACTCTGTATCTAACCCGTGCTGTACCTGCCCTGGGTGTGTTTGATGGGACAGTGTAGAGGGATCTTTCCTCTGTATCTAACCCGTGCTGTACCTGCCTTGGGAGCGTTTGATGGGACAGTGTAGAGGGAGCTTTACTCTGTATCTAACCCGTGCTGTACCTGCCCTGGAAGTGCTTGATGGGACAGTGTAGAGGGAGCTTTACTCAGTATCTAACTCTGTGCTGTACCTGCCCTGGGAGTGTTTGATGGGACAGTGTAGAGGGAGCTTTACTCTGTATCTAACCCGTGCTGTACCTGCCCTGGGAGTGTTTGATGGGACAGTGTTGAGGGAGCTTTACTCTGTATCTAACCCGTGCTGTCCCTGCCCTGGGAGTGTTTGATGGGACAGTGTAGAGGGAGATTTACTCTGTATCTAACTCGTGCTGTACCTGCCCTGGGAGTGTTTGATGGGACAGTGTAGAGGGAGCTTTACACTGTATCTAACCCGTGCTGTACCTGCCCTGGGAGTGTTTGATGGGACAGTGTAGAGGGAACTTTACGCTGTATCTAACCCGTGCTGTACCTGCCCCGGGAGTGTTTGATGGGACAGTGTAGAGGGAGCATTACTTTGTACCTAAGCCGTGCTGTACCTACCCTGGGAGTGTTTGATGGGACAGTGTAGAGGGAGCTTTACTCTGTATCTAACCCGTGCTGTACCTGCCCTGGAATTGTTTGATGGGACAGTGTAGAGGGAGCATTACTCTGTATCTAACCCTGTGCTGTACCTGCCCTGAGAGTGTTTGATGGGACAGTGTAGAGGGAGCTTTACTCTGTATCTAACCCATACTGTACCTGCCCTGGGAGTGTTTGATGGGACAGTGTAGAGGGAGCTTTACTCTGTATCTAACCCTGTGCTGTACCTGCCCTGGGAGTGTTTGATGGGACAGTGTAGAGGGAGCTTTACTCTGTATCTAACCCGTGCTGTACCTGCACTGGGAGTGTTTGATGGGACAGTGTAGAGGGAGCTTTACTCTGTATCTAACCCGTGCTGTACCTGCCCTGGGAGTGTTTGATGGGACAGTGTAGAGGGAGCTCTACACTGTATCTAACCCGTGCTGTACCTGCCCTGGGAGTGTTTGATGGGACAGTGTAGAGGGAGCTTTACTCTGTATCTAACCCGTGCCATACCTGCCCTGGGAGTGCTGGATGGGACAGTGTAGAGGGAGCTTTACTCTGTATCTAACCCATGCTATACCTGTCCTGGGAGAGTTATATAGCACAGTGTAGAGGGAGCTTTACTCTGTATCTAACCCGTGCTGTATCTGCCCTGGGAGTGTTTGATGGGACAGTGTAGAGGGAGCTTAACTCTGTATCTAACACGTGCTGTACCTGCCCTGGGAGTGTTTGATGGGACAGTGCAGAGGGAGCTTTACTCTGTATCTAACCCGTGCTATACCTGTCCTGGGAGTGTTTGATGGGATCGTGTCGAAGGAGCTTTACTCTGTATCTAACCCGTGCTGTAGCTGCCCTGGGAGTGTTTGATGGGACAGTGTAGAGGGAGCTTTACTATGTATCTGACCCGTGCTGTACCTGCCCTGGGAGTGTTTGATGGGACAGTGTAGAGGGAGCTGTACTCTGTATCTAACCCGTGCTGTACCTGCCCTGGGAGTGTTTGATGGGACAGTGTAGAGGGAGTTTAACTCTGTATCTAACCCGTGGTGTACCTGCCCTGGGAGTGTTTGATGGGACAGTGTAGAGGGAGCTTAGTCTGTATCTAACCCGTGCTGTACCTGCCCTGGGAGTGTTTGATGGGTCAGTGCAGAGGGAGCTTTACTCTGTATCTAACCCGTGCTGTACCTGCCCTGGGAGTGTTTGATGGGACAGTGTAGAGGGAGCTTTACTCTGTATCTAACCCGTGCTGTACCTGCCTTGGGAGCGTTTGATGGGACAGTGTAGAGGGAGCTTTACTCTGTATCTAACCCGTGCTGTACCTGCCCTGGAAGTGCTTGATGGGACAGTGTAGAGGGAGCTTTACTCAGTATCTAACCCTGTGCTGTACCTGCCCTGGGAGTGTTTGATGGGACAGTGTAGAGGGAGCTCTACTCTGTATCTAACCCATGCTGTATCTGCCCTGGGAGTGTTTGATGGGACAGTGTAGAGGGAGCTTTACTCTGTATCTAACCCGTGCTGTACCTGCCCTGGGAGTGTTTGATGGGACAGTGTAGAGGGAGGTTTACTCTGTATCTAACCCTGTGCTGTACCTGCCCTGGGAGTGTTTGATGGGACAGTGTAGAGGGAGCTTTACTCTGTTTCTAACCCGTGCTGTACCGGCCCTGGGAGTGTTTGATGGGACAGTGTAGAGGGAGCTTTACTCTGTATCTAACCCTGTGCTGTACCTGCCCTGGGAGTGTTTGATGGGACAGTGCAGAGGGAGCTTAACTCTGTATCTAACCCGTGCTGTACCTGCCCTGGGAGTGTTTGATGGGATAGTGTCGAAGGAGCTTTACTCTGTATCTAACCCGTGCTGTTCCTGGCCTGGGAGTGTTTGATGGGACAGTGTAGCGGGAGCTTTACTCTGTATCTAACCCGTGCTGTACCTGCCCTGGGAGTGTTTGATGGGAAAGTGTAGAGGGAGCTTTGCTCTGTATCTAACCCGTGCTGTACCTGCCCTGGGAGTGTTTGATGGGACAGTGTCGAAGGAGCTTTCCTCTGTATCCAACCCGTGCTGTACCTGCCCTGGGAGTGTTTGATGGGACAGTGTAGAGGGAGCTGTACTCTGTATCTAACCCGTGCTGTCCCTGCCCTGGGAGTGTTTGATGGGACAGTGTAGAGGGAGCTTTACTCTGTATCTAACCCTCTGCTGTACCTGCCCTGGGTGTGTTTGATGGGACAGTGTAGAGGGAGCTTTACTCTGTATCTAACCCGTGCTGTACCTGCCTTGGGAGCGTTTGATGGGACAGTGTAGAGGGAGCTTTACTCTGTATCTAACCCGTGCTGTACCTGCCCTGGAAGTGCTTGATGGGACAGTGCAGAGGGAGCTTTACTCAGTATCTAACCCTGTGCTGTACCTGCCCTGGGAGTGTTTGATGGGACAGTGTAGAGGGAGCTTTAATCTGTATCTAACCCATGCTGTACCTGCCCTGGGAGTGTTTGATGGGACAGTGTAGAGGGAGTTTTGCTCTGTATCTAACCCGTGCTGTACCTGCCCTGGGAGTGTTTGATGGGACAGTGTAGAGGGAGCTTTAATCTGTATCTAACCCTGTGCTGTACCTGCCCTGGGAGTGTTTGATGGGACAGTGTAGAGGGAGCTTTACTCTGTTTCTAACCCGTGCTGTACCGGCCCTGGGAGTGTTTGATGGGACAGTGCAGAGGGAGCTTTACTCTGTATCTAACCCTGTGCTGTACCTGCCCTGGGAGTGTTTGATGGGACAGTGCAGAGGGAGCTTAACTCTGTATCTAACCCGTGCTGCACCTGTCCTGGGAGTGTTTGATGGGATAGTGTCGAAGGAGCTTTACTCTGTATCTAACCCGTGCTGTACCTGGCCTGGGAGTGTTTGATGGGACAGTGTAGCGGGAGCTTTACTCTGTATCTAACCCGTGCTGTACCTGCCCTGGGAGTGTTTGATGGGAAAGTGTAGAGGGAGCTTTACTCTGTATCTAACCCGTGCTGTACCTGCCCTGGGAGTGTTTGATGGGACAGTGTCGAAGGAGCTTTACTCTGTATCTAACCCGTGCTGTACCTGCCCTGGGAGTGTTTGATGGGACAGTGTAGAGGGAGCTTTACTCTGTATCTAACCCGTGCTGTACCTGCCCTGTGAGTGTTTGATGGGACAGTGTAGAGGGAGCTTTACTCTGTATCTAAACCGTGCTGTACCTGCCCTGGGAGTGTTGGATGGGACAGTGTAGAGGGAGCTTTACTCTGTATCCAACCCGTGCTGTACCTGCCCTGGGAGTGTTTGATGGGACAGTGTAGAGGGAGCTTTACTCTGTATCTAACCCGTGCTGTACCTGCCCCGGGAGTGTTTGATGGGACAGTGTAGAGGGAGCTTTACTCTGTATCTAACCCGTGCTATACCTGCCGTGGGAGTGCTGGATGGGACAGTGTAGAGGGAGCTTTACTCTGTATCTAACCCATGCTATACCTGTCCTGGGAGAGTTATATAGGACAGTGTAGAGGGAGCTTTACTCTGTATCTAACCCGTGCTGTACCTGCCCTGTGAGTGTTTGATGGGACAGTGTAGAGGGAGCTTTACTCTGTATCTAACCCGTGCTGTACCTTGCCTGGGAGTGTTTGATGGGATAGTGTCGAAGGAGCTTTACTCTGTATCTAACCCGTGCTGTACCTGCCCTGGGAGTGTTTGATGGGACAGTGTCGAAGGAGCTTTACTCTGTATCTAACCCGTGCTGCACCTGCCCTGGGAGTGTTTGATGGGACAGTGTAGAGGGAGCTTTACTCCGTATCTAACCCGTGCTGTACCTGCCCTGTGAGTGTTTGATGGGACAGTGTAGAGGGAGCTTTACTCTGTATCTAAACCGTGCTGTACCTGCCCTGGGAGTGTTTGATGGGACAGTGTAGAGGGAGCTTTACTCTGTATTTAACCCGTGCTGTACCTGCCCTGGGAGTGTTTGATGGGACAGTGTCGAAGGAGCTTTACTCTGTATCTAACCCGTGCTGTACCTGCCCTGGGAGTGTTTGATGGGACAGTGTAGACGGAGCTTTACTCTGTATCTAACCCGCGCTGTACCTGCCCTGGGAGTGTTTGACGGGACAGTGTAGAGGGAGCTTAACTCTGTATCTAACCCGTGCTGTACCTGCCCTGAGAGTGTTTGATGGGACAGTGCAGAGGGAGCTTAACTCTGTATCTAACCCGTGCTGTAGCTGCCCTGTGAGTGTTTGATGAGACAGTGTAGAGGGAGCTTTACTCTGTATCTAACCCGTGCTGTACCTGTCCTGGGAGTGTTTGATGGGACAGTGTCGAAGGAGCTTTACTCTGTATCTAACCCGTGCTGTACCTGCCCTGGGAGTATTTGATGTGACAGTGTAGAGGGAGCTTTACTCTGTATCTAACCCATGCTGTACCTGCCCTGGGAGTGTTTGATGGGACAGTGTAGAGAGAGCTTTACTCTGTATCTAACGCTGTGCTGTACCTGCCCTGGGAGTGTTTGATGGGACAGTGTTGAGGGAGCTTTACTCTGTATCTAACCCATGCTGTACCTGCCCTGGGAGTGTTTGATGGGACAGTGTAGAGGGAGCTTTACTCTGTATCTAACCCGTGCTGTACCTGCTGTGGGAGTGTTTGATGGGACAGGGTAGAGGGAGCTTTACTCAGTATCTAACTCTGTGCTGCACCTGCCCTGGGAGTGTTTGATGGGACAGTGCAGAGGGAGCTTTACTCTGTATCTAACCCGTGCTGTACCTGCCCTGGGTGTGTTTGATGGGACAGTGTCGAGGGAGATTAACTCTGTATCTAACCCGTGCTGTACCTGCCCTGGGAGTGTTTGATGGGACAGTGTAGAGGGAACTTTACTCTGTATCTAACCCTCTGCTGTACCTGCCCTGGGTGTGTTTGATGGGACAGTGTAGAGGGAGCTTTACTCTGTATCTAACCCGTGCTGTACCTGCCTTGGGAGCGTTTGATGGGACAGTGTAGAGGGAGCTTTACTCTGTATCTAACCCGTGCTGTACCTGCCCTGGAAGTGCTTGATGGGACAGTGTAGAGGGAGCTTTACTCAGTATCTAACCCATGCTGTACCTGCCCTGGGAGTGTTTGATGGGAGAGTGTAGAGGGAGCTTTACTCTGTATCTAACCCGTGCTGTACCTGCCCTGGGAGTGTTTGATGGGACAGTGTAGAGGGAGGTTTACTCTGTATCTAACCCTGTGCTGTACCTGCCCTGGGAGTGTTTGATGGGACAGTGTTGAGGGAGCTTTACTCTGTATCTAACCCTGTGCTGTACCTGCCCTGGGTGTGTTTGATGGGACAGTGTAGAGGGAGCTTTACTCTGTTTCTAACCCGTGCTGTACTGGCCCTGGGAGTGTTTGATGGGACAGTGCAGAGGGAGCTTTACTCTGTATCTAACCCTGTGCTGTACCTGCCCTGGGAGTGTTTGATGGGACAGTGCAGAGGGAGCTTAACACTGTATCTAACCCGTGCTGTACCTGCCCTGGGAGTGTTTGATGGGACAGTGTCGAAGGAGCTTTACTCCCTTTCTAACCCGTGCTGTACCTGCCCTGGGAGTGTTTGATGGGACAGTGCAGAGGGAGCTTTACTCTGTATCTAACCCGTGCTGTACCAGCCCTGGGAGTGTTTGATGGGACAGTGTAGAGGGAGCTTAACTCTGTATCTAACCCGTGCTGTACCTGCCCTGGGTGTGTTTGATGGGACAGTGTAGAGGGATCTTTCCTCTGTATCTAACCCGTGCTGTACCTGCCTTGGGAGCGTTTGATGGGACAGTGTAGAGGGAGCTTTACTCTGTATCTAACCCGTGCTGTACCTGCCCTGGAAGTGCTTGATGGGACAGTGTAGAGGGAGCTTTACTCAGTATCTAACTCTGTGCTGTACCTGCCCTGGGAGTGTTTGATGGGACAGTGTAGAGGGAGCTTTACTCTGTATCTAACCCGTGCTGTACCTGCCCTGGGAGTGTTTGATGGGACAGTGTTGAGGGAGCTTTACTCTGTATCTAACCCGTGCTGTCCCTGCCCTGGGAGTGTTTGATGGGACAGTGTAGAGGGAGATTTACTCTGTATCTAACTCGTGCTGTACCTGCCCTGGGAGTGTTTGATGGGACAGTGTAGAGGGAGCTTTACACTGTATCTAACCCGTGCTGTACCTGCCCTGGGAGTGTTTGATGGGACAGTGTAGAGGGAACTTTACGCTGTATCTAACCCGTGCTGTACCTGCCCCGGGAGTGTTTGATGGGACAGTGTAGAGGGAGCATTACTTTGTACCTAAGCCGTGCTGTACCTACCCTGGGAGTGTTTGATGGGACAGTGTAGAGGGAGCTTTACTCTGTATCTAACCCGTGCTGTACCTGCCCTGGAATTGTTTGATGGGACAGTGTAGAGGGAGCTTTACTCTGTATCTAACCCTGTGCTGCACCTGCCCTGGGAGTGTTTGATGGGACAGTGTAGAGGGAGCATTACTCTGTATCTAACCCTGTGCTGTACCTGCCCTGAGAGTGTTTGATGGGACAGTGTAGAGGGAGCTTTACTCTGTATCTAACCCATACTGTACCTGCCCTGGGAGTGTTTGATGGGACAGTGTAGAGGGAGCTTTACTCTGTATCTAACCCTGTGCTGTACCTGCCCTGGGAGTGTTTGATGGGACAGTGTAGAGGGAGCTTTACTCTGTATCTAACCCGTGCTGTACCTGCCCTGGGAGTGTTTGATGGGACAGTGTAGAGGGAGCTTTACTCTGTATCTAACCCGTGCTGTACCTGCCCTGGGAGTGTTTGATGGGACAGTGTAGAGGGAGCTCTACACTGTATCTAACCCGTGCTGTACCTGCCCTGGGAGTGTTTGATGGGACAGTGTAGAGGGAGCTTTACTCTGTATCTAACCCGTGCCATACCTGCCCTGGGAGTGCTGGATGGGACAGTGTAGAGGGAGCTTTACTCTGTATCTAACCCATGCTATACCTGTCCTGGGAGAGTTATATAGCACAGTGTAGAGGGAGCTTTACTCTGTATCTAACCCGTGCTGTATCTGCCCTGGGAGTGTTTGATGGGACAGTGTAGAGGGAGCTTAACTCTGTATCTAACACGTGCTGTACCTGCCCTGGGAGTGTTTGATGGGACAGTGCAGAGGGAGCTTTACTCTGTATCTAACCCGTGCTATACCTGTCCTGGGAGTGTTTGATGGGATCGTGTCGAAGGAGCTTTACTCTGTATCTAACCCGTGCTGTAGCTGCCCTGGGAGTGTTTGATGGGACAGTGTAGAGGGAGCTTTACTATGTATCTGACCCGTGCTGTACCTGCCCTGGGAGTGTTTGATGGGACAGTGTAGAGGGAGCTGTACTCTGTATCTAACCCGTGCTGTACCTGCCCTGGGAGTGTTTGATGGGACAGTGTAGAGGGAGTTTAACTCTGTATCTAACCCGTGGTGTACCTGCCCTGGGAGTGTTTGATGGGACAGTGTAGAGGGAGCTTAGTCTGTATCTAACCCGTGCTGTACCTGCCCTGGGAGTGTTTGATGGGTCAGTGCAGAGGGAGCTTTACTCTGTATCTAACCCGTGCTGTACCTGCCCTGGGAGTGTTTGATGGGACAGTGTAGAGGGAGCTTTACTCTGTATCTAACCCGTGCTGTACCTGCCTTGGGAGCGTTTGATGGGACAGTGTAGAGGGAGCTTTACTCTGTATCTAACCCGTGCTGTACCTGCCCTGGAAGTGCTTGATGGGACAGTGTAGAGGGAGCTTTACTCAGTATCTAACCCTGTGCTGTACCTGCCCTGGGAGTGTTTGATGGGACAGTGTAGAGGGAGCTCTACTCTGTATCTAACCCATGCTGTATCTGCCCTGGGAGTGTTTGATGGGACAGTGTAGAGGGAGCTTTACTCTGTATCTAACCCGTGCTGTACCTGCCCTGGGAGTGTTTGATGGGACAGTGTAGAGGGAGGTTTACTCTGTATCTAACCCTGTGCTGTACCTGCCCTGGGAGTGTTTGATGGGACAGTGTAGAGGGAGCTTTACTCTGTTTCTAACCCGTGCTGTACCGGCCCTGGGAGTGTTTGATGGGACAGTGTAGAGGGAGCTTTACTCTGTATCTAACCCTGTGCTGTACCTGCCCTGGGAGTGTTTGATGGGACAGTGCAGAGGGAGCTTAACTCTGTATCTAACCCGTGCTGTACCTGCCCTGGGAGTGTTTGATGGGATAGTGTCGAAGGAGCTTTACTCTGTATCTAACCCGTGCTGTTCCTGGCCTGGGAGTGTTTGATGGGACAGTGTAGCGGGAGCTTTACTCTGTATCTAACCCGTGCTGTACCTGCCCTGGGAGTGTTTGATGGGAAAGTGTAGAGGGAGCTTTGCTCTGTATCTAACCCGTGCTGTACCTGCCCTGGGAGTGTTTGATGGGACAGTGTCGAAGGAGCTTTCCTCTGTATCCAACCCGTGCTGTACCTGCCCTGGGAGTGTTTGATGGGACAGTGTAGAGGGAGCTGTACTCTGTATCTAACCCGTGCTGTCCCTGCCCTGGGAGTGTTTGATGGGACAGTGTAGAGGGAGCTTTACTCTGTATCTAACCCTCTGCTGTACCTGCCCTGGGTGTGTTTGATGGGACAGTGTAGAGGGAGCTTTACTCTGTATCTAACCCGTGCTGTACCTGCCTTGGGAGCGTTTGATGGGACAGTGTAGAGGGAGCTTTACTCTGTATCTAACCCGTGCTGTACCTGCCCTGGAAGTGCTTGATGGGACAGTGCAGAGGGAGCTTTACTCAGTATCTAACCCTGTGCTGTACCTGCCCTGGGAGTGTTTGATGGGACAGTGTAGAGGGAGCTTTAATCTGTATCTAACCCATGCTGTACCTGCCCTGGGAGTGTTTGATGGGACAGTGTAGAGGGAGTTTTGCTCTGTATCTAACCCGTGCTGTACCTGCCCTGGGAGTGTTTGATGGGACAGTGTAGAGGGAGCTTTAATCTGTATCTAACCCTGTGCTGTACCTGCCCTGGGAGTGTTTGATGGGACAGTGTAGAGGGAGCTTTACTCTGTTTCTAACCCGTGCTGTACCGGCCCTGGGAGTGTTTGATGGGACAGTGCAGAGGGAGCTTTACTCTGTATCTAACCCTGTGCTGTACCTGCCCTGGGAGTGTTTGATGGGACAGTGCAGAGGGAGCTTAACTCTGTATCTAACCCGTGCTGCACCTGTCCTGGGAGTGTTTGATGGGATAGTGTCGAAGGAGCTTTACTCTGTATCTAACCCGTGCTGTACCTGGCCTGGGAGTGTTTGATGGGACAGTGTAGCGGGAGCTTTACTCTGTATCTAACCCGTGCTGTACCTGCCCTGGGAGTGTTTGATGGGAAAGTGTAGAGGGAGCTTTACTCTGTATCTAACCCGTGCTGTACCTGCCCTGGGAGTGTTTGATGGGACAGTGTCGAAGGAGCTTTACTCTGTATCTAACCCGTGCTGTACCTGCCCTGGGAGTGTTTGATGGGACAGTGTAGAGGGAGCTTTACTCTGTATCTAACCCGTGCTGTACCTGCCCTGTGAGTGTTTGATGGGACAGTGTAGAGGGAGCTTTACTCTGTATCTAAACCGTGCTGTACCTGCCCTGGGAGTGTTGGATGGGACAGTGTAGAGGGAGCTTTACTCTGTATCTAACCCTGTGCTGTACCTGCCCTGGGAGTGTTTGAGGGGTCAGTGTAGAGGGAGCTTTACTCTGTATCTAACCCTGTGCTGTACCTGCCCTGGGAGTGTTTGATGGGACAGTGCAGAGGGAGCTTAACTCTGTATCTAACCCGTGCTGTACCTGCCCTGGGAGTGTTTGATGGGACAGTGTCGAAGGAGCTTCACTCCCTATCTAACCCGTGCTGTACCTGCCCTGGGAGTGTTTGATGGGACAGTGTAGAGGGAGCTTTACTCTGTATCTAACCCGTGCTGTACCAGCCCTGGGAGTGTTTGATGGGACAGTGTAGAGGGAGCTTAACTCTGTATCTAACCCGTGCTGTACCTGCCCTGGGAGTGTTTGATGGGACAGTGTAGAGGGAGCTTTACTCTGTATCTAACCCTCTGCTGTACCTGCCCTGGGTGTGTTTGATGGGACAGTGCAGAATAAGCTTCACTCTGTATCTAACCCGTGCTGTACCTGCCTTGGGAGCGTTTGATGGGACAGTGTAGAGGGAGCTTTACTCTGTATCTAACCCGTGCTGTACCTGCCCTGGAAGTGCTTGATGGGACAGTGTAGAGGGAGCTTTACTCAGTATCTAACTCTGTGCTGTACCTGCCCTGGGAGTGTTTGATGGGACAGTGTAGAGGGAGCTTTAATCTGTATCTAACCCGTGCTGTACCTGCCCTGGGAGTGTTTGATGGGACAGTGTAGAGGGAGCTTTACTCTGCATCTAACCCGTGCTGTACCTGCCCTGGGAGTGTTTGCTGGGACAGTGTAGAGGGAGCTTTACTCTGTATCTAACCCGTGCTGGACCTGCCCTGGGAGTGTTTGATGGGACAGTACAGAGGGAGCATTACTTTGTATCTAACCCGTGCTGTACCTACCCTGGGAGTGTTTGATGGGACAGTGTAGAGGGAGCTTTACTCAGTATCTAACCCTGTGCTGTACCTGCCCTGGGAGTTTTTGATGGGACAGTGTAGAGGGAGCTTTACTCTGTATCTAACCCGTGCTGTACCTGCCCTGGGAGTGTTTGATGGGAAAGTGTAGAGGGAGCTTTACTCTGTATCTAACCCGTGCTGTCCCTGCCCTGGGAGTGTTTGATGGGACAGTGTAGAGGGAGCTTTACTCAGTATCTAACCCGTGCTGTACCTGCCTTGGGAGTGTTTGATGGGACAGTGTAGAGGGAGCTTTACTCTATCTAACCCGTGCTGTACCTGCCCTGGGAGTGTTTGATGGGACAGTGTAGAGGGAGCTCTACACTGTATCTAACCCGTGCTGTACCTGCCCTGGGAGTGTTTGATGGGACAGTGTAGAGGGAGCTTTACTCTGTATCTAACCCGTGCCATACCTGCCCTGGGAGTGCTGGATGGGACAGTGTAGAGGGAGCTTTACTCTGTATCTAACCCATGCTATACCTGTCCTGGGAGAGTTATATAGCACAGTGTAGAGGGAGCTTTACTCTGTATCTAACCCGTGCTGTATCTGCCCTGGGAGTGTTTGATGGGACAGTGTAGAGGGAGCTTAACTCTGTATCTAACACGTGCTGTACCTGCCCTGGGAGTGTTTGATGGGACAGTGCAGAGGGAGCTTTACTCTGTATCTAACCCGTGCTGTACCTGTCCTGGGAGTGTTTGATGGGATAGTGTCGAAGGAGCTTCACTCTGTATCTAACCCGTGCTGTAGCTGCCCTGGGAGTGTTTGATGGGACAGTGTAGAGGGAGCTTTACTATGTATCTAACCCGTGCTGTACCTGCCCTGGGAGTGTTTGATGGGACAGTGCAGAGGGAGCTGTACTCTGTATCTAACCCGTGCTGTACCTGCCCTGGGAGTGTTTGATGGGACAGTGTAGAGGGAGTTTAACTCTGTATCTAACCCGTGCTGTACCTGCCCTGGGAGTGTTTGATGGGACAGTGTAGAGGGAGCTTAGTCTGTATCTAACCCGTGCTGTACCTGCCCTGGGAGTGTTTGATGGGTCAGTGCAGAGGGAGCTTTACTCTGTATCTAACCCGTGCTGTACCTGCCCTGGGAGTGTTTGATGGGACAGTGTAGAGGGAGCTTTACTCTGTATCTAACCCGTGCTGTACCTGCCTTGGGAGCGTTTGATGGGGACAGTGTAGAGGGAGCTTTACTCTGTATCTAACCCGTGCTGTACCTGCCCTGGAAGTGCTTGATGGGACAGTGTAGAGGGAGCTTTACTCAGTATCTAACCCTGTGCTGTACCTGCCCTGGAGTGTTTGATGGGACAGTGTAGAGGGAGCTCTACTCTGTATCTAACCCATGCTGTATCTGCCCTGGGAGTGTTTGATGGGACAGTGTAGAGGGAGCTTTACTCTGTATCTAACCCGTGCTGTACCTGCCCTGGGAGTGTTTGCTGGGACAGTGTAGAGGGAGGTTTACTCTGTATCTAACCCTGTGCTGTACCTGCCCTGGGAGTGTTTGATGGGACAGTGTAGAGGGAGCTTTACTCTGTATCTAACCCTGTGCTGTACCTGCCCTGGGAGTGTTTGATGGGACAGTGTAGAGGGAGCTTTACTCTGTTTCTAACCCGTGCTGTACCGGCCCTGGGAGTGTTTGATGGGACAGTGTAGAGGGAGCTTTACTCTGTATCTAACTCTGTGCTGTACCTGCCCTGGGAGTGTTTGATGGGACAGTGCAGAGGGAGCTTAACTCTGTATCTAACCCGTGCTGTACCTGCCCTGGGAGTGTTTGATGGGACAGTGTCGAAGGAGCTTTACTCCCTATCTAACGCGTGCTGTACCTGCCCTGGGAGTGTTTGATGGGACAGTGTAGAGGGAGCTTTACTCTGTAGCTAAACCCGTGCTGTAGCTGTCCTGGGAGTGTTTGATGGGATAGTGTCGAAGGAGCTTTACTCTGTATCTAACCCATGCTGTACCTGGCCTGGGAGTGTTTGATGGGACAGTGTCGCGGGAGCTTTACTCTGTATCTAACCCGTGCTGTACCTGCCCTGGGAGTGTTTGATGGGAAAGTGTAGAGGGAGCTTTGCTCTGTATCTAACCCGTGCTGTACCTGCCCTGGGAGTGTTTGATGGGACAGTGTCGAAGGAGCTTTCCTCTGTATCCAACCCGTGCTGTACCTGCCCTGGGAGTGTTTGATGGGACAGTGTAGAGGGAGCTGTACTCTGTATCTAACCCGTGCTGTCCCTGCCCTGGGAGTGTTTGAATGGGACAGTGTAGAGGGAGCTTTACTCTGTATCTAACCCTCTGCTGTACCTGCCCTGGGTGTGTTTGATGGGACAGTGCAGAGGGAGCTTTACTCTGTATCTAACCCGTGCTATACCTGCCTTGGGGAGCGTTTGATGGGACAGTGTAGAGGGAGCTTTACTCTGTATCTAACCCGTGCTGTACCTGCCCAGGAAGTGCTTGATGGGACAGTGTAGAGGGGAGCTTTACTCAGTATCTAACCCTGTGCTGTACCTGCCCTGGGAGTGTTTGATGGGACAGTGTCGAGGGAGCTTTAATCTGTATCTAACCCATGCTGTACCTGCCCTGGGAGTGTTTGATGGGACAGTGCAGAGGGAGTTTTGCTCTGTATCTAACCCGTGCTGTACCTGCCCTGGGAGTGTTTGATGGGACAGTGTAGAGGGAGCTTTAATCTGTATCTAACCCTGTGCTGTACCTGCCCTGGGAGTGTTTGATGGGACAGTGTAGAGGGAGCTTTACTCTGTTTCTAACCCGTGCTGTCCCGGCCCTGGGAGTGTTTGATGGGACAGTGTCGAAGGAGCTTTACTCCCTATCTAACCCGTGCTGTACCTGCCCTGGGAGTGTTTGATGGGACAGTGTAGAGGGAGCTTTACTCTGTATCTAACCCGTGCTGTACCTGTCCTGGGAGTGTTTGATGGGATAGTGTCCGAAGGAGCTTTACTCTGTATCTAACCCGTGCTGTACCTGGCCTGGGAGTGTTTGATGGGACAGTGTAGCGGGAGCTTTTCTCTGTATCTAACCCGTGCTGTACCTGCCCTGGGAGTGTTTGATGGGAAAGTGTAGAGGGAGCTTTACTCTGTATCTAACCCGTGCTGTACCTGCCCTGGGAGTGTTTGATGGGACAGTGTCGAAGGAGCTTTACTCTGTATCTAACCCGTGCTGTACCTGCCCTGGGAGTGTTTGATGGGACAGTGTAGAGGGAGCTTTACTCTGTATCTAAACCGTGCTGTACCTGCCCTGGGAGTGTTGGATGGGACAGTGTAGAGGGAGCTTTACTCTGTATCTAACCCTGTGCTGTACCTGCCCTGGGAGTGTTTGAGGGGTCAGTGTAGAGGGAGCTTTACTCTGTATCTAACCCTGTGCTGCACCTGCCCTGGGAGTGTTGGATGGGACAGTGTCGAGGGAGCTTTACTCTGTTTCTAACCCGTGCTGTACCGGCCCTGGGAGTGTTTGATGGGACAGTGTAGAGGGAGCTTTACTCTGTATCTAACCCTGTGCTGTACCTGCCCTGGGAGTGTTTGATGGGACAGTGCAGAGGGAGCTTAACTCTGTATCTAACCCGTGCTGTACCTGCCCTGGGAGTGTTTGATGGGACAGTGTCGAAGGAGCTTCACTCCCTATCTAACCCGTGCTGTACCTGCCCTGGGAGTGTTTGATGGGACAATGCAGAGGCAGCTTTACTCTGTATCTAACCCGTGCTGTACCAGCCCTGGGAGTGTTTGATGGGACAGTGTAGAGGGAGCTTAACTCTGTATCTAACCCGTGCTGTACCTGCCCTGGGAGTGTTTGATGGGACAGTGTAGAGGGAGCTTTACTCTGTATCTAACCCTCTGCTGTACCTGCCCTGGGTGTGTTTGATGGGACAGTGCAGAGGGAGCTTTACTCTGTATCTAACCCGTGCTGTACCTGCCTTGGGAGCATTTGATGGGACAGTGTAGAGGGAGCTTTACTCTGTATCTAACCCGTGCTGTACCTGCCCTGGAAGTGCTTGATGGGACAGTGTAGAGGGAGCTTTACTCAGTATCTAACTCTGTGCTGTACCTGCCCTGGGAGTGTTTGATGGGACAGTGTAGAGGGAGCTTTACTCTGTATCTAACCCGTGCTGTACCTGCCCTGGGAGTGTTTGATGGGACAGTGTTGAGGGAGATTTACTCTGTATCTAACCCGTGCTGTACCTGCCATGGGAGTGTTTGATGGGACAGTGTAGAGGGAGCTTTACTCTGTATCTAACCCGTGCTGTACCTGCCTTGGGAGCGTTTGATGGGACAGTGCAGAGGGAGCTTTACTCTGTATCTAACCCGTGCTGTACCTGCCTTGGGAGCGTTTGATGGGACAGTGTAGAGGGAGCTTTACTCTGTATCTAACCCGTGCTGTACCTGCCCAGGAAGTGCTTGATGGGACAGTGTAGAGGGAGCTTTACTCAGTATCTAACCCTGTACTGTACCTGCCCTGGGAGTGTTTGATGGGACAGTGTCGAGGGAGCTTTAATCTGTATCTAACCCATGCTGTACCTGCCCTGGGAGTGTTTGATGGGACAGTGTAGAGGGAGTTTTGCTCTGTATCTAACCCGTGCTGTACCTGCCCTGGGAGTGTTTGATGGGACAGTGTAGAGGGAGCTTTAATCTGTATCTAACCCTGTGCTGTACCTGCCCTGGGAGTGTTTGATGGGACAGTGTAGAGGGAGCTTTACTCTGTTTCTAACCCGTGCTGTCCCGGCCCTGGGAGTGTTTGATGGGACAGTGTAGAGGGAGCTTTACTCTGTATCTAACCCTGTGCTGTACCTGCCCTGGGAGTGTTTGATGGGACAGTGCAGAGGGAGCTTAACTCTGTATCTAACCCGTGCTGTACCTGCCCTGGGAGTGTTTGATGGGACAGTGTCGAAGGAGCTTTACTCCCTATCTAACCCGTGCTGTACCTGCCCTGGGAGTGTTTGATGGGACAGTGTAGAGGGAGCTTTACTCTGTATCTAACCCGTGCTGTACCTGTCCTGGGAGTGTTTGATGGGATAGTGTCGAAGGAGCTTTACTCTGTATCTAACCCGTGCTGTACCTGGCCTGGGAGTGTTTGATGGGACAGTGTAGCGGGAGCTTTTCTCTGTATCTAACCCGTGCTGTACCTGCCCTGGGAGTGTTTGATGGGAAAGTGTAGAGGGAGCTTTACTCTGTATCTAACCCGTGCTGTACCTGCCCTGGGAGTGTTTGATGGGACAGTGTCGAAGGAGCTTTACTCTGTATCTAACCCGTGCTGTACCTGCCCTGGGAGTGTTTGATGGGACAGTGTAGAGGGAGCTTTACTCTGTATCTAAACCGTGCTGTACCTGCCCTGGGAGTGTTGGATGGGACAGTGTAGAGGGAGCTTTACTCTGTATCTAACCCTGTGCTGTACCTGCCCTGGGAGTGTTTGAGGGGTCAGTGTAGAGGGAGCTTTACTCTGTATCTAACCCTGTGCTGCACCTGCCCTGGGAGTGTTGGATGGGACAGTGTCGAGGGAGCTTTACTCTGTTTCTAACCCGTGCTGTACCGGCCCTGGGAGTGTTTGATGGGACAGTGTAGAGGGAGCTTTACTCTGTATCTAACCCTGTGCTGTACCTGCCCTGGGAGTGTTTGATGGGACAGTGCAGAGGGAGCTTAACTCTGTATCTAACCCGTGCTGTACCTGCCCTGGGAGTGTTTGATGGGACAGTGTCGAAGGAGCTTCACTCCCTATCTAACCCGTGCTGTACCTGCCCTGGGAGTGTTTGATGGGACAGTGCAGAGGCAGCTTTACTCTGTATCTAACCCGTGCTGTACCAGCCCTGGGAGTGTTTGATGGGACAGTGTAGAGGGAGCTTAACTCTGTATCTAACCCGTGCTGTACCTGCCCTGGGAGTGTTTGATGGGACAGTGTAGAGGGAGCTTTACTCTGTATCTAACCCTCTGCTGTACCTGCCCTGGGTGTGTTTGATGGGACAGTGCAGAGGGAGCTTTACTCTGTATCTAACCCGTGCTGTACCTGCCTTGGGAGCGTTTGATGGGACAGTGCAGAGGGAGCTTTACTCTGTATCTAACCCGTGCTGTACCTGCCCTGGAAGTGCTTGATGGGACAGTGTAGAGGGAGCTTTACTCAGTATCTAACTCTGTGCTGTACCTGCCCTGGGAGTGTTTGATGGGACAGTGTAGAGGGAGCTTTACTCTGTATCTAACCCGTGCTGTACCTGCCCTGGGAGTGTTTGATGGGACAGTGTTGAGGGAGATTTACTCTGTATCTAACCCGTGCTGTACCTGCCATGGGAGTGTTTGATGGGACAGTGTAGAGGGAGCTTTACTCTGTATCTAACCCGTGCTGTACCTGCCCTGGGAGTGTTTGATGGGACAGTGTTGAGGGAGCTTTACCCTGTATCTAACCCGTGCTGTACCTGCCATGGGAGTGTTTGATGGGACAGTGTAGAGGGAGCTTTACTCTGTATCTAACCCGTGCTGTACCTGCCCTGGGAGTGTTTGATGGGACAGTGTTGAGGGAGCTTTACTCTGTATCTAACCCGTGCTGTCCCTGCCCTGGGAGTGTTTGATGGGACAGTGTAGAGGGAGATTTACTCTGTATCTAACTCGTGCTGTACCTGCCCTGGGAGTGTTTGATGGGACAGTGTAGAGGGAGCTTTACTCTGTATCTAACCCGTGCTGTACCTGCCCTGGGAGTGTTTGATGGGACAGTGTAGAGGGAGCTTTACTCTGTGTCTAACCCGTGCTGTACCTGCCCTGGGAGTGTTTGCTGGGACAGTGCAGAGGGAACTTACGCTGTATCTAACCCGTGCTGTACCTGCCCTGGAATTGTTTGATGGGACAGTGTAGAGGGAGCTTTACTCTGTATCTAACCCGTGCTGTACCTGCCCTGGGAGTGTTTGATGGGACAGTGTAGAGGGAGCTTTACTCTGTATCTAACCCGTGCTGTACCTGCCCTGGAATTGTTTGATGGGACAGTGTAGAGGGAGCATTACTTTGTACCTAACCCGTGCTGTACCTACCCTGGGAGTGTTTGATGGGACAGTGTAGAGGGAGCTTTACTCTGTATCTAACCCGTGCTGTACCTGCCCTGGAATTGTTTGATGGGACAGTGTAGTGGGAGCTTTACTCTGTATCTAACCCTGTGCTGTACCTGCCCTGGGAGTGTTTGATGGGACAGTGTAGAGGGAGCATTACTCTGTATCTAACCCTGTGCTGTACCTGCCCTGAGAGTGTTTGATGGGACAGTGAAGAGGGAGCTTTACTCTGTATCTAACCCATACTGTACCTGCCCTGGGAGTGTTTGATGGGACAGTGTAGAGGGAGCTTTACTCTGTATCTAACCCTGTGCTGTACCTGCCCTGGGAGTGTTTGATGGGACAGTGTAGAGGGAGCTTTACTCTGTTTCTAACCCGTGCTGTACCGGCCCTGGGAGTGTTTGATGGGACAGTGTAGAGGGAGCTTTACTCTGTATCTAACCCTGTGCTGTACCTGCCCTGGGAGTGTTTGATGGGACAGTGCAGAGGGAGCTTAACTCTGTATCTAACCCGTGCTGTACCTGCCCTGGGAGTGTTTGATGGGACAGTGTCGAAGGAGCTTTACTCCCTATCTAACGCGTGCTGTACCTGCCCTGGGAGTGTTTGATGGGACAGTGTAGAGGGAGCTTTACTCTGTAGCTAACCCGTGCTGTAGCTGTCCTGGGAGTGTTTGATGGGATAGTGTCGAAGGAGCTTTACTCTGTATCTAACCCGTGCTGTACCTGGCCTGGGAGTGTTTGATGGGACAGTGTAGCGGGAGCTTTACTCTGTATCTAACCCGTGCTGTACCTGCCCTGGGAGTGTTTGATGGGAAAGTGTAGAGGGAGCTTTGCTCTGTATCTAACCCGTGCTGTACCTGCCCTGGGAGTGTTTGATGGGACAGTGTCGAAGGAGCTTTCCTCTGTATCCAACCCGTGCTGTACCTGCCCTGGGAGTGTTTGATGGGACAGTGTAGAGGGAGCTGTACTCTGTATCTAACCCGTGCTGTCCCTGCCCTGGGAGTGTTTGATGGGACAGTGTAGAGGGAGCTTTACTCTGTATCTAACCTGTGCTGTACCTGCCCTGGGTGTGTTTGATGGGACAGTGTAGAGGGAGCTTTACTCTGTATCTAACCCGTGCTGTACCTGCCTTGGGAGCGTTTGATGGGACAGTGTAGAGGGAGCTTTACTCTGTATCTAACCCGTGCTGTACCTGCCCTGGAAGTGCTTGATGGGACAGTGTAGAGGGAGCTTTACTCAGTATATAACCTTGTGCTGTACCTGCCCTGGGAGTGTTTGATGGGACAGTGTAGAGGGAGCTTTAATCTGTATCTAACCCATGCTGTACCTGCCCTGGGAGTGTTTGATGGGACAGTGTAGAGGGAGTTTTGCTCTGTATCTAACCCGTGCTGTACCTGCCCTGGGAGTGTTTGATGGGACAGTGTAGAGGGAGCTTTAATCTGTATCTGACCCTGTGCTGTACCTGCCCTGGGAGTGTTTGATGGGACAGTGTAGAGGGAGCTTTACTCTGTTTCTAACCCGTGCTGTACCGGCCCTGGGAGTGTTTGATGGGACAGTGTAGAGGGAGCTTTACTCTGTATCTAACCCTGTGCTGTACCTGCCCTGGGAGTGTTTGATGGGACAGTGCAGAGGGAGCTTAACTCTGTATCTAACCCGTGCTGTACCTGTCCTGGGAGTGTTTGATGGGATAGTGTCGAAGGAGCTTTACTCTGTATCTAACCCGTGCTGTACCTGGCCTGGGAGTGTTTGATGGGACAGTGTAGCGGGAGCTTTACTCTGTATCTAACCCGTGCTGGACCTGCCCTGGGAGTGTTTGATGGGAAAGTGTAGAGGGAGCTTTACTCTGTATCTAACCCGTGCTGTACCTGCCCTGGGAGTGTTTGATGGGACAGTGTCGAAGGAGCTTTACTCTGTATCTAACCCGTGCTGTACCTGCCCTGGGAGTGTTTGATGGGACAGTGTAGAGGGAGCTTTACTCTGTATCTAACCCGTGCTGTACCTGCCCTGTGAGTGTTTGATGGGACAGTGTAGAGGGAGCTTTACTCTGTATCTAACCCTGTGCTGTACCTGCCCTGGGAGTGTTTGATGGGACAGTGCAGAGGGAGCTTAACTCTGTATCTAACCCGTGCTGTACCTGCCCTGGGAGTGTTTGATGGGACAGTGTAGAGGGAGCTTTACTCTGTATCTAACCCTCTGCTGTACCTGCCCTGGGTGTGTTTGATGGGACAGTGCAGAGGGAGCTTTACTCTGTATCTAACCCGTGCTGTACCTGCCTTGGGAGCGTTTGATGGGACAGTGTACAGGGAGCTTTACTCTGTATCTAACCCGTGCTGTACCTGCCCTGGAAGTGCTTGATGGGACAGTGAAGAGGGAGCTTTACTCAGTATCTAACTCTGTGCTGTACCTGCCCTGGGAGTGTTTGATGGGACAGTGTAGAGGGAGCTTTACTCTGTATCTAAACCGTGCTGTACCTGCCCTGGGAGTGTTTGATGGGACAGTGTAGAGGGAGCTTTACTCTGTATTTAACCCGTGCTGTACCTGCCCTGGGAGTGTTTGATGGGACAGTGTCGAAGGAGCTTTACTCTGTATCTAACCCGTGCTGTACCTGCCCTGGGAGTGTTTGATGGGACAGTGTAGACGGAGCTTTACTCTGTATCTAACCCGCGCTGTACCTGCCCTGGGAGTGTTTGACGGGACAGTGTAGAGGGAGCTTAACTCTGTATCTAACCCGTGCTGTACCTGCCCTGAGAGTGTTTGATGGGACAGTGCAGAGGGAGCTTAACTCTGTATCTAACCCGTGCTGTAGCTGCCCTGTGAGTGTTTGATGAGACAGTGTAGAGGGAGCTTTACTCTGTATCTAACCCGTGCTGTACCTGTCCTGGGAGTGTTTGATGGGACAGTGTCGAAGGAGCTTTACTCTGTATCTAACCCGTGCTGTACCTGCCCTGGGAGTATTTGATGTGACAGTGTAGAGGGAGCTTTACTCTGTATCTAACCCATGCTGTACCTGCCCTGGGAGTGTTTGATGGGACAGTGTAGAGAGAGCTTTACTCTGTATCTAACGCTGTGCTGTACCTGCCCTGGGAGTGTTTGATGGGACAGTGTCGAGGGAGCTTTACTCTGTATCTAACCCGTGCTGTACCTGCCCTGGGAGTGTTTGATGGGACAGTGTAGAGGGAGCTTTACTCTGTATCTAACCCGTGCTGTACCTGCTGTGGGAGTGTTTGATGGGACAGGGTAGAGGGAGCTTTACTCAGTATCTAACCCTGTGCTGCACCTGCCCTGGGAGTGTTTGATGGGACAGTGCAGAGGGAGCTTTACTCTGTATCTAACCCGTGCTGTACCTGCCCTGGGTGTGTTTGATGGGACAGTGTCGAGGGAGATTAACTCTGTATCTAACCCGTGCTGTACCTGCCCTGGGAGTGTTTGATGGGACAGTGTAGAGGGAACTTTACTCTGTATCTAACCCTCTGCTGTACCTGCCCTGGGTGTGTTTGATGGGACAGTGTAGAGGGAGCTTTACTCTGTATCTAACCCGTGCTGTACCTGCCTTGGGAGCGTTTGATGGGACAGTGTAGAGGGAGCTTTACTCTGTATCTAACCCGTGCTGTACCTGCCCTGGGAGTGTTTGATGGGACAGTGTAGAGGGAGCTTTACTCTGTATCTAACCCTCTGCTGTACCTGCCCTGGGTGTGTTTGATGGGACAGTGCAGAGGGAGCTTTACTCTGTATCTAACCCGTGCTGTACCTGCCTTGGGAGCGTTTGATGGGACAGTGTAGAGGGAGCTTTACTCTGTATCTAACCCGTGCTGTACCTGCCCTGGAAGTGCTTGATGGGACAGTGTAGAGGGAGCTTTACTCAGTATCTAACTCTGTGCTGTACCTGCCCTGGGAGTGTTTGATGGGACAGTGTAGAGGGAGCTTTACTCTGTATCTAACCCGTGCTGTACCTGCCCTGGGAGTGTTTGATGGGACAGTGTTGAGGGAGATTTACTCTGTATCTAACCCGTGCTGTACCTGCCATGGGAGTGTTTGATGGGACAGTGTAGAGGGAGCTTTACTCTGTATCTAACCCGTGCTGTACCTGCCCTGGGAGTGTTTGATGGGACAGTGTTGAGGGAGCTTTACTCTGTATCTAACCCGTGCTGTACCTGCCATGGGAGTGTTTGATGGGACAGTGTAGAGGGAGCTTTACTCTGTATCTAACCCGTGCTGTACCTGCCCTGGGAGTGTTTGATGGGACAGTGTTGAGGGAGCTTTACTCTGTATCTAACCCGTGCTGTCCCTGCCCTGGGAGTGTTTGATGGGACAGTGTAGAGGGAGATTTACTCTGTATCTAACTCGTGCTGTACCTGCCCTGGGAGTGTTTGATGGGACAGTGTAGAGGGAGCTTTACTCTGTATCTAACCCGTGCTGTACCTGCGCTGGGAGTGTTTGATGGGACAGTGTAGAGGGAGCTTTACTCTGTGTCTAACCCGTGCTGTACCTGCCCTGGGAGTGTTTGCTGGGACAGTGCAGAGGGAACTTTACGCTGTATCTAACCCGTGCTGTACCTGCCCTGGAATTGTTTGATGGGACAGTGTAGAGGGAGCTTTACTCTGTATCTAACCCGTGCTGTACCTGCCCTGGGAGTGTTTGATGGGACAGTGTAGAGGGAGCTTTACTCTGTATCTAACCCGTGCTGTACCTGCCCTGGAATTGTTTGATGGGACAGTGTAGAGGGAGCATTACTTTGTACCTAACCCGTGCTGTACCTACCCTGGGAGTGTTTGATGGGACAGTGTAGAGGGAGCTTTACTCTGTATCTAACCCTGTGCTGTACCTGCCCTGGGAGTGTTTGATGGGACAGTGTAGAGGGAGCATTACTCTGTATCTAACCCTGTGCTGTACCTGCCCTGAGAGTGTTTGATGGGACAGTGAAGAGGGAGCTTTACTCTGTATCTAACCCATACTGTACCTGCCCTGGGAGTGTTTGATGGGACAGTGTAGAGGGAGCTTTACTCTGTATCTAACCCTGTGCTGTACCTGCCCTGGGAGTGTTTGATGGGACAGTGTAGAGGGAGCTTTACTCTGTTTCTAACCCGTGCTGTACCGGCCCTGGGAGTGTTTGATGGGACAGTGTAGAGGGAGCTTTACTCTGTATCTAACCCTGTGCTGTACCTGCCCTGGGAGTGTTTGATGGGACAGTGCAGAGGGAGCTTAACTCTGTATCTAACCCGTGCTGTACCTGCCCTGGGAGTGTTTGATGGGACAGTGTCGAAGGAGCTTTACTCCCTATCTAACGCGTGCTGTACCTGCCCTGGGAGTGTTTGATGGGACAGTGTAGAGGGAGCTTTACTCTGTAGCTAACCCGTGCTGTAGCTGTCCTGGGAGTGTTTGATGGGATAGTGTCGAAGGAGCTTTACTCTGTATCTAACCCGTGCTGTACCTGGCCTGGGAGTGTTTGATGGGACAGTGTAGCGGGAGCTTTACTCTGTATCTAACCCGTGCTGTACCTGCCCTGGGAGTGTTTGATGGGAAAGTGTAGAGGGAGCTTTGCTCTGTATCTAACCCGTGCTGTACCTGCCCTGGGAGTGTTTGATGGGACAGTGTCGAAGGAGCTTTCCTCTGTATCCAACCCGTGCTGTACCTGCCCTGGGAGTGTTTGATGGGACAGTGTAGAGGGAGCTGTACTCTGTATCTAACCCGTGCTGTCCCGGCCCTGGGAGTGTTTGATGGGACAGTGTAGAGGGAGCTTTACTCTGTATCTAACCTGTGCTGTACCTGCCCTGGGTGTGTTTGATGGGACAGTGTAGAGGGAGCTTTACTCTGTATCTAACCCGTGCTGTACCTGCCTTGGGAGCGTTTGATGGGACAGTGTAGAGGGAGCTTTACTCTGTATCTAACCCGTGCTGTACCTGCCCTGGAAGTGCTTGATGGGACAGTGTAGAGGGAGCTTTACTCAGTATATAACCTTGTGCTGTACCTGCCCTGGGAGTGTTTGATGGGACAGTGTAGAGGGAGCTTTAATCTGTATCTAACCCATGCTGTACCTGCCCTGGGAGTGTTTGATGGGACAGTGTAGAGGGAGTTTTGCTCTGTATCTAACCCGTGCTGTACCTGCCCTGGGAGTGTTTGATGGGACAGTGTAGAGGGAGCTTTAATCTGTATCTGACCCTGTGCTGTACCTGCCCTGGGAGTGTTTGATGGGACAGTGTAGAGGGAGCTTTACTCTGTTTCTAACCCGTGCTGTACCGGCCCTGGGAGTGTTTGATGGGACAGTGTAGAGGGAGCTTTACTCTGTATCTAACCCTGTGCTGTACCTGCCCTGGGAGTGTTTGATGGGACAGTGCAGAGGGAGCTTAACTCTGTATCTAACCCGTGCTGTACCTGCCCTGGGAGTGTTTGATGGGACAGTGTCGAAGGAGCTTTACTCCCTATCTAACCCGTGCTGTACCTGCCCTGGGAGTGTTTGATGGGACAGTGTAGAGGGAGCTTTACTCTGTATCTAACCCGTGCTGTACCTGTCCTGGGAGTGTTTGATGGGATAGTGTCGAAGGAGCTTTACTCTGTATCTAACCCGTGCTGTACCTGGCCTGGGAGTGTTTGATGGGACAGTGTAGCGGGAGCTTTACTCTGTATCTAACCCGTGCTGGACCTGCCCTGGGAGTGTTTGATGGGAAAGTGTAGAGGGAGCTTTACTCTGTATCTAACCCGTGCTGTACCTGCCCTGGGAGTGTTTGATGGGACAGTGTCGAAGGAGCTTTACTCTGTATCTAACCCGTGCTGTACCTGCCCTGGGAGTGTTTGATGGGACAGTGTAGAGGGAGCTTTACTCTGTATCTAACCCGTGCTGTACCTGCCCTGTGAGTGTTTGATGGGACAGTGTAGAGGGAGCTTTACTCTGTATCTAACCCTGTGCTGTACCTGCCCTGGGAGTGTTTGATGGGACAGTGCAGAGGGAGCTTAACTCTGTATCTAACCCGTGCTGTACCTGCCCTGGGAGTGTTTGATGGGACAGTGTCGAAGGAGCTTCACTCCCTATCTAACCCGTGCTGTACCTGCCCTGGGAGTGTTTGATGGGACAGTGCAGAGGGAGCTTTACTCTGTATCTAACCCGTGCTGTACCAGCCCTGGGAGTGTTTGATGGGACAGTGTAGAGGGAGCTTAACTCTGTATCTAACCCGTGCTGTACCTGCCCTGGGAGTGTTTGATGGGACAGTGTAGAGGGAGCTTTACTCTGTATCTAACCCTCTGCTGTACCTGCCCTGGGTGTGTTTGATGGGACAGTGCAGAGGGAGCTTTACTCTGTATCTAACCCGTGCTGTACCTGCCTTGGGAGCGTTTGATGGGACAGTGTACAGGGAGCTTTACTCTGTATCTAACCCGTGCTGTACCTGCCCTGGAAGTGCTTGATGGGACAGTGAAGAGGGAGCTTTACTCAGTATCTAACTCTGTGCTGTACCTGCCCTGGGAGTGTTTGATGGGACAGTGTAGAGGGAGCTTTACTCTGTATCTAAACCGTGCTGTACCTGCCCTGGGAGTGTTTGATGGGACAGTGTAGAGGGAGCTTTACTCTGTATTTAACCCGTGCTGTACCTGCCCTGGGAGTGTTTGATGGGACAGTGTCGAAGGAGCTTTACTCTGTATCTAACCCGTGCTGTACCTGCCCTGGGAGTGTTTGATGGGACAGTGTAGACGGAGCTTTACTCTGTATCTAACCCGCGCTGTACCTGCCCTGGGAGTGTTTGACGGGACAGTGTAGAGGGAGCTTAACTCTGTATCTAACCCGTGCTGTACCTGCCCTGAGAGTGTTTGATGGGACAGTGCAGAGGGAGCTTAACTCTGTATCTAACCCGTGCTGTAGCTGCCCTGTGAGTGTTTGATGAGACAGTGTAGAGGGAGCTTTACTCTGTATCTAACCCGTGCTGTACCTGTCCTGGGAGTGTTTGATGGGACAGTGTCGAAGGAGCTTTACTCTGTATCTAACCCGTGCTGTACCTGCCCTGGGAGTATTTGATGTGACAGTGTAGAGGGAGCTTTACTCTGTATCTAACCCATGCTGTACCTGCCCTGGGAGTGTTTGATGGGACAGTGTAGAGAGAGCTTTACTCTGTATCTAACGCTGTGCTGTACCTGCCCTGGGAGTGTTTGATGGGACAGTGTCGAGGGAGCTTTACTCTGTATCTAACCCGTGCTGTACCTGCCCTGGGAGTGTTTGATGGGACAGTGTAGAGGGAGCTTTACTCTGTATCTAACCCGTGCTGTACCTGCTGTGGGAGTGTTTGATGGGACAGGGTAGAGGGAGCTTTACTCAGTATCTAACCCTGTGCTGCACCTGCCCTGGGAGTGTTTGATGGGACAGTGCAGAGGGAGCTTTACTCTGTATCTAACCCGTGCTGTACCTGCCCTGGGTGTGTTTGATGGGACAGTGTCGAGGGAGATTAACTCTGTATCTAACCCGTGCTGTACCTGCCCTGGGAGTGTTTGATGGGACAGTGTAGAGGGAACTTTACTCTGTATCTAACCCTCTGCTGTACCTGCCCTGGGTGTGTTTGATGGGACAGTGTAGAGGGAGCTTTACTCTGTATCTAACCCGTGCTGTACCTGCCTTGGGAGCGTTTGATGGGACAGTGTAGAGGGAGCTTTACTCTGTATCTAACCCGTGCTGTACCTGCCCTGGAAGTGCTTGATGGGACAGTGTAGAGGGAGCTTTACTCAGTATCTAACCCATGCTGTACCTGCCCTGGGAGTGTTTGATGGGAGAGTGTAGAGGGAGCTTTACTCTGTATCTAACCCGTGCTGTACCTGCCCTGGGAGTGTTTGATGGGACAGTGTAGAGGGAGGTTTACTCTGTATCTAACCCTGTGCTGTACCTGCCCTGGGAGTGTTTGATGGGACAGTGTTGAGGGAGCTTTACTCTGTATCTAACCCTGTGCTGTACCTGCCCTGGGTGTGTTTGATGGGACAGTGTAGAGGGAGCTTTACTCTGTTTCTAACCCGTGCTGTACTGGCCCTGGGAGTGTTTGATGGGACAGTGCAGAGGGAGCTTTACTCTGTATCTAACCCTGTGCTGTACCTGCCCTGGGAGTGTTTGATGGGACAGTGCAGAGGGAGCTTAACACTGTATCTAACCCGTGCTGTACCTGCCCTGGGAGTGTTTGATGGGACAGTGTCGAAGGAGCTTTACTCCCTTTCTAACCCGTGCTGTACCTGCCCTGGGAGTGTTTGATGGGACAGTGCAGAGGGAGCTTTACTCTGTATCTAACCCGTGCTGTACCAGCCCTGGGAGTGTTTGATGGGACAGTGTAGAGGGAGCTTAACTCTGTATCTAACCCGTGCTGTACCTGCCCTGGGAGTGTTTGATGGGACAGTGTAGAGGGAGCTTTACTCTGTATCTAACCCTCTGCTGTACCTGCCCTGGGTGTGTTTGATGGGACAGTGTAGAGGGATCTTTCCTCTGTATCTAACCCGTGCTGTACCTGCCTTGGGAGCGTTTGATGGGACAGTGTAGAGGGAGCTTTACTCTGTATCTAACCCGTGCTGTACCTGCCCTGGAAGTGCTTGATGGGACAGTGTAGAGGGAGCTTTACTCAGTATCTAACTCTGTGCTGTACCTGCCCTGGGAGTGTTTGATGGGACAGTGTAGAGGGAGCTTTACTCTGTATCTAACCCGTGCTGTACCTGCCCTGGGAGTGTTTGATGGGACAGTGTTGAGGGAGCTTTACTCTGTATCTAACCCGTGCTGTCCCTGCCCTGGGAGTGTTTGATGGGACAGTGTAGAGGGAGATTTACTCTGTATCTAACTCGTGCTGTACCTGCCCTGGGAGTGTTTGATGGGACAGTGTAGAGGGAGCTTTACACTGTATCTAACCCGTGCTGTACCTGCCCTGGGAGTGTTTGATGGGACAGTGTAGAGGGAACTTTACGCTGTATCTAACCCGTGCTGTACCTGCCCCGGGAGTGTTTGATGGGACAGTGTAGAGGGAGCATTACTTTGTACCTAACCCGTGCTGTACCTACCCTGGGAGTGTTTGATGGGACAGTGTAGAGGGAGCTTTACTCTGTATCTAACCCGTGCTGTACCTGCCCTGGAATTGTTTGATGGGACAGTGTAGAGGGAGCTTTACTCTGTATCTAACCCTGTGCTGCACCTGCCCTGGGAGTGTTTGATGGGACAGTGTAGAGGGAGCATTACTCTGTATCTAACCCTGTGCTGTACCTGCCCTGAGAGTGTTTGATGGGACAGTGTAGAGGGAGCTTTACTCTGTATCTAACCCATACTGTACCTGCCCTGGGAGTGTTTGATGGGACAGTGTAGAGGGAGCTTTACTCTGTATCTAACCCTGTGCTGTACCTGCCCTGGGAGTGTTTGATGGGACAGTGTAGAGGGAGCTTTACTCTGTATCTAACCCGTGCTGTACCTGCCCTGGGAGTGTTTGATGGGACAGTGTAGAGGGAGCTTTACTCTGTATCTAACCCGTGCTGTACCTGCCCTGGGAGTGTTTGATGGGACAGTGTAGAGGGAGCTCTACACTGTATCTAACCCGTGCTGTACCTGCCCTGGGAGTGTTTGATGGGACAGTGTAGAGGGAGCTTTACTCTGTATCTAACCCGTGCCATACCTGCCCTGGGAGTGCTGGATGGGACAGTGTAGAGGGAGCTTTACTCTGTATCTAACCCATGCTATACCTGTCCTGGGAGAGTTATATAGCACAGTGTAGAGGGAGCTTTACTCTGTATCTAACCCGTGCTGTATCTGCCCTGGGAGTGTTTGATGGGACAGTGTAGAGGGAGCTTAACTCTGTATCTAACACGTGCTGTACCTGCCCTGGGAGTGTTTGATGGGACAGTGCAGAGGGAGCTTTACTCTGTATCTAACCCGTGCTATACCTGTCCTGGGAGTGTTTGATGGGATCGTGTCGAAGGAGCTTTACTCTGTATCTAACCCGTGCTGTAGCTGCCCTGGGAGTGTTTGATGGGACAGTGTAGAGGGAGCTTTACTATGTATCTAACCCGTGCTGTACCTGCCCTGGGAGTGTTTGATGGGACAGTGTAGAGGGAGCTGTACTCTGTATCTAACCCGTGCTGTACCTGCCCTGGGAGTGTTTGATGGGACAGTGTAGAGGGAGTTTAACTCTGTATCTAACCCGTGGTGTACCTGCCCTGGGAGTGTTTGATGGGACAGTGTAGAGGGAGCTTAGTCTGTATCTAACCCGTGCTGTACCTGCCCTGGGAGTGTTTGATGGGTCAGTGCAGAGGGAGCTTTACTCTGTATCTAACCCGTGCTGTACCTGCCCTGGGAGTGTTTGATGGGACAGTGTAGAGGGAGCTTTACTCTGTATCTAACCCGTGCTGTACCTGCCTTGGGAGCGTTTGATGGGACAGTGTAGAGGGAGCTTTACTCTGTATCTAACCCGTGCTGTACCTGCCCTGGAAGTGCTTGATGGGACAGTGTAGAGGGAGCTTTACTCAGTATCTAACCCTGTGCTGTACCTGCCCTGGGAGTGTTTGATGGGACAGTGTAGAGGGAGCTCTACTCTGTATCTAACCCATGCTGTATCTGCCCTGGGAGTGTTTGATGGGACAGTGTAGAGGGAGCTTTACTCTGTATCTAACCCGTGCTGTACCTGCCCTGGGAGTGTTTGATGGGACAGTGTAGAGGGAGGTTTACTCTGTATCTAACCCTGTGCTGTACCTGCCCTGGGAGTGTTTGATGGGACAGTGTAGAGGGAGCTTTACTCTGTTTCTAACCCGTGCTGTACCGGCCCTGGGAGTGTTTGATGGGACAGTGTAGAGGGAGCTTTACTCTGTATCTAACCCTGTGCTGTACCTGCCCTGGGAGTGTTTGATGGGACAGTGCAGAGGGAGCTTAACTCTGTATCTAACCCGTGCTGTACCTGCCCTGGGAGTGTTTGATGGGATAGTGTCGAAGGAGCTTTACTCTGTATCTAACCCGTGCTGTTCCTGGCCTGGGAGTGTTTGATGGGACAGTGTAGCGGGAGCTTTACTCTGTATCTAACCCGTGCTGTACCTGCCCTGGGAGTGTTTGATGGGAAAGTGTAGAGGGAGCTTTGCTCTGTATCTAACCCGTGCTGTACCTGCCCTGGGAGTGTTTGATGGGACAGTGTCGAAGGAGCTTTCCTCTGTATCCAACCCGTGCTGTACCTGCCCTGGGAGTGTTTGATGGGACAGTGTAGAGGGAGCTGTACTCTGTATCTAACCCGTGCTGTCCCTGCCCTGGGAGTGTTTGATGGGACAGTGTAGAGGGAGCTTTACTCTGTATCTAACCCTCTGCTGTACCTGCCCTGGGTGTGTTTGATGGGACAGTGTAGAGGGAGCTTTACTCTGTATCTAACCCGTGCTGTACCTGCCTTGGGAGCGTTTGATGGGACAGTGTAGAGGGAGCTTTACTCTGTATCTAACCCGTGCTGTACCTGCCCTGGAAGTGCTTGATGGGACAGTGCAGAGGGAGCTTTACTCAGTATCTAACCCTGTGCTGTACCTGCCCTGGGAGTGTTTGATGGGACAGTGTAGAGGGAGCTTTAATCTGTATCTAACCCATGCTGTACCTGCCCTGGGAGTGTTTGATGGGACAGTGTAGAGGGAGTTTTGCTCTGTATCTAACCCGTGCTGTACCTGCCCTGGGAGTGTTTGATGGGACAGTGTAGAGGGAGCTTTAATCTGTATCTAACCCTGTGCTGTACCTGCCCTGGGAGTGTTTGATGGGACAGTGTAGAGGGAGCTTTACTCTGTTTCTAACCCGTGCTGTACCGGCCCTGGGAGTGTTTGATGGGACAGTGCAGAGGGAGCTTTACTCTGTATCTAACCCTGTGCTGTACCTGCCCTGGGAGTGTTTGATGGGACAGTGCAGAGGGAGCTTAACTCTGTATCTAACCCGTGCTGCACCTGTCCTGGGAGTGTTTGATGGGATAGTGTCGAAGGAGCTTTACTCTGTATCTAACCCGTGCTGTACCTGGCCTGGGAGTGTTTGATGGGACAGTGTAGCGGGAGCTTTACTCTGTATCTAACCCGTGCTGTACCTGCCCTGGGAGTGTTTGATGGGAAAGTGTAGAGGGAGCTTTACTCTGTATCTAACCCGTGCTGTACCTGCCCTGGGAGTGTTTGATGGGACAGTGTCGAAGGAGCTTTACTCTGTATCTAACCCATGCTGTACCTGCCCTGGGAGTGTTTGATGGGACAGTGTAGAGGGAGCTTTACTCTGTATCTAACCCGTGCTGTACCTGCCCTGTGAGTGTTTGATGGGACAGTGTAGAGGGAGCTTTACTCTGTATCTAAACCGTGCTGTACCTGCCCTGGGAGTGTTGGATGGGACAGTGTAGAGGGAGCTTTACTCTGTATCTAACCCTGTGCTGTACCTGCCCTGGGAGTGTTTGATGGGACAGTGCAGAGGGAGCTTAACTCTGTATCTAACCCGTGCTGGACCTGCCCTGGGAGTGTTTGATGGGACAGTACAGAGGGAGCATTACTTTGTATCTAACCCGTGCTGTACCTACCCTGGGAGTGTTTGATGGGACAGTGTAGAGGGAGCTGTACTCTGTATCTAACCCGTGCTGTACCTGCCCTGGGAGTGTTTGATGGGAAAGTGTAGAGGGAGCTTTACTCTGTATCTAACCCGTGCTGTCCCTGCCCTGGGAGTGTTTGATGGGACAGTGTAGAGGGAGCTTTACTCAGTATCTAACCCGTGCTGTACCTGCCTTGGGAGTGTTTGATGGGACAGTGTAGAGGGAGCTTTACTCTATCTAACCCGTGCTGTACCTGCCCTGGGAGTGTTTGATGGGACAGTGTAGAGGGAGCTCTACACTGTATCTAACCCGTGCTGTACCTGCCCTGGGAGTGTTTGATGGGACAGTGTAGAGGGAGCTTTACTCTGTATCTAACCCGTGCCATACCTGCCCTGGGAGTGCTGGATGGGACAGTGTAGAGGGAGCTTTACTCTGTATCTAACCCGTGCTGTCCCTGCCCTGGGAGTGTTTGATGGGACAGTGTAGAGGGGGATTTACTCTGTATCTAACTTGTGCTGTACCTGCCCTGCGAGTGTTTGATGGGACAGTGTAGAGGGAGCTTTACTCTGCATCTAACCCTGTGCTGTACCTGCCCTGGGAGTGTTTGATGGGACAGTGTAAAGGGAGCATTACTCTGTTTCTAACCCTGTGCTGTACCTGCCCTGGGAGTGTTTGATCGAACAGTGCAGAGGGAGCTTTACTCTGTATCTAACCCTGTGCTGTGCCTGCCCTGAGAGTGTTTGATGGGACAGTGTAGAGGGAGCTTTACTCTGTATCTAACACATACTGTACCTGCCCTGGGAGTGTTTGATGGGACAGTGTAGCGGGAGCTTTACTCTGTATCTAACCCTGTGCTGTGCCTGCCCTGGGAGTGTTTGATGGGACAGTGTCGAGGGAGCTTTACTCTGTATCTAACCTATGCTGTACCTGCCCTGATGTGTTTGATGGGACAGTGTAGAGGGAGCTTCACTCTGTATCTCAGCTGTGCTGTACCTGCCCTGGGAGTGTTTGATGGGACAGTGTAGAGGGAGCTTTACTCTGTATCTAACCCGTGCTGTACCTGCCCTGGGAGTGTTTGATGGGACAGTGTAGAGGGAGCTTTACTCTGTATCTAACCCGTGCTGTACCTGCCCTGGGAGTGTTTGATGGGACAGTGTAGAGGGAGCTTTACTCTGTATCTAACCCGTGCTGTACCTGCCCTGGGAGTGTTTGATGGGACAGTGTAGAGGGAGCTTTGCTCTGTATCTAACCCGTGCTGTACCTGCCCTTGGAGTGTTTGATGGGACAGTGCAGAGGGAGCTTTACTCTGTATCTAACCCATGCTGTACCTGCCCTGCGAGTGTTTGATGGGACAGTGTAGAGGGAGCTTCACTCTGTATCTAACCTGTGCTGTACCTGCCCTGGGAGTGTTTGATGGGACAGTGTAGAGGGAGCTTTACTCTGTATCTAACCCGTGCTGTACCTGCCCTGGGAGAGTTATATAGGACAGTGTAGAGGGAGCTTCACTCTGTATCTAACCTGTGCTGTACCTGCCCTGGGAGTGTTTGATGGGGCAGTGTAGACGGAGCTTTACTCTGTATCTAACCCGTGCTGTACCTGCCCTGGGAGTGTTTGATGGGACAGTTTAGAGGGAGCTTAACTCTGTATCTAACACGTGCTGTACCTGCCCTGGGAGTGTTTGATGGGACAGTGTAGAGGGAGCTTTACTCTGTATCTAACCCGTGCTGTACCTGCCCTGGGAGTGTTTGATGGGACAGTGTAGAGGGAGCATTACTCTGTATCTAACCCGTGCTGTACCTGTCCTGGGAGTGTTTGATGGGACAGTGTCGAAGGAGCTTTACTCTGTATCTAACCCGTGCTGTACCTGCCCTGGGAGTGTTTGATGGGACAGTGTAGAGTGAGCTTTACTCTGTATCTAACCCGTGCTGTACCTGCCCTGGGAGTGTTTGATGGGACAGTGTAGAGGGAGCTTAACTCTGTATCTAACCCGTGCTGTACCTGCCCTGGGAGTGTTTGATGGGACAGTGTAGAGGGAGCTTTACTCTGTATCTAACCCTGTGCTGTACCTGCCCTGGGAGTGTTTGATGGGACAGTGTAGAGGGAGCTTTACTCAGTATATAACCCTGTGCTGTACCTGCCCTGGGAGTGTTTGATGGGACAGTGTCGAAGGAGCTTTACTCTGTATCTAACCCGTGCTGTACCTGCCCTGGGAGTGTTTGACGGGACAGTGTAGAGGGAGCTTTCCTCTGTATCTAACCCGTGCTGTACCTGCCCTAGGAGTGTTTGATGGGACAGTGTAGAGGGAGCTTTACTCTGCATCTAACCCGTGCTGTACCTGTCCTGGGAGTGTTTGATGGGACAGTGTCGAAGGAGCTTTACTCTGTATCTAACCCGTGCTGTACCTGCCCTGGGAGTGTTTGATGGGACAGTGTAGAGGGAGCTTTACTCTGTATCTAACCCGTGCTGTACCTGCCCTGGGAGTGTTTGATGGGACAGTGTAAAGGGAGCTTAACTCTGTATCTAACCCGTGCTGTACCTGCCCTGGGAGTGTTTGATGGGACAGTGTAGAGGGAGCTTTACTCTGTATCTAACCCTGTGCTGTACCTGCCCTGGGAGTGTTTGATGGGACAGTGCAGAGGGAGCTTTACTCTGTATCTAACCCGTGCTGTACCTGCCTTGGGAGTGTTTGATGGGACAGTGTAGAGGGAGCTTTACTCAGTATCTAACACTGTGCTGTACCTGCCCTGGGAGTGTTTGATGGGACAGTGTAGAGGGAGCTTTACTCTGTATCTAACCCGTGCTGTACCTGCCCTGGGAGTGTTTGATGGGACAGTGTAGAGGGAGCTTTACTCTGTATCTAACCCGTGCTGTACCTGCCCTGGGAGTGTTTGATGGGACAGTGTAGAGGGAGCTTTGCTCTGTATCTAACCCGTGCTGTACCTGCCGTGGGAGTGTTTGATGGGAAAGTGTAGAGGGAGCTTTACTCTGTATCTAACCCGTGCTGTACCTGCCGTGGGAGTGTTTGATGGGACAGGGTAGAGGGAGCTTTACTCAGTATCTAACCCTGTGCTGTACCTGCCCTGGGAGTGTTTGATGGGACAGTGTAGAGAGAGCTTTACTCTGTATCTAACCCGTGCTGTACCTGCCCTGGGAGTGTTTGATGGGACAGTGTAGAGGGAGCTTTACTCTGTATCTAACCCGTGCTGTAGCTGCCCTGGGAGTGTTTGATGGGACAGTGTAGAGGGAGCTTTACTCTGTATCTAACCCGTGCTGTACCTGCCCTGGGAGTGTTTGATGGGACAGTGTAGAGCGACCTTTACTCTGTATCTAACCTGTGCTGTACCTGCCCTGGGAATGTTTGATGGGACAGTGTAGAGGGAGCTTTACTCTGTATCTAACCCGTGCTGTACCTGCCCTGGGAGAGTTATATAGGACAGTGTAGAGGGAGCTTCACTCTGTATCTAACCTGTGCTGTACCTGCCCTGGGAGTGTTTGATGGGGCAGTGTAGACGGAGCTTTACTCTGTATCTAACCCGTGCTGTACCTGCCCTGGGAGTGTTTGATGGGTGTGGTAAACCACGTTCACTATCGTATCACTGTTAGTAGTTAGCACTGTTCACCACTGTTCGTTATAACTGCATCACTGACCACTATTGTATCACGGTACGAGGTCGCCTCTTGCCACACTGCTATACCTGGGATGACCACTGCCGACTCCGCCTTGGCTCCACCCACCAGGCCAGGTATAAAGGTGAGCGACTGGCTGGTATTCCTCCTGCTTGGATCGGATCACCCACGAGAGTGGGCTGTTATTTAGTCAATAAAAACCTTTAGTCACCTTCGTAACTCTTCGCCTTTTATTGGAGGAATTGATAGGTATATCAATTTTATTGACTAAATTTAATGATGTCCGACAACGAGTCACAACCGGCGGAGGAGCCACCAGCGCAGCTCCCAGGAGCACAGCCACACCAGCCAGCTTGGCTGCGAGCCCTCAGACCGCCGTACCTGGACCTGAACCCACGAGCAGCAAACTCAGCCGCAGACTTTAAACACTGGCTGGTCTGCTTCGAATCATACCTGAGAGAATCCAGCGTCCCTCAGGCATCCAAACTAAGTGTCCTGCAGGCACAACTGAGCCCGAGAGTATACACTCTCATCGAGGACATGACTACCTACGAGACCGCCATCAACCTGCTGAAACAGAAGTACCGGACCCCGGTAAACTACATGTACGCTAGGCACCTCCTAAGATCACGGCCGCAACAGCCAGGAGAATCAGTAGCCGAATTCTCACAGGCGCTATATGCACTCGCCAGGAACTGTGACTTTAAATCGGTGTCGGCAGCCGAAAATACTGAAGATAATATCCGCGACGCATTCCTGAAAGGCCTACGGTCCGAGTACTCACGGCAAAGACTGCTGGAAGCTAAAGACCTCAGCATGGAAAAAGCTGAAGCCCTCGCTATCTCCCTGGAAGTGGCCCACCAAGATCAGGAAGCATTCACCAGGTACTGCTCGCGACCCTGGGACTCGGGCCCGACCCCTACCACAGCACCCTTCCCAGCGCCGCCCCCGGGACCTACCTCTGCGTCGGCGTCCCGGACCCGACCGGCCCCGCCACCCCCGGCACCGGCCCCGACATCGGGCATCCGCGATCGGGCCGCCGGCTGTTTTTTTGTGGCCAGGAGAAGCAGCCGAGGTCGCGCTGCCCAGCCAAGAACTCCATATGTAAAACCTGCCTGAAGAAAGGCCACTTCTCCAAGGCCTGCAGGAGCGGATCCTCAGAGGCCAGCAGTGCCGCATGCGAACTATGGGGGCGGCCATCTTCGTTTAGGGCAACTGAGGCCAGCATCCCCACACATGAGTCATGGGGGCGGCCATCTTTGTTTAGGGCAACTGAGGCCAGCATCCCCACACATGAGTCATGGGGGCGGCCATCTTTGATTAAGGCAACCGACCCCAATAGTGCCTCATGGGGCCCTACCTCGTGGGAGACGCCATTTTACTCACCACGCCCGACCGCCTCGCCCGCAGATGACAACGACTCGCTCAGCTACACACTAGCTTCCGTCACCCTGGACCAAGCCCGCCCGCACCATCTGTCCAAGTCAATGATGGACATCAAAGTGAACGGCCACGCCACGACCTGCCTGTTCGACAGCGGAAGCACGGAGAGCTTCATCCACCCAGACACGGTGAGCCACTACTCCCTCTCTGTCCTACCAACGCGCAGCCGAATCTCGATGGCATCGAGGTCCCACGCCACGGACATCAGCGGCTACTGTGTCGTGACCCTGTCGGTTAAGGGCACGGAGTATAAAAACTTTAAACTCCTCGTCCTCCCCCATCTCTGCGCTGCCGTCCTACTAGGGCTGGACTTCCAATCCCACCTCCAAAGCGTAACCCTAGCATACGGTGGACCCCTCCCCCCACTCACAGTCAACAACCAGCAAACGTTAAACCGCCCACCGCGTAACACCTGCAGCCTCTCCACCCTCAAGGTCCCGCCACCCTCTCTGTTTGCTAACCTTACCCCTGACTGCAAACCCGTCGCTACCAAAAGCAGGCGGTATAGCGCCGGGGACAGAGCCTTCATTAGCTCTGAGGTGCGGCGCCTCCTGAAAGAGGGCATTATCGAGGGGAGCAGCAGCCCCTGGCGTGCCCAGGTCGTAGTCGTAAAGACCGGCGATAAAAACCGCCTGGTCATCGACTACAGCCAGACCATAAACAGATATACCCAGCTGGACGCATACCCCCTCCCCCGCATATCTGACATGGTCAATCAGATTGCACAGTATAAAGTATTCTCGACCATCGACCTGAAGTCGGCCTACCACCAACTCCCTATCCACCCTGAGGACCGCCAGTATACCGCCTTCGAGGCGAATGGGCGCCTATACCACTTCCTTAGGGTCCCCTTCGGTGTCACTAATGGGGTCTCGGTCTTCCAAAGGGAGATGGACCAGATGGTTGACCAGAACGAACTGCAGGCTACATTCCCCTACCTAGATAACGTCACTATCTGCGGCCGCGACCAGCAGGAACATGACGCGAATCTGGAGAAATTCCTCCGTACGGCCCAACGGCTGAACCTCACCTACAATAAGGAGAAATGCGTGTTTAACACCACGCGCCTTGCCATCCTCGGCTGCGTAGTGGAGAACGGAATCATCGGCCCCGACCCAGAAAGAATGCGCCCCCTCATGGAGCTACCCCTCCCCCACTGCCCTAAAGCACTTAGGAGAACCCTGGGGCTTTTCGCCTACTATGCCCAATGGGTACCCAATTACGCGGACAAAGCCAGACCCCTCCTGAAAGCCACTTCCTTCCCCCTCACGGAGGAGGCGTGCGCGGCCTTCTCCCTCATTAAGGGAGACATAGCCAAGGCCACGATGCACGCAGTGGACGAGTCCATCCCCTTTCAGGTGGAGAGCGACGCATCCGACTTCGCCTTAGCCGCCACCCTAAACCAGGAGGGGAGGCCAGTGGCCTTCTTCTCAAGGACCCTACAGGGCCCCGAGATCCGACATTCGTCGGTCGAGAAAGAGGCCCAGGCGATCGTGGAGGCAGTACGGCGCTGGAGGCACTACCTGGCAGGCAAACGATTTACCCTCCTCACCGACCAGCGTTCGGTGGCTTTCATGTTTAATAACAAGCTGAAGGGCAAAATCAAGAATGACAAGATTTTGAGATGGAGAATCGAGCTCTCCACCTACGATTATGAGATCTTGTACCGGCCAGGCAAGCTGAACGAATCCCCTGATGCCCTTTCACGAATGACATGCGCCAGCGCGCATATCGATAGGCTTCAGACCCTCCACGACCAGCTCTGCCACCCCGGAGTCACCAGACTCTACCATTTCATTAAGGCCCGCAACCTGACCTACTCCATCGAGGAGGTCAGGACCATGACCAGGAACTGCCAGACCTGTGCGGAGTGCAAACCGCACTTCTATAGGCCGGACCGAGCAAGCCTGATCAAGGCCACCCGCCCCTTCGAGCGCCTGAGCATCGACTTTAAGGGGCCCCTCCCGTCCTCTGACCGTAATGTGTACTTCCTCAACATCGTTGATGAGTACTCCCGTTTCCCCTTTGCCTTCCCCTGCCCCGACATGACCAGTAGCACGGTCATTAAGTGCCTGAATGCCCTCTTCGCCTTGTTCGGGTTCCCGAACTATATACACAGCGACCGGGGCTCCTCCTTCATGAGCGAGGAACTCCGGCAATTCCTCCTAGAGAGAGGTATTGCAGCAAGCAGGACCACCAGCTACAACCCCAGAGGTAACGGTCAGGTGGAAAGAGAGAACGCGACGGTATGGAAGGCCGTCCTCTTAGCCTTAAAGTCTAAGGGCCTCCCAACCTCCCGCTGGCAAGAAGTCCTCCCGACAGCGCTGCACTCCATCCGGTCATTACTTTGCACGGCCACTAACACCACCCCCCATGAACGAATGTTCGTTTTCCCCAGGAAGTTGACTACGGGAACCACTCTACCAACCTGGCTGACCGCCCCGGGGCCGGTCTGGCTGCGGAAACACGTGAGGACCCATAAAACGGACCCCCTGGTCGAGAGGGTGAACCTCCTGCACGCCAACCCCCAGTACGCCTACGTGGCGTACCCAGACGGGCGGGAGGACACTGTCTCCCTACGAGACCTCGCACCCTCAGCCGATCCGGAAACACCGCCACCACCCCCCCCAACCTCAGTCCAGGTAGACGGCATGCCGGAACCCCACGAGCCCTCGCCGACCACGCAAACACCAGCATCAACACCGGATAAGGCACCAGCACCGGATAAGGCAACACCACCGCTGCGGCGATCGGAGAGGCTTACGAAGCCTCCGGACAGACTGACCTACCAGAATTGGTAGTACACTTCACCCCGCCGGACTTAATTCTAAACAAGGGGTGAATGTGGTAAACCACGTTCACTATCGTATCACTGTTAGTAGTTAGCACTGTTCACCACTGTTCGTTATAACTGTATCACTGACCACTATTGTATCACGGTACGAGGTCGCCTCTTGCCACACTGCTATACCTGGGATGACCACTGCCGACTCCGCCTTGGCTCCACCCACCAGGCCAGGTATAAAGGTGAGCGACTGGCTGGTATTCCTCCTGCTTGGATCGGATCACCCACGAGAGTGGGCTGTTATTTAGTCAATAAAAACCTTTAGTCACCTTCGTAACTCTTCGCCTTTTATTGGAGGAATTGATAGGTATATCAATGGGACAGTGTAGAGTGAGCTTTACTCTGTATCTAACCCGTGCTGTACCTGCCCTGGGAGTGTTTGATGGGACAGTGTAGAGGGAGCTTTACTCTGTATCTAACCCGTGCTGTACCTGCCCTGGGAGTGTTTGATGGGACAGTGTAGAGGGAGCATTACTCTGTATCTAACCCGTGCTGTACCTGCCCTGGGAGTGTTTGATGGGACAGTGTAGAGGGAGCATTACTCTGTATCTAACCCGTGCTGTACCCGTCCTGGGAGTGTTTGATGGGACAGTGTCGAAGGAGCTTTACTCTGTATCTAACCCGTGCTGTACCTGCCCTGGGAGTGTTTGATGGGACAGTGTAGAGTGAGCTTTACTCTGTATCTAACCCGTGCTGTACCTGCCCTGGGAGTGTTTGATGGGACAGTGTAGAGGGAGCTTTACTCTGTATCTAACCCGTGCTGTACCTGCCCTGGGAGTGTTTGATGGGACAGTGTAGAGGGAGCTTAACTCTGTATCTAACCCGTGCTGTACCTGCCCTGGGAGTGTTTGATGGGACAGTGTAGAGGGAGCTTTACTCTGTATCTAACCCTGTGCTGTACCTGCCCTGGGAGTGTTTGATGGGACAGTGTAGAGGGAGCTTTACTCTGTATCTAACCCGTGCTGTACCTGCCCTGGGAGTGTTTGATGGGACAGTGTAGAGGGAGCTTTACTCAGTATATAACCCTGTGCTGTACCTGCCCTGGGAGTGTTTGATGGGACAGTGTCGAAGGAGCTTTACTCTGTATCTAACCCGTGCTGTACCTGCCCTGGGAGTGTTTGACGGGACAGTGTAGAGGGAGCTTTACTCTGTATCTAACCCTGTGCTGTACCTGCCCTGGGAGTTGTTGATGGCTCAGTGTAGAGGGAGCTTTACTCTGTATCTAACCCATGCTGTACCTGCCCTGGGAGTGTTTGATGGGACAGTGTAGAGGGAGCTTTACTCTGTATCTAACCCGTGCTGTACCTGCCCTAGGAGTGTTTGATGGGACAGTGTAGAGGGAGCTTTACTCTGCATCTAACCCGTGCTGTACCTGTCCTGGGAGTGTTTGATGGGACAGTGTCGAAGGAGCTTTACTCTGTATCTAACCCGTGCTGTACCTGCCCTGGGAGTGTTTGATGGGACAGTGTAGAGGGAGCTTTACTCTGTATCTAACGCGTGCTGTACCTGCCATGGGAGTGTTTGATGGGACAGTGTAGAGGGAGCTTTACTCTGTATCTAACCCGTGCTGTACCTGCCCTGGGAGTGTTTGATGGGACAGCGTAAAGGGAGCTTAACTCTGTATCTAACCCGTGCTGTACCTGCCCTGGGAGTGTTTGATGGGACAGTGTAGAGGGAGCTTTACTCTGTATCTAACCCGTGCTGTACCTGCCCTGGGAGTGTTTGATGGGACAGTGTAGAGTGAGCTTTACTCTGTATCTAACTCGTGCTGTACCTGCCCTGGGAGTGTTTGATGGGACAGTGTAGAGGGAGCTTAACTCTGTATCTAACCCGTGCTGTACCTGCCCTGGGAGTGTTTGATGGGACAGTGTAGAGGGAGCTTTACTCTGTATCTAACCCTGTGCTGTACCTGCCCTGGGAGTGTTTGATGGGACAGTGTAGAGGGAGCTTTACTCTGTATCTAACCCGTGCTGTACCTGCCCTGGGAGTGTTTGATGGGACAGTGTAGAGGGAGCTTTACTCAGTATATAACCCTGTGCTGTACCTGCCCTGGGAGTGTTTGATGGGACAGTGTCGAAGGAGCTTTACTCTGTATCTAACCCGTGCTGTACCTGCCCTGGGAGTGTTTGACGGGACAGTGTAGAGGGAGCTTTCCTCTGTATCTAACCCGTGCTGTACCTGCCCTAGGAGTGTTTGATGGGACAGTGTAGAGGGAGCTTTACTCTGCATCTAACCCGTGCTGTACCTGTCCTGGGAGTGTTTGATGGGACAGTGTCGAAGGAGCTTTACTCTGTATCTAACCCGTGCTGTACCTGCCCTGGGAGTGTTTGATGGGACAGTGTAGAGGGAGCTTTACTCTGTATCTAACCCGTGCTGTACCTGCCCTGGGAGTGTTTGATGGGACAGTGTAAAGGGAGCTTAACTCTGTATCTAACCCGTGCTGTACCTGCCCTGGGAGTGTTTGATGGGACAGTGTAGAGGGAGCTTTACTCTGTATCTAACCCTGTGCTGTACCTGCCCTGGGAGTGTTTGATGGGACAGTGCAGAGGGAGCTTTACTCTGTATCTAACCCGTGCTGTACCTGCCTTGGGAGTGTTTGATGGGACAGTGTAGAGGGAGCTTTACTCAGTATCTAACACTGTGCTGTACCTGCCCTGGGAGTGTTTGATGGGACAGTGTAGAGGGAGCTTTACTCTGTATCTAACCCGTGCTGTACCTGCCCTGGGAGTGTTTGATGGGACAGTGTAGAGGGAGCTTTACTCTGTATCTAACCCGTGCTGTACCTGCCCTGGGAGTGTTTGATGGGACAGTGTAGAGGGAGCTTTGCTCTGTATCTAACCCGTGCTGTACCTGCCGTGGGAGTGTTTGATGGGAAAGTGTAGAGGGAGCTTTACTCTGTATCTAACCCGTGCTGTACCTGCCGTGGGAGTGTTTGATGGGACAGGGTAGAGGGAGCTTTACTCAGTATCTAACCCTGTGCTGTACCTGCCCTGGGAGTGTTTGATGGGACAGTGTAGAGAGAGCTTTACTCTGTATCTAACCCGTGCTGTACCTGCCCTGGGAGTGTTTGATGGGACAGTGTAGAGGGAGCTTTACTCTGTATCTAACCCGTGCTGTAGCTGCCCTGGGAGTGTTTGATGGGACAGTGTAGAGGGAGCTTTACTCTGTATCTAACCCGTGCTGTACCTGCCCTGGGAGTGTTTGATGGGACAGTGTAGAGCGACCTTTACTCTGTATCTAACCTGTGCTGTACCTGCCCTGGGAATGTTTGATGGGACAGTGTAGAGGGAGCTTTACTCTGTATCTAACCCGTGCTGTACCTGCCCTGGGAGAGTTATATAGGACAGTGTAGAGGGAGCTTCACTCTGTATCTAACCTGTGCTGTACCTGCCCTGGGAGTGTTTGATGGGGCAGTGTAGACGGAGCTTTACTCTGTATCTAACCCGTGCTGTACCTGCCCTGGGAGTGTTTGATGGGTGTGGTAAACCACGTTCACTATCGTATCACTGTTAGTAGTTAGCACTGTTCACCACTGTTCGTTATAACTGTATCACTGACCACTATTGTATCACGGTACGAGGTCGCCTCTTGCCACACTGCTATACCTGGGATGACCACTGCCGACTCCGCCTTGGCTCCACCCACCAGGCCAGGTATAAAGGTGAGCGACTGGCTGGTATTCCTCCTGCTTGGATCGGATCACCCACGAGAGTGGGCTGTTATTTAGTCAATAAAAACCTTTAGTCACCTTCGTAACTCTTCGCCTTTTATTGGAGGAATTGATAGGTATATCAATTTTATTGACTAAATTTAATGATGTCCGACAACGAGTCACAACCGGCGGAGGAGCCACCAGCGCAGCTCCCAGGAGCACAGCCACACCAGCCAGCTTGGCTGCGAGCCCTCAGACCGCCGTACCTGGACCTGAACCCACGAGCAGCAAACTCAGCCGCAGACTTTAAACACTGGCTGGTCTGCTTCGAATCATACCTGAGAGAATCCAGCGTCCCTCAGGCATCCAAACTAAGTGTCCTGCAGGCACAACTGAGCCCGAGAGTATACACTCTCATCGAGGACATGACTACCTACGAGACCGCCATCAACCTGCTGAAACAGAAGTACCGGACCCCGGTAAACTACATGTACGCTAGGCACCTCCTAAGATCACGGCCGCAACAGCCAGGAGAATCAGTAGCCGAATTCTCACAGGCGCTATATGCACTCGCCAGGAACTGTGACTTTAAATCGGTGTCGGCAGCCGAAAATACTGAAGATAATATCCGCGACGCATTCCTGAAAGGCCTACGGTCCGAGTACTCACGGCAAAGACTGCTGGAAGCTAAAGACCTCAGCATGGAAAAAGCTGAAGCCCTCGCTATCTCCCTGGAAGTGGCCCACCAAGATCAGGAAGCATTCACCAGGTACTGCTCGCGACCCTGGGACTCGGGCCCGACCCCTACCACAGCACCCTTCCCAGCGCCGCCCCCGGGACCTACCTCTGCGTCGGCGTCCCGGACCCGACCGGCCCCGCCACCCCCGGCACCGGCCCCGACATCGGGCATCCGCGATCGGGCCGCCGGCTGTTTTTTTGTGGCCAGGAGAAGCAGCCGAGGTCGCGCTGCCCAGCCAAGAACTCCATATGTAAAACCTGCCTGAAGAAAGGCCACTTCTCCAAGGCCTGCAGGAGCGGATCCTCAGAGGCCAGCAGTGCCGCATGCGAACTATGGGGGCGGCCATCTTCGTTTAGGGCAACTGAGGCCAGCATCCCCACACATGAGTCATGGGGGCGGCCATCTTTGTTTAGGGCAACTGAGGCCAGCATCCCCACACATGAGTCATGGGGGCGGCCATCTTTGATTAAGGCAACCGACCCCAATAGTGCCTCATGGGGCCCTACCTCGTGGGAGACGCCATTTTACTCACCACGCCCGACCGCCTCGCCCGCAGATGACAACGACTCGCTCAGCTACACACTAGCTTCCGTCACCCTGGACCAAGCCCGCCCGCACCATCTGTCCAAGTCAATGATGGACATCAAAGTGAACGGCCACGCCACGACCTGCCTGTTCGACAGCGGAAGCACGGAGAGCTTCATCCACCCAGACACGGTGAGCCACTACTCCCTCTCTGTCCTACCAACGCGCAGCCGAATCTCGATGGCATCGAGGTCCCACGCCACGGACATCAGCGGCTACTGTGTCGTGACCCTGTCGGTTAAGGGCACGGAGTATAAAAACTTTAAACTCCTCGTCCTCCCCCATCTCTGCGCTGCCGTCCTACTAGGGCTGGACTTCCAATCCCACCTCCAAAGCGTAACCCTAGCATACGGTGGACCCCTCCCCCCACTCACAGTCAACAACCAGCAAACGTTAAACCGCCCACCGCGTAACACCTGCAGCCTCTCCACCCTCAAGGTCCCGCCACCCTCTCTGTTTGCTAACCTTACCCCTGACTGCAAACCCGTCGCTACCAAAAGCAGGCGGTATAGCGCCGGGGACAGAGCCTTCATTAGCTCTGAGGTGCGGCGCCTCCTGAAAGAGGGCATTATCGAGGGGAGCAGCAGCCCCTGGCGTGCCCAGGTCGTAGTCGTAAAGACCGGCGATAAAAACCGCCTGGTCATCGACTACAGCCAGACCATAAACAGATATACCCAGCTGGACGCATACCCCCTCCCCCGCATATCTGACATGGTCAATCAGATTGCACAGTATAAAGTATTCTCGACCATCGACCTGAAGTCGGCCTACCACCAACTCCCTATCCACCCTGAGGACCGCCAGTATACCGCCTTCGAGGCGAATGGGCGCCTATACCACTTCCTTAGGGTCCCCTTCGGTGTCACTAATGGGGTCTCGGTCTTCCAAAGGGAGATGGACCAGATGGTTGACCAGAACGAACTGCAGGCTACATTCCCCTACCTAGATAACGTCACTATCTGCGGCCGCGACCAGCAGGAACATGACGCGAATCTGGAGAAATTCCTCCGTACGGCCCAACGGCTGAACCTCACCTACAATAAGGAGAAATGCGTGTTTAACACCACGCGCCTTGCCATCCTCGGCTGCGTAGTGGAGAACGGAATCATCGGCCCCGACCCAGAAAGAATGCGCCCCCTCATGGAGCTACCCCTCCCCCACTGCCCTAAAGCACTTAGGAGAACCCTGGGGCTTTTCGCCTACTATGCCCAATGGGTACCCAATTACGCGGACAAAGCCAGACCCCTCCTGAAAGCCACTTCCTTCCCCCTCACGGAGGAGGCGTGCGCGGCCTTCTCCCTCATTAAGGGAGACATAGCCAAGGCCACGATGCACGCAGTGGACGAGTCCATCCCCTTTCAGGTGGAGAGCGACGCATCCGACTTCGCCTTAGCCGCCACCCTAAACCAGGAGGGGAGGCCAGTGGCCTTCTTCTCAAGGACCCTACAGGGCCCCGAGATCCGACATTCGTCGGTCGAGAAAGAGGCCCAGGCGATCGTGGAGGCAGTACGGCGCTGGAGGCACTACCTGGCAGGCAAACGATTTACCCTCCTCACCGACCAGCGTTCGGTGGCTTTCATGTTTAATAACAAGCTGAAGGGCAAAATCAAGAATGACAAGATTTTGAGATGGAGAATCGAGCTCTCCACCTACGATTATGAGATCTTGTACCGGCCAGGCAAGCTGAACGAATCCCCTGATGCCCTTTCACGAATGACATGCGCCAGCGCGCATATCGATAGGCTTCAGACCCTCCACGACCAGCTCTGCCACCCCGGAGTCACCAGACTCTACCATTTCATTAAGGCCCGCAACCTGACCTACTCCATCGAGGAGGTCAGGACCATGACCAGGAACTGCCAGACCTGTGCGGAGTGCAAACCGCACTTCTATAGGCCGGACCGAGCAAGCCTGATCAAGGCCACCCGCCCCTTCGAGCGCCTGAGCATCGACTTTAAGGGGCCCCTCCCGTCCTCTGACCGTAATGTGTACTTCCTCAACATCGTTGATGAGTACTCCCGTTTCCCCTTTGCCTTCCCCTGCCCCGACATGACCAGTAGCACGGTCATTAAGTGCCTGAATGCCCTCTTCGCCTTGTTCGGGTTCCCGAACTATATACACAGCGACCGGGGCTCCTCCTTCATGAGCGAGGAACTCCGGCAATTCCTCCTAGAGAGAGGTATTGCAGCAAGCAGGACCACCAGCTACAACCCCAGAGGTAACGGTCAGGTGGAAAGAGAGAACGCGACGGTATGGAAGGCCGTCCTCTTAGCCTTAAAGTCTAAGGGCCTCCCAACCTCCCGCTGGCAAGAAGTCCTCCCGACAGCGCTGCACTCCATCCGGTCATTACTTTGCACGGCCACTAACACCACCCCCCATGAACGAATGTTCGTTTTCCCCAGGAAGTTGACTACGGGAACCACTCTACCAACCTGGCTGACCGCCCCGGGGCCGGTCTGGCTGCGGAAACACGTGAGGACCCATAAAACGGACCCCCTGGTCGAGAGGGTGAACCTCCTGCACGCCAACCCCCAGTACGCCTACGTGGCGTACCCAGACGGGCGGGAGGACACTGTCTCCCTACGAGACCTCGCACCCTCAGCCGATCCGGAAACACCGCCACCACCCCCCCCAACCTCAGTCCAGGTAGACGGCATGCCGGAACCCCACGAGCCCTCGCCGACCACGCAAACACCAGCATCAACACCGGATAAGGCACCAGCACCGGATAAGGCAACACCACCGCTGCGGCGATCGGAGAGGCTTACGAAGCCTCCGGACAGACTGACCTACCAGAATTGGTAGTACACTTCACCCCGCCGGACTTAATTCTAAACAAGGGGTGAATGTGGTAAACCACGTTCACTATCGTATCACTGTTAGTAGTTAGCACTGTTCACCACTGTTCGTTATAACTGTATCACTGACCACTATTGTATCACGGTACGAGGTCGCCTCTTGCCACACTGCTATACCTGGGATGACCACTGCCGACTCCGCCTTGGCTCCACCCACCAGGCCAGGTATAAAGGTGAGCGACTGGCTGGTATTCCTCCTGCTTGGATCGGATCACCCACGAGAGTGGGCTGTTATTTAGTCAATAAAAACCTTTAGTCACCTTCGTAACTCTTCGCCTTTTATTGGAGGAATTGATAGGTATATCAATGGGACAGTGTAGAGTGAGCTTTACTCTGTATCTAACCCGTGCTGTACCTGCCCTGGGAGTGTTTGATGGGACAGTGTAGAGGGAGCATTACTCTGTATCTAACCCGTGCTGTACCTGCCCTGGGAGTGTTTGATGGGACAGTGTAGAGGGAGCATTACTCTGTATCTAACCCGTGCTGTACCCGTCCTGGGAGTGTTTGATGGGACAGTGTCGAAGGAGCTTTACTCTGTATCTAACCCGTGCTGTACCTGCCCTGGGAGTGTTTGATGGGACAGTGTAGAGTGAGCTTTACTCTGTATCTAACCCGTGCTGTACCTGCCCTGGGAGTGTTTGATGGGACAGTGTAGAGGGAGCTTTACTCTGTATCTAACCCGTGCTGTACCTGCCCTGGGAGTGTTTGATGGGACAGTGTAGAGGGAGCTTAACTCTGTATCTAACCCGTGCTGTACCTGCCCTGGGAGTGTTTGATGGGACAGTGTAGAGGGAGCTTTACTCTGTATCTAACCCTGTGCTGTACCTGCCCTGGGAGTGTTTGATGGGACAGTGTAGAGGGAGCTTTACTCTGTATCTAACCCGTGCTGTACCTGCCCTGGGAGTGTTTGATGGGACAGTGTAGAGGGAGCTTTACTCAGTATATAACCCTGTGCTGTACCTGCCCTGGGAGTGTTTGATGGGACAGTGTCGAAGGAGCTTTACTCTGTATCTAACCCGTGCTGTACCTGCCCTGGGAGTGTTTGACGGGACAGTGTAGAGGGAGCTTTACTCTGTATCTAACCCTGTGCTGTACCTGCCCTGGGAGTTGTTGATGGCTCAGTGTAGAGGGAGCTTTACTCTGTATCTAACCCATGCTGTACCTGCCCTGGGAGTGTTTGATGGGACAGTGTAGAGGGAGCTTTACTCTGTATCTAACCCGTGCTGTACCTGCCCTAGGAGTGTTTGATGGGACAGTGTAGAGGGAGCTTTACTCTGCATCTAACCCGTGCTGTACCTGTCCTGGGAGTGTTTGATGGGACAGTGTCGAAGGAGCTTTACTCTGTATCTAACCCGTGCTGTACCTGCCCTGGGAGTGTTTGATGGGACAGTGTAGAGGGAGCTTTACTCTGTATCTAACGCGTGCTGTACCTGCCATGGGAGTGTTTGATGGGACAGTGTAGAGGGAGCTTTACTCTGTATCTAACCCGTGCTGTACCTGCCCTGGGAGTGTTTGATGGGACAGCGTAAAGGGAGCTTAACTCTGTATCTAACCCGTGCTGTACCTGCCCTGGGAGTGTTTGATGGGACAGTGTAGAGGGAGCTTTACTCTGTATCTAACCCGTGCTGTACCTGCCCTGGGAGTGTTTGATGGGACAGTGTAGAGGGAGCTTTGCTCTGTATCTAACCCTGTGCTGTACCTGCCCTGGGAGTGTTTGATGGGACAGTGCAGAGGGAGCTTTACTCTGTATCTAACCCGTGCTGTACCTGCCCTGGGAGTGTTTGATGGGACAGTGTAGAGGGAGCTTTACTCAGTATCTAACACTGTGCTGTACCTGCCCTGGGAGTGTTTGATGGGACAGTGTAGAGGGAGCTTTACTCAGTATCTAACACTGTGCTGTACCTGCCCTGGGAGTGTTTGATGGGACAGTGTAGAGGGAGCTTTACTCTGTATCTAACCCGTGCTGTACCTGCCCTGGGAGTGTTTGATGGGACAGTGTAGAGGGAGCTTTGCTCTGTATCTAACCCGTGCTGTACCTGCCGTGGGAGTGTTTGATGGGACAGTGTAGAGCGACCTTTACTCTGTATCTAACCCGTGCTGTACCTGCCCTGGGAATGTTTGATGGGACAGTGTAGAGGGAGCTTTACTCTGTATCTAACCCGTGCTGTACCTGCCCTGGGAGAGTTATATAGGACAGTGTAGAGGGAGCTTCACTCTGTATCTAACCTGTGCTGTACCTGCGCTGGGAGTGTTTGATGGGGCAGTGTAGACGGAGCTTTACTCTGTATCTAACCCGTGCTGTACCTGCCCTGGGAGTGTTTGATGGGACAGTGTAGAGTGAGCTTTACTCTGTATCTAACCCGTGCTGTACCTGCCCTGGGAGTGTTTGATGGGACAGTGTAGAGGGAGCTTTACTCTGTATCTAACCCGTGCTGTCCCTGCCCTGGGAGTGTTTGATGGGACAGTGTAGAGGGAGATTTACTCTGTATCTAACTCGTGCTGTACCTGCCCTGGGAGTGTTTGATGGGACAGTGTAGAGGGAGCTTTACTCTGTATCTAACCCGTGCTGGACCTGCCCTGGGAGTGTTTGATGGGACAGTACAGAGGGAGCATTACTTTGTATCTAACCCGTGCTGTACCTACCCTGGGAGTGTTTGTTGGGACAGTGTAGAGGGAGCTTTACTCAGTATCTAACCCTGTGCTGTACCTGCCCTGGGAGTTTTTGATGGGACAGTGTAGAGGGAGCTTTACTCTGTATCTAACCCGTGCTGTACCTGCCCTGGGAGTGTTTGATGGGAAAGTGCAGAGGGAGCTTTACTCTGTATCTAACCCGTGCTGTCCCTGCCCTGGGAGTGTTTGCTGGGACAGTGTAGAGGGGGATTTACTCTGTATCTAACTTGTGCTGTACCTGCCCTGCGAGTGTTTGATGGGACAGTGTAGAGGGAGCTTTACTCTGCATCTAACCCTGTGCTGTACCTGCCCTGGGAGTGTTTGATGGGACAGTGTAAAGGGAGCATTACTCTGTTTCTAACCCTGTGCTGTACCTGCCCTGGGAGTGTTTGATGGGACAGTGTAGAGGGAGCTTTACTCTGTATCGAACCCTGTGCTGTACCTGCCCTGAGAGTGTTTGATGGGACAGTGTAGAGGGAGCTTTACTCTGTATCTAACACATACTGTACCTGCCCTGGGAGTGTTTGATGGGACAGTGCAGAGGGAGCTTTACTCTGTATCTAACCCTGTGCTGTGCCTGCCCTGGGAGTGTTTGATGGGACAGTGTCGAGGGAGCTTTACTCTGTATCTAACCCATGCTGTACCTGCCCTGATGTGTTTGATGGGACAGTGTAGAGGGAGCTTTACTCTGTATCTCAGATGTGCTGTACCTGCCCTGGGAGTGTTTGATGGGACAGTGTAGAGGGAGCTTTACTCTGTATCTCAGATGTGCTGTACCTGCCCTGGGAGTGTTTGATGGGACAGTGTAGAGGGAGCTTTACTCTGTATCTAACCCGTGCTGTACCTGCCCTGGGAGTGTTTGATGGGACAGTGTAGAGGGAGCTTTACTCTGTATCTAACCCGTGCTGTACCTGCCCTGGGAGTGTTTGATGGGACAGTGTAGAGGGAGCTTTGCTCTGTATCTAACCCGTGCTGTACCTGCCCTTGGAGTGTTTGATGGGACAGTGTAGAGGGAGCTTTACTCTGTATCTAACCCATGCTGTACCTGCCCTGCGAGTGTTTGATGGGACAGTGTAGAGGGAGCTTCACTCTGTATCTAACCTGTGCTGTACCTGCCCTGGGAGTGTTTGATGGGAGAGTGTAGAGGGAGCTTTACTCTGTATCTAACCCGTGCTGTACCTGCCCTGGGAGAGTTATATAGGACAGTGCAGAGGGAGCTTCACTCTGTATCTAACCGGTGCTGTACCTGCCCTGGGAGTGTTTGATGGGGCAGTGTAGACGGAGCTTTACTCTGTATCTAACCCGTGCTGTACCTGCCCTGGGAGTGTTTGATGGGACAGTTTAGAGGGAGCTTAACTCTGTATCTAACACGTGCTGTACCTGCCCTGGGAGTGTTTGATGGGACAGTGTAGAGGGAGCTTTACTCTGTATCTAACCCGTGCTGTACCTGCCCTGGGAGTGTTTGATGGGACAGTGTAGAGGGAGCATTACTCTGTATCTAACCCGTGCTGTACCTGTCCTGGGAGTGTTTGATGGGACAGTGTCGAAGGAGCTTTACTCTGTATCTAACCCGTGCTGTACCTGCCCTGGGAGTGTTTGATGGGACAGTGTCGAGTGAGCTTTACTCTGTATCTAACCCTGTGCTGTACCTGCCCTGGGAGTGTTTGATGGGACAGTGTAGAGGGAGCTTTACTCTGTATCTAACCCGTGCTGTACCTGCCCTGGGAGTTTTTGATGGGACAGTGCAGAGGGAGCTTTACTCAGTATATAACCCTGTGCTGCACCTGCCCTGGGAGTGTTTGATGGGACAGTGTAGAGGGAGCTTTACTCTGTATCTAACCCTGTGCTGTACCTGCCCTGGGAGTGTTTGATGGGACAGTGTAGAGGGAGCTTTACTCTGTATCTAACCCGTGCTGTACCTGTCCTGGGAGTGTTTGATGGCTCAGTGTAGAGGGAGCTTTACTCTGTATCTAACCCATGCTGTACCTGCCCTGGGAGTGTTTGATGGGACAGTGTAGAGGGAGCTTTACTCTGTATCTAACCCGTGCTGTACCTGCCCTAGGAGTGTTTGATGGGACAGTGTAGAGGGAGCTTTACTCTGTATCTAACCCGTGCTGTACCTGTCCTGGGAGTGTTTGATGGGACAGTGTCGAAGGAGCTTTACTCTGTATCTAACCCGTGCTGTACCTGCCCTGGGAGTGTTTGATGGGACAGTGCAGAGGGAGCTTTACTCTGTATCTAACGCGTGCTGTACCTGCCATGGGAGTGTTTGATGGGACAGTGTAGAGGGAGCTTTACTCTGTATCTAACCCGTGCTGTACCTGCCCTGGGAGTGTTTGATGGGACAGTGTAAAGGGAGCTTAACTCTGTATCTAACCCGTGCTGTACCTGCCCTGGGAGTGTTTGATGGGACAGTGCAGAGGGAGCTTTACTGTGTATCTAACCCTGTGCTGTACCTGCCCTGGGAGTGTTTGATGGGACAGTGCAGAGGGAGCTTTACTCTGTATCTAACCCGTGCTGTACCTGCCCTGGGAGTGTTTGATGGGACAGTGTAGAGGGAGCTTTACTCAGTATCTAACACTGTGCTGTACCTGCCCTGGGAGTGTTTGATGGGACAGTGTAGAGGGAGCTTTACTCAGTATCTAACACTGTGCTGTACCTGCCCTGGGAGTGTTTGATGGGACAGTGTAGAGGGAGCTTTGCTCTGTATCTAACCCGTGCTTTACCTGCCGTGGAAGTGTTTGATGGGACAGTGTAGAGGGAGCTTTACTCTGTATCTAACCCGTGCTGTACCTGCCCTGGGAGTGTTTGATGGGACACTGTAGAGGGAGCTTTACTCTGTATCTAACCCGTGCTGTACCTGCCCTGGGAGTGTTTGATGGGACAGTGTGGAGGGAGCTTTACTCTGTATCTAACCCGTGCTGTACCTGCCGTGGGAGTGTTTGATGGGACAGGGTAGAGGGAGCTTTACTCAGTATCTAACCCTGTGCTGTACCTGCCCTGGGAGTGTTTGATGGGACAGTGTAGAGGGAGCTTTACTCTGTATCTAACCCGTGCTGTACCTGCCCTGGGAGTGTTTGATGGGACAGTGTAGAGGGAGCTTTACTCTGTATCTAACCCGTGCTGTACCTGCCCTGGGAGTGTTTGATGGGACAGTGCAGAGGGAGCTTTTCTCTGTATCTAACCCGTGCTGTACCTGCCCCGGGAGTGTTTGATGGGACAGTGAAGAGGGAGCTTTACTCTGTATCTAACCCGTGCTGTACCTGCCCTGGGAGTGTTTGATGGGACAGTGTAGAGGGAGCTTTACTCTGTATCTAACCCGTGCTGTACCTGCCCTGGGAGTGTTTGATGGGACAGTGTAGAGGGAGCTTTTCTCTGTATCTAACCCGTGCTGTACCTGCCCTGGGAGTGTTTGATGGGACAGTGTAGAGGGAGCTTTTCTCTGTATCTAACCCGTGCTGTACCTGCCGTGGGAGTGTTTGATGGGACAGTGTAGAGGGAGCTTTACTCTGTATCTAACCCGTGCTGTACCTGCCCTGGGAGTGTTTGATGGGACAGTGTAGAGGGAGCTTTACTCTGTATCTAACCCATGCTGTACCTGCCCTGCGAGTGTTTGATGGGACAGTGTAGAGGGAGCTTCACTCTGTATCTAAACTGTGCTGTACCTGCCCTGGGAGTGTTTGATGGGACAGTGTAGAGGGAGCTTTACTCTGTATCTAACCCGTGCTGTACCTGCCCTGTGAGTGTTTAATGGGACAGTGTAGAGCGACCTTTACTCTGTATCTAACCCGTGCTGTACCTGCCCTGGGAATGTTTGATGGGACAGTGTAGAGGTAGCTTTACTCTGTATCTAACCCGTGCTGTAACTGCCCTGGGAATGTTTGATGGGACAGTGTAGAGGGAGCTTTACTCTGTATCTAACCCGTGCTGTACCTACCCTGGGAGTGTTTGATGGGACAGTGTAGAGGGAGCTTTACTCTGTATCTAACCCGTGCTGTCCCTGCCCTGGGAGTGTTTGATGGGACAGTGTAGAGGGAGCTCTACACTGTATCTAACCCGTGCTGTACCTGCCCTGGGAGTGTTTGATGGGACAGTGTAGAGGGAGCTTTACTCTGTATCTAACCCGTGCTGTACCTGCCCCGGGAGTGTTTGATGGGACAGTGTAGAGGGAGCTTTACTCTGTATCTAAGCCGTGGTGTACCTGCCCTGGGAGTGCTGGATGGGACAGTGTAGAGGGAGCTTTAATCTGTATCTAACCCATGCTATACCTGTCCTGGGAGAGTTATAAAGGACAGTGTAGAGGGAGCTTTACTCTGTATCTAACCCATGCTGTACCTGCCCTGGGAGTGTTTGATGGGACAGTTTAGAGGGAGCTTAACTCTGTATCTAACACGTGCTGTACCTGACCTGGGAGTGTTTGATGGGACAGTGTAGAGGGAGCTTTACTCTGTATCTTACCCGTGCTGTACCTGTCCTGGGAGTGTTTCATGCGATAGTGTCGAAGGAGCTTTACTCTGTATCTAACCCGTGCTGTACCTGCCCTGGGAGTGTTTGATGGGACAGTGTAGAGGGAGCTTTACTCTGTATCGAACCCGTGCTGTACCTGCCCTGGGAGTGTTTGATGGGACAGTGTAGAGGGAGCTTTACTCTGTATCTAACCCGTGCTGTACCTGCCCTGGGAGTGTTTGATGGGACAGTGTCAAAGGAGCTTTACTCTGTATCTAACCCGTGCTGTACCTGCCCTGTGAATGTTTGATGGGACAGTGTAGAGGGAGATTTACTCTGTATCAAACCCGTGCTGTACCTGCCCTGTGAGTGTTTGATGGGACAGTGCACAGGGACCTTTACTCTGTATCTAACCCGTGCTGTACCTGCCCTGGGAGTGTTTGATGGGACAGTGTAGAGGGAGCTTTACTCTGTATTGAACCCGTGCTGTACCTGCCCTGGGAGTGTTTGATGGGACAGTGTAGAGGGAGCTTAACTCTGTGTCTAACACCTGCTGTACCTGCCCTGGGAGTGTTTGATGGGACAGTGTAGAGGGAGCTTTACTCTGTATCTAACCCGTGCTGTACCTGCCCTGGGAGTGTTTGATGGGACAGTGTAGAGGGAGCTTTACTGTGTATCCAACCAGTGCTGTACCTGTCCTGGGAGTGTTTGATGGGATAGTGTCGAAGGAGCTTTACTCTGTATCTAACCCGTGCTGTACCTGCCCTGGGAGTGTTTGATGGGACAGTGTAGAGGGAGTTTAACTCTGTATCTAACCTGTGCTGCACCTGCCCTGGGAGTGTTTGATGGGACAGTGTAGAGGGAGCTTTACTCAGTATCTAACCCTGTGCTGTACCTGCCCTGGGAGTGTTTGATGGGTCAGTGGAGAGGGAGCTTTACTCTGTATCTAACCGGTGCTGTACCTGCCCTGGGAGTGTTTGATGGGACAGTGCAGAGGGAGCTTTACTCTATCTAACCCTGTGCTGTCCCTGCCCTGGGAGTGTTTGATGGGACAGTGTAGAGGGAGCTTTACTCTGTATCTAACCCATGCTGTACCTGCCCTGGGAGTGTTTGATGGGACAGTGTAGAGGGAGCTTTACTCTGTATCTAACCCTGTGCTGTACCTGCCCTGGGAGTGTTTGATGGGACAGTGTAGAGGGAGCTTTACTCTGTATCTAACCCGTGCTGTACCTGCCCTGGGAGTGTTTGATGGGACAGTGTAGAGGGAGCTTTACTCTGTATCTAACCCGTGCTGTACCTGCCCTGGGAGTGTTTGATGGGACAGTGTAGAGGGAGCTTTACTCTGTATCTAACCCGTGCTGTACCTGCCCTGGGAGAGTTATATAGGACAGTGTCGAGGGAGCTTTACTCTGTATCTAACCCGTGCTGTACCTGCCCTGGGAGTGTTTGATGGGACAGTTTAGAGGGAGCTTAACTCTGTATCTAACACGTGCTGTACCTGCCCTGGGAGTGTTTGATGGGACAGTGTAGAGGGAGCTTTACTCTGTATCTAACCCGTGCTGTACCTGCCCTGGGAGTGTTTGATGGGACAGTGTAGAGGGAGCATTACTCTGTATCTAAACCGTGCTGTACCTGTCCTGGGAGTGTTTGATGGGACAGTGTCGAAGGAGCTTTACTCTGTATCTAACCCGTGCTGTACCTGCCCTGGGAGTGTTTGATGGGACAGTGTAGAGGGAGCTTAACTCTGTATCTAACCCGTGCTGTACCTGCCCTGGGAGTGTTTGATGGGACAGTGTAGAGGGAGCTTTACTCTGTATCTAACCCTGTGCTGTACCTGCCCTGGGAGTGTTTGATGGGACAGTGTAGAGGGAGCTTTACTCTGTATCTAACCCGTGCTGTACCTGCCCTGGGAGTGTTTGACGGGACAGTGTCGAAGGAGCTTTACTCTGTATCTAACCCGTGCTGTACCTGCCCTGGGAGTGTTTGATGGGACAGTGTAGAGGGAGCTTTACTCTGTATCTAACACTGTGCTGTACCTGCCCTGGGAGTTGTTGATGGCTCAGTGTAGAGGGAGCTTTACTCTGTATCGAACCCATGCTGTACCTGCCCCGGGAGTGTTTGATGGGACAGTGTAGAGGGAGCTTTACTCTGTATCTAACCCGTGCTGTACCTGTCCTGGGAGTGTTTGATGGGACAGTGTAGAGGGAGCTTTGCTCTGTATCTAATCCGTGCTTTACCTGCCGTGGGAGTGTTTGATGGGACAGTGTAGAGGGAGCTTTACTCTGTATCTAACCCGTGCTGTACCTGCCCTGGGAGTGTTTGATGGGACACTGTAGAGGGAGCTTTACTCTGTATCTAACCCGTGCTGTACCTGCCCTGGGAGTGTTTGATGGGACAGTGTCGAGGGAGCTTTTCTCTGTATCTAACCCGTGCTGTACCTGCCCTGGGAGTGTTTGATGGGACAGTGAAGAGGGAGCTTTACTCTGTATCTAACCCGTGCTGTACCTGCCCTGGGAGTGTTTGATGGGACAGTGTAGAGGGAGCTTTACTCTGTATCTAACCCGTGCTGAACCTGCCCTGGGAGTGTTTGATGGGACAGTGTAGAGGGAGCTTTTCTCTGTATCTAACCCGTGCTGTACCTGCCCTGGGAGTGTTTGATGGGACAGTGTCGAGGGAGCTTTTCTCTGTATCTAACCCGTGCTGTACCTGCCCTGGGAGTGTTTGATGGGTCAGTGGAGAGGGAGCTTTACTCTGTATCTAACCGGTGCTGTACCTGCCCTGGGAGTGTTTGATGGGACAGTGCAGAGGGAGCTTTACTCTATCTAACCCTGTGCTGTCCCTGCCCTGGGAGTGTTTGATGGGACAGTGTAGAGGGAGCTTTACTCTGTATCTAACCCATGCTGTACCTGCCCTGGGAGTGTTTGATGGGACAGTGTAGAGGGAGCTTTACTCTGTATCTAACCCTGTGCTGTACCTGCCCTGGGAGTGTTTGATGGGACAGTGTAGAGGGAGCTTTACTCTGTATCTAACCCGTGCTGTACCTGCCCTGGGAGTGTTTGATGGGACACTGTAGAGGGAGCTTTACTCTGTATCTAACCCGTGCTGTACCTGCCCTGGGAGTGTTTGATGGGACAGTGAAGAGGGAGCTTTACTCTGTATCTAACCCGTGCTGTACCTGCCCTGGGAGTGTTTGATGGGACAGTGTAGAGGGAGCTTTACTCTGTATCTAACCCGTGCTGAACCTGCCCTGGGAGTGTTTGATGGGACAGTGTAGAGGGAGCTTTTCTCTGTATCTAACCCGTGCTGTACCTGCCCTGGGAGTGTTTGATGGGACAGTGTCGAGGGAGCTTTTCTCTGTATCTAACCCGTGCTGTACCTGCCCTGGGAGTGTTTGATGGGTCAGTGGAGAGGGAGCTTTACTCTGTATCTAACCGGTGCTGTACCTGCCCTGGGAGTGTTTGATGGGACAGTGCAGAGGGAGCTTTACTCTATCTAACCCTGTGCTGTCCCTGCCCTGGGAGTGTTTGATGGGACAGTGTAGAGGGAGCTTTACTCTGTATCTAACCCATGCTGTACCTGCCCTGGGAGTGTTTGATGGGACAGTGTAGAGGGAGCTTTACTCTGTATCTAACCCTGTGCTGTACCTGCCCTGGGAGTGTTTGATGGGACAGTGTAGAGGGAGCTTTACTCTGTATCTAACCCGTGCTGTACCTGCCCTGGGAGTGTTTGATGGGACAGTGTAGAGGGAGCTTTACTCTGTATCTAACCCGTGCTGTACCTGCCCTGGGAGTGTTTGATGGGACAGTGTAGAGGGAGCTTTACTCTGTATCTAACCCGTGCTGTACCTGCCCTGGGAGAGTTATATAGGACAGTGTCGAGGGAGCTTTACTCTGTATCTAACCCGTGCTGTACCTGCCCTGGGAGTGTTTGATGGGACAGTTTAGAGGGAGCTTAACTCTGTATCTAACACGTGCTGTACCTGCCCTGGGAGTGTTTGATGGGACAGTGTAGAGGGAGCTTTACTCTGTATCTAACCCGTGCTGTACCTGCCCTGGGAGTGTTTGATGGGACAGTGTAGAGGGAGCATTACTCTGTATCTAAACCGTGCTGTACCTGTCCTGGGAGTGTTTGATGGGACAGTGTCGAAGGAGCTTTACTCTGTATCTAACCCGTGCTGTACCTGCCCTGGGAGTGTTTGATGGGACAGTGTAGAGTGAGCTTTACTCTGTATCTAACCCGTGCTGTACCTGCCCTGGGAGTGTTTGATGGGACAGTGTAGAGGGAGCTTAACTCTGTATCTAACCCGTGCTGTACCTGCCCTGGGAGTGTTTGATGGGACAGTGTAGAGGGAGCTTTACTCTGTATCTAACCCTGTGCTGTACCTGCCCTGGGAGTGTTTGATGGGACAGTGTAGAGGGAGCTTTACTCTGTATCTAACCCGTGCTGTACCTGCCCTGGGAGTGTTTGACGGGACAGTGTCGAAGGAGCTTTACTCTGTATCTAACCCGTGCTGTACCTGCCCTGGGAGTGTTTGATGGGACAGTGTAGAGGGAGCTTTACTCTGTATCTAACACTGTGCTGTACCTGCCCTGGGAGTTGTTGATGGCTCAGTGTAGAGGGAGCTTTACTCTGTATCGAACCCATGCTGTACCTGCCCCGGGAGTGTTTGATGGGACAGTGTAGAGGGAGCTTTACTCTGTATCTAACCCGTGCTGTACCTGTCCTGGGAGTGTTTGATGGGACAGTGTAGAGGGAGCTTTGCTCTGTATCTAATCCGTGCTTTACCTGCCGTGGGAGTGTTTGATGGGACAGTGTAGAGGGAGCTTTACTCTGTATCTAACCCGTGCTGTACCTGCCCTGGGAGTGTTTGATGGGACACTGTAGAGGGAGCTTTACTCTGTATCTAACCCGTGCTGTACCTGCCCTGGGAGTGTTTGATGGGACAGTGTCGAGGGAGCTTTTCTCTGTATCTAACCCGTGCTGTACCTGCCCTGGGAGTGTTTGATGGGACAGTGAAGAGGGAGCTTTACTCTGTATCTAACCCGTGCTGTACCTGCCCTGGGAGTGTTTGATGGGACAGTGTAGAGGGAGCTTTACTCTGTATCTAACCCGTGCTGAACCTGCCCTGGGAGTGTTTGATGGGACAGTGTAGAGGGAGCTTTTCTCTGTATCTAACCCGTGCTGTACCTGCCCTGGGAGTGTTTGATGGGACAGTGTCGAGGGAGCTTTTCTCTGTATCTAACCCGTGCTGTACCTGCCCTGGGAGTGTTTGATGGGACAGTGAAGAGGGAGCTTTACTCTGTATCTAACCCGTGCTGTACCTGCCCTGGGAGTGTTTGATGGGACAGTGTAGAGGGAGCTTTACTCTGTATCTAACCCGTGCTGAACCTGCCCTGGGAGTGTTTGATGGGACAGTGTAGAGGGAGCTTTTCTCTGTATCTAACCCGTGCTGTACCTGCCCTGGGAGTGTTTGATGGGACAGTGTAGAGGGAGCTTTACTCTGTATCTAACCCATGCTGTACCTGCCCTGCGAGTGTTTGATGGGACAGTGTAGAGGGAGCTTCACTCTGTATCTAAACTGTGCTGTACCTGCCCTGGGAGTGTTTGATGGGACAGTGTAGAGGGAGCTTTACTCTGTATCTAACCCGTGCTGTACCTGCCCTGTGAGTGTTTGATGGGACAGTGTAGAGCGACCTTTACTCTGTATCTAACCCGTGCTGTACCTGCCCTGGGAATGTTTGATGGGACAGTGTAGAGGGAGCTTTACTCTGTATCTAACCCGTGCTGTACCTGCCCTGGGAATGTTTGATGGGACAGTGTAGAGGGAGCTTTACTCTGTATCTAACCCGTGCTGTACCTGCCCTGGGAGTGTTTGATGGGACAGTGTAGAGGGAGCTCTACTCTGTATCTAACCCGTGCTGTACCTGCCCTGGGAGTGTTTGATGGGACAGTGTAGAGGGAGCTTTACTCTGTATCTAACCCGTGCTGTACCTGCCCTGGGAGTGTTTGATGGGACAGTGTAGAGGGAGCTTTACTCTGTATCTAACCCGTGCTGTCCCTGCCCTGGGAGTGTTTGATGGGACAGTGTAGAGGGAGCTCTACACTGTATCTAACCCGTGCTGTACCTGCCCTGGGAGTGTTTGATGGGACAGTGTAGAGGGAGCTTTACTCTGTATCTAACCCGTGCTGTACCTGCCCCGGGAGTGTTTGATGGGACAGTGTAGAGGGAGCTTTACTCTGTATCTAAGCCGTGGTGTACCTGCCCTGGGAGTGCTGGATGGGACAGTGTAGAGGGAGCTTTACTCTGTATCTAACCCATGCTATACCTGTCCTGGGAGAGTTATATAGGACAGTGCAGAGGGAGCTTTACTCTGTATCTAACCCGTGCTGTACCTGCCCTGGGAGTGTTTGATGGGACAGTGTAGAGGGAGCTTTACTCTGTATCTAACCCGTGCTGTACCTGCCCTGGGAGTGTTTGATGGGACAGTGTCAAAGGAGCTTTACTCTGTATCTAACCCGTGCTGTACCTGCCCTGTGAGTGTTTGATGCGACAGTGTAGAGGGAGATTTACTCTGTATCAAACCCGTGCTGTACCTGCCCTGTGAGTGTTTGATGGGACAGTGTACAGGGACCTTTACTCTGTATCTAACCCGTGCTGTACCTGCCCTGGGAGTGTTTGATGGGACAGTGTAGAGGGAGCTTTACTCTGTATCTAACCCGTGCTGTACCTGCCCTGGGAGTGTTTGATGGGACAGTGTAGAGGGAGCTCTACACTGTATATAACCCGTGCTGTACCTGCCCTGGGAGTGTTTGATGGGACAGTGTAGAGGGAGCTTTACTCTGTATCGAACCCGTGCTGTACCTGCCCTGGGAGTGTTTGATGGGACAGTGTAGAGGGAGCTTAACTCTGTATCTAACACCTGCTGTACCTGCCCTGGGAGTGTTTGATGGGACAGTGTAGAGGGAGCTTTACTCTGTATCCAACCAGTGCTGTACCTGTCCTGGGAGTGTTTGATGGGATAGTGTCGAAGGAGCTTTACTCTGTATCTAACCCGTGCTGTACCTGCCCTGGGAGTGTTTGATGGGACAGTGTAGAGGGAGCTTCACTCTGTATCTAACCCGTGCTGTACCTGCCCTGGGAGTGTTTGATGGAACAGTGTCGAAGGAGCTTTACTCTGTATCTAACCCGTGCTGTACCTGCCCTGGGAGTGTTTGATGGGACAGTGCAGAGGGAGCGTTACTCTGTATCTAACCCTGTGCTGTACCTGCCCTGGGAGTGTTTGATGGGACAGTGTAGAGGGAGCTTTACTCTGTATCAACCCGTGCTGTACCTGCCCTGGGAGTGTTTGATTGGACAGTGTAGAGGGAGCTTTACTCTGTATCTAACCCGTGCTGTACCTGCCCTGGGAGTGTTTGATGGGACAGTGTAGAGGGAGCTTAACTCTGTATCTAACCCGTGCTGTACCTGCCCTGGGAGTGTTTGATAGGACAGTGTAGAGGGAGCTTTACTCTGTATCTAACCCGTGCTGTACCTGCCCTGGGAGTGTTTGATGGGACAGTGTCGAAGGAGCTTTACTCTGTCTCTAAGCCGTGGTGTACCTGCCCTGGGAGTGCTGGATGGGACAGTGTAGAGGGAGCTTTACTCTGTATCTAATCCATGCTATACCTGTCCTGGGAGAGTTATATAGGACAGTGTAGAGGGAGCTTTACTCTGTATCTAACCCGTGCTGTACCTGCCCTGGGAGTGTTTGATGGGACAGTGTAGAGGGAGCTTTACTCTGTATCTAACCCGTGCTGTAACTGCCCTGGGAGTGTTTGATGGGACAGTGTAGAGGGAGCTTTACTCTGTATCTAACCCGTGCTGTACCTGCCCTGGGAGTGTTTGATGGGACAGTGTAGAGGGAGCTTTACTCAGTATCTAACCCTGTGCTGTACCTGCCCTGGGAGTGTTTGATGGGACAGTGTAGAGGGAGCTTAAGTCTGTATCTAACCCGTGCTGTACCTGCCCTGGGAGTGTTTGATGGGACAGTGTAGAGGGAGCTTTACTCTGTATCTAACCCTGTGCTGTACCTGCCCTGGGAGTGTTTGATGGGGCAGTGTAGAGGGAGCTTTACTCTGTATCTAACCCGTGCTGTAACTGCCCTGGGAGTGTTTGATGCGACAGTGTAGAGGGAGCTTTACTCTGTATCTAACCCGTGCTGTACCTGCCCTGGGAGTGTTTGATGGGACAGTGTAGAGGGAGCTTTACTCTGTATCTAACCCGTGCTGTCCCTGCCCTGGGAGTGTTTGATGGGACAGTGTAGAGGGAGCTCTACACTGTATCTAACCCGTGCTGTACCTGCCCTGGGAGTGTTTGATGGGACAGTGTAGAGGGAGCTTTACTCTGTATCTAACCCGTGCTGTACCTGCCCCGGGAGTGTTTGATGGGACAGTGTAGAGGGAGCTTTACTCTGTATCTAAGCCGTGGTGTACCTGCCCTGGGAGTGCTGGATGGGACAGTGTAGAGGGAGCTTTACTCTGTATCTAACCCATGCTATACCTGTCCTGGGAGAGTTATATAGGACAGTGTAGAGGGAGCTTTACTCTGTATCTAACCCGTGCTGTACCTGCCCTGGGAGTGTTTGATGGGACAGTGTAGAGGGAGCTTTACTCTGTATCTAACCCGTGCTGTACCTGCCCTGGGAGTGTTTGATGGGACAGTGTCAAAGGAGCTTTACTCTGTATCTAACCCGTGCTGTACCTGCCCTGTGAGTGTTTGATGGGAGAGTGTCGAGGGAGATTTACTCTGTATCAAACCCGTGCTGTACCTGCCCTGTGAGTGTTTGATGGGACAGTGTACAGGGAGCTTTACTCTGTATCTAACCCGTGCTGTACCTGCCCTGGGAGTGTTTGATGGGACAGTGTAGAGGGAGCTCTACACTGTATATAACCCGTGCTGTACCTGCCCTGGGAGTGTTTGATGGGACAGTGTAGAGGGAGCTTTACTCTGTATCGAACCCGTGCTGTACCTGCCCTGGGAGTGTTTGATGGGACAGTGTTGAGGGAGCTTAACTCTGTATCTAACACCTGCTGTACCTGCCCTGGGAGTGTTTGATGGGACAGTGTAGAGGGAGCTTTACTCTGTATCCAACCAGTGCTGTACCTGTCCTGGGAGTGTTTGATGGGATAGTGTAGAGGGAGCTTTACTCTGTATCTAACCCTGTGCTGTACCTGCCCTGGGAGTGTTTGATGGGACAGTGCAGAGGGAGCTTTACTCTGTATCTAACCCGTGCTGTACCTGCCCTGGGAGTGTTTGATGGGACAGTGTAGAGGGAGCTTTACTCAGTATCTAACACTGTGCTGTACCTGCCCTGGGAGTGTTTGATGGGACAGTGTAGAGGGAGCTTTACTCTGTATCTAACCCGTGCTGTACCTGCCCTGGGAGTGTTTGATGGGACAGTGTAGAGGGAGCTTTACTCTGTATCTAACCCGTGCTGTACCTGCCCTGGGAGTGTTTGATGGGACAGTGTAGAGGGAGCTTTGCTCTGTATCTAATCCGTGCTTTACCTGCCGTGGGAGTGTTTGATGGGACAGTGTAGAGGGAGCTTTACTCTGTATCTAACCCGTGCTGTACCTGCCCTGGGAGTGTTTGATGGGACACTGTAGAGGGAGCTTTACTCTGTATCTAACCCGTGCTGTACCTGCCCTGGGAGTGTTTGATGGGACAGTGTAGAGGAAGCTTTACTCTGTATCTAACCCGTGCTGTACCTGCCGTGGGAGTGTTTGATGGGACAGGGTAGAGGGAGCTTTACTCAGTATCTAACCCTGTGCTGTACCTGCCCTGGGAGTGTTTGATGGGACAGTGTAGAGGGAGCTTTACTCTGTATCTAACCCGTGCTGTACCTGCCCTGGGAGTGTTTGATGGGACAGTGTCGAGGGAGCTTTTCTCTGTATCTAACCCGTGCTGTACCTGCCCTGGGAGTGTTTGATGGGACAGTGAAGAGGGAGCTTTACTCTGTATCTAACCCGTGCTGTACCTGCCCTGGGAGTGTTTGATGGGACAGTGTTGAGGGAGCTTTACTCTGTATCTAACCCGTGCTGTACCTGCCCTGGGAGTGTTTGATGGGACAGTGTAGAGGGAGCTTTTCTCTGTATCTAACCCGTGCTGTACCTGCCCTGGGAGTGTTTGATGGGACAGTGTAGAGGGAGCTTTTCTCTGTATCTAACCCGTGCTGTACCTGCCGTGGGAGTGTTTGATGGGACAGTGTAGAGGGAGCTTTACTCTGTATCTAACCCGTGCTGTACCTGCCCTGGGAGTGTTTGATGGGACAGTGTAGAGGGAGCTTTACTCTGTATCTAACCCATGCTGTACCTGCCCTGCGAGTGTTTGATGGGACAGTGTAGAGGGAGCTTTACTCTGTATCTAACCCGTGCTGTACCTGCCCTGTGAGTGTTTGATGGGACAGTGTAGAGCGACCTTTACTCTGTATCTAACCCGTGCTGTACCTGCCCTGGGAATGTTTGATGGGACAGTGTAGAGGGAGCTTTACTCTGTATCTAACCCGTGCTGTACCTGCCCTGGGAATGTTTGATGGGACAGTGTAGAGGGAGCTTTACTCTGTATCTAACCCGTGCTGTACCTGCCCTGGGAGTGTTTGATGGGACAGTGTAGAGGGAGCTCTACTCTGTATCTAACCCGTGCTGTCCCTGCCCTGGGAGTGTTTGATGGGACAGTGTAGAGGGAGCTCTACACTGTATCTAACCCGTGCTGTACCTGCCCTGGGAGTGTTTGATGGGACAGTGTAGAGGGAGCTTTACTCTGTATCTAACCCGTGCTGTACCTGCCCCGGGAGTGTTTGATGGGACAGTGTAGAGGGAGCTTTACTCTGTATCTAAGCCGTGGTGTACCTGCCCTGGGAGTGCTGGATGGGACAGTGTAGAGGGAGCTTTACTCTGTATCTAACCCATGCTATACCTGTCCTGGGAGAGTTATATAGGACAGTGTAGAGGGAGCTTTACTCTGTATCTAACCCGTGCTGTACCTGCCCTGGGAGTGTTTGATGGGACAGTGTAGAGGGAGCTTTACTCTGTATCTAACCCGTGCTGTACCTGCCCTGGGAGTGTTTGATGGGACAGTGTCAAAGGAGCTTTACTCTGTATCTAACCCGTGCTGTACCTGCCCTGTGAGTGTTTGATGGGACAGTGTAGAGGGAGATTTACTCTGTATCAAACCCGTGCTGTACCTGCCCTGGGAGTGTTTGATGGGACAGTGTAGAGGGAGCTTAACTCTGTATCTAACACCTGCTGTACCTGCCCTGGGAGTGTTTGATGGGACAGTGTAGAGGGAGCTTCACTCTGTATCTAACCCGTGCTGTACCTGCCCTGGGAGTGTTTGATGGGACAGTGTCGAAGGAGCTTTACTCTGTATCTAACCCGTGCTGTACCTGCCCTGGGAGTGTTTGATGGGACAGTGCAGAGGGAGCGTTACTCTGTATCTAACCCTGTGCTGTACCTGCCCTGGGAGTGTTTGATTGGACAGTGTAGAGGGAGCTTTACTCTGTATCTAACCCGTGCTGTACCTGCCCTGGGAGTGTTTGATGGGACAGTGTAGAGGGAGCTTAACTCTGTATCTAACCCGTGCTGTACCTGCCCTGGGAGTGTTTGATAGGACAGTGTAGAGGGAGCTTTACTCTGTATCTAACCCGTGCTGTACCTGCCCTGGGAGTGTTTGATGGGACAGTGTCGAAGGAGCTTTACTCTGTATCTAAGCCGTGGTGTACCTGCCCTGGGAGTGCTGGATGGGACAGTGTAGAGGGAGCTTTACTCTGTATCTAACCCATGCTATACCTGTCCTGGGAGAGTTATATAGGACAGTGTAGAGGGAGCTTTACTCTGTATCTAACCCGTGCTGTACCTGCCCTGGGAGTGTTTGATGGGACAGTGTAGAGGGAGCTTTACTCTGTATCTAACCCGTGCTGTAACTGCCCTGGGAGTGTTTGATGGGACAGTGTAGAGGGAGCTTTACTCTGTATCTAACCCGTGCTGTACCTGCCCTCGGAGTGTTTGATGGGACAGTGTAGAGGGAGCTTTACTCTGTATCTAACCCGTGCTGTAACTGCCCTGGGAGTGTTTGATGGGATAGTGTAGAGGGAGCTTTACTCTGTATCTAACCCGTGCTGTACCTGCCCTGGGAGTGTTTGATGGGACAGTGTAGAGGGAGCTTAAGTCTGTATCTAACCCGTGCTGTACCTGCCCTGGGAGTGTTTGATGGGACAGTGTAGAGGGAGCTTTACTCTGTATCTAACCCTGTGCTGTACCTGCCCTGGGAGTGTTTGATGGGGCAGTGTAGAGGGAGCTTTACTCTGTATCTAACCCGTGCTGTAACTGCCCTGGGAGTGTTTGATGCGACAGTGTAGAGGGAGCTTTACTCTGTATCTAACCCGTGCTGTACCTGCCCCGGGAGTGTTTGATGGGACAGTGTAGAGGGAGCTTTACTCTGTATCTAAGCCGTGGTGTACCTGCCCTGGGAGTGCTGGATGGGACAGTGTAGAGGGAGCTTTACTCTGTATCTAACCCATGCTATACCTGTCCTGGGAGAGTTATATAGGACAGTGTAGAGGGAGCTTTACTCTGTATCTAACCCGTGCTGTACCTGCCCTGGGAGTGTTTGATGGGACAGTGTAGAGGGAGCTTTACTCTGTATCTAACCCGTGCTGTACCTGCCCTGGGAGTGTTTGATGGGACAGTGTAGAGGGAGCTCTACACTGTATATAACCCGTGCTGCACCTGCCCTGGGAGTGTTTGATGGGACAGTGTAGAGGGAGCTTTACTCTGTATCGAACCCGTGCTGTACCTGCCCTGGGAGTGTTTGATGGGACAGTGTAGAGGGAGCTTAACTCTGTATCTAACACCTGCTGTACCTGCCCTGGGAGTGTTTGATGGGACAGTGTAGAGGGAGCTTTACTCTGTATCCAACCAGTGCTGTACCTGCCCTGGGAGTGTTTGATGGGACAGTGTAGAGGGAGCTTAACTCTGTATCTAACCCGTGCTGTACCTGCCTGGGAGAGTTTGATGGGACAGTGTAGAGGGAGCTTTACTCTGTATCTAACCCTGTGCTGTACCTGCCCTGGGAGTGTTTGATGGGACAGTGTAGAGGGAGCTTTTCTCTGTATCTAACCCGTGCTGTACCTGCCCTGGGAGTGTTTGATGGGACAGTGTAGAGGGAGATTTACTCTGTATCCAACCCTGTGCTGTACCTGCCCTGGGAGTGTTTGATGGGACAGTGTAGAGGGAGCTTTACTCTGTATCTAACCCGTGCTGTACCTGCCCTGGGAGTGTTTGATGGGACAGTGTAGAGGGAGCTTTACTCAGTATCTAACCCTGTGCTGTACCTGCCCTGGGAGTGTTTGATGGGACAGTGTAGAGGGAGCTTTACTCTATATCTAACCTGTGCTGCACCTGCCCTGGGAGTGTTTGATGGGACAGTGTAGAGGGAGCTTTACTCTGTATCTAACCCGTGCTGTACCTGCCCTGGGAGTGTTTGACGATACAGTGTAGAGGGAGCTTTACTCTGTATCTAACCCTGTGCTGTACCTGCCCTGGGAGTGCTTGATGGGACAGTGTAGAGGGAGCTTTACTCTGCATCTAACCCGTGCTGTACCTGTCCTGGGAGTGTTTGATGGGGCAGTGTCGAGGGAGCTTTACTCTGTACCTAACCCGTGCTGTACCTGCCCTGGGAGTGTTTGATGGGACGGTGTAGATGGAGCTTTACTCTGTATCTAACCCGTGCTGTACCTGCCCTGGGAGTGTTTGATGGGACAGTGTCGAGGGAGCTTTACTCTGTATCTGACCCGTGCTGTACCTGCCCTGGGAGTGTTTGATGGGACAGTGTAGAGGGAGCTTTACTCTGTATCTAACCCGTGCTGTACCTGCCCTGGGAGTGTTTGATGGGACAGTGCAGAGGGAGCTTTACTCTGTATCCAACCCGTGCTGTACCTGCCCTGGGAGTGTTTGATGGGATAGTGTAGAGGGAGCTTAAGTCTGTATCTAACCCGTACTGTACCTGCCCTGGGAGTGTTTGATGGGACAGTATAGAGGGAGCTTTACTCTGTATCTAACCCGTTCTGTACCTGCCCTGGGAGTGTTTGATGGGACAGTGTCGAAGGAGCTTTACTCTGTATCTAACCCGTGCTGTACCTGCCCTGGGAGTGTTTGATGGGACAGTGTAGAGGAAGCTTTACTCTGCATCTAACCCGTGCTGTACCTGCCCTGGGAGTGTTTGATGGGACAGTGTAGAGGGAGCTTATCTCTGAATCTAACCCGTGCTGTACCTGCCTGGGAGAGTTTGATGGGACAGTGTAGAGGGAGCTTTACTCTGTATCTAACCCTGTGCTGTACCTGCCCTGGGAGTGTTTGATGGGACAGTGTAGAGGGAGCTTTTCTCTGTATCTAACCCGTGCTGTACCTGCCCTGGGAGTGTTTGATGGGACAGTGTAGAGGGAGATTTACTCTGTATCCAACCCTGTGCTGTACCTGCCCTGGGAGTGTTTGATGGGACAGTGTAGAGGGAGCTTTACTCTGTATCTAACCCGTGCTGTACCTGCCCTGGGAGTGTTTGACGATACAGTGTAGAGGGAGCTTTACTCTGTATCTAACCCTGTGCTGTACCTGCCCTGGGAGTGTTTGATGGGACAGTGTAGAGGGAGCTTTACTCTGTATCTAACCCGTGCTGTACCTGTCCTGGGAGTGTTTGATGGGGCAGTGTCGAGGGAGCTTTACTCTGTACCTAACCCGTGCTGTACCTGCCCTGGGAGTGTTTGATGGGACGGTGTAGATGGAGCTTTACTCTGTATCTAACCCGTGCTGTACCTGCCCTGGGAGTGTTTGATGGGACAGTGTCGAGGGAGCTTTACTCTGTATCTGACCCGTGCTGTACCTGCCCTGGGAGTGTTTGATGGGACAGTGTCGAAGGAGCTTTACTCTGTATCTTACCCGTGCTGTACCTGCCCTGGGAGTGTTTGATGGGACAGTGTAGAGGGAGCTTTACTCTGTATCTAACCCGTGCTGTACCTGCCCTGGGAGTGTTTGATGGGACAGTGCAGAGGGAGCTTTACTCTGTATCCAACCCGTGCTGTACCTGCCCTGGGAGTGTTTGATGGGACAGTGTAGAGGGAGCTTTACTCTGTATCTAACCCGTGCTGTACCTGCCCTGGGAGTGTTTGATGGGACAGTGTAGAGGGAGCTTAAGTCTGTATCTAACCCGTGCTGTACCTGCCCTGGGAGTGTTTGATGGGACAGTGTAGAGGGAGCTTTACTCTGTATCTAACCCTGCGCTGTACCTGCCCTGGGAGTGTTTGATGGGACAGTGTAGAGGGAGCTTTACTCTGTATCTAACCCGTGCTGTAACTGCCCTGGGAGTGTTTGATGGGATAGTGTAGAGGGAGCTTTACTCTGTATCTAACCCGTGCTGTACCTGCCCTGGGAGTGTTTGATGGGACAGTGTAGAGGGAGCTTTACTCAGTATCTAACCCTGTGCTGTACCTGCCCTGGAAGTGTTTGATGGGACAGTGTAGAGGGAGCTTAAGTCTGTATCTAACCCGTGCTGTACCTGCCCTGGGAGTGTTTGATGGGACAGTGTAGAGGGAGCTTTACTCTGTATCTAACCCTGTGCTGTACCTGCCCTGGGAGTGTTTGATGGGACAGTGTAGAGGGAGCTTTACTCTGTATCTAACCCGTGCTGTAACTGCCCTGGGAGTGTTTGATGCGACAGTGTAGAGGGAGCTTTACTCTGTATCTAACCCGTGCTGTACCTGCCCTGGGAGTGTTTGATGGGACAGTGTAGAGGGAGCTTTACTCTGTATCTAACCCGTGCTGTACCTGCCCTGGGAGTGTTTGATGGGACAGTGTAGAGGGAGCTCTACACTGTATATAACCCGTGCTGTACCTGCCCTGGGAGTGTTTGATGGGACAGTGTAGAGGGAGCTTTACTCTGTATCGAACCCGTGCTGTACCTGCCCTGGGAGTGTTTGATGGGACAGTGTAGAGGGAGCTTAACTCTGTATCTAACACCTGCTGTACCTGCCCTGGGAGTGTTTGATGGGACAGTGTAGAGGGAGCTTTACTCTGTATCCAACCAGTGCTGTACCTGTCCTGGGAGTGTTTGATGGGATAGTGTCGAAGGAGCTTTACTCTGTATCTAACCCGTGCTGTACCTGCCCTGGGAGTGTTTGATGGGACAGTGCAGAGGGAGCTTCACTCTGTATCTAACCCGTGCTGTACCTGCCCTGGGAGTGTTTGATGGGACAGTGTCGAAGGAGCTTTACTCTGTATCTAACCCGTGCTGTACCTGCCCTGGGAGTGTTTGATGGGACAGTGTAGAGGGAGCTTTACTCTGTATCAACCCGTGCTGTACCTGCCCTGGGAGTGTTTGATTGGACAGTGTAGAGGGAGCTTTACTCTGTATCTAACCCGTGCTGTACCTGCCCTGAGAGTGTTTGATGGGACATTGTAGAGGGAGCTTAACTCTGTATCTAACCCGTGCTGCACCTGCCCTGGGAGTGTTTGATAGGACAGTGTAGAGGGAGCTTTACTCTGTATCTAACCCGTGCTGTACCTGCCCTGGGAGTGTTTGATGGGACAGTGTCGAAGGAGCTTTACTCTGTATCTAACCCGTGCTGTACCTGCCCTGGGAGTGTTTGATGGGACAGTGTAGAGGGAGCTTTACTCTGTGTCTAACCCGTGCTGTACCTGCCCTGGGAGTGTTTGATGGGACAGTGTAGAGGGAGCTTTACTCTGTATCTAACCCGTGCTGTACCTGCCCTGGGAGTGTTTGATGGGACAGTGTAGAGGGAGCTTAACTCTGTATCTAACCCGTGCTGTACCTGCCTGGGAGAATTTGATGGGACAGTGTAGAGGGAGCTTTACTCTGTATCTAACCCTGTGCTGTACCTGCCCTGGGAGTGTTTGATGGGACAGTGTAGAGGGAGCTTTTCTCTGTATCTAACCCGTGCTGTACCTGCCCTGGGAGTGTTTGATGGGACAGTGTAGAGGGAGATTTACTCTGTATCCAACCCTGTGCTGTACCTGCCCTGGGAGTGTTTGATGGAACAGTGTAGAGGGAGCTTTACTCTGTATCTAACCCGTGCTGTACCTGCCCTGGGATTGTTTGATGGGACGGTGTAGATGGAGCTTTACTCTGTATCTAACCCGTGCTGTACCTGCCCTGGGAGTGTTTGATGGGACAGTGTCGAGGGAGCTTTACTCTGTATCTGACCCGTGCTGTACCTGCCCTGGGAGTGTTTGATGGGACAGTGTAGAGGGAGCTTTACTCTATATCTAACCCGTGCTGTACCTGCCCTGGGAGTGTTTGATGGGACAGTGCAGAGGGAGCTTTACTCTGTATCCAACCCGTGCTGTACCTGCCCTGGGAGTGTTTGATGGGACAGTGTAGAGGGAGCTTTACTCTGTATCTAACCCGTGCTGTCCCTGCCCTGGGAGTGTTTGATGGGACAGTGTAGAGGGAGCTTAAGTCTGTATCTAACCCGTGCTGTACCTGCCCTGGGAGTGTTTGATGGGACAGTGTAGAGGGAGCTTTACTCTGTATCTAACCCTGCGCTGTACCTGCCCTGGGAGTGTTTGATGGGACAGTGTAGAGGGAGCTTTACTCTGTATCTAACCCGTGCTGTAACTGCCCTGGGAGTGTTTGATGGGACAGTGTAGAGGGAGCTTTACTCTGTATCTAACCCGTGCTGTACCTGCCCTCGGAGTGTTTGATGGGACAGTGTAGAGGGAGCTTTACTCAGTATCTAACCCTGTGCTGTACCTGCCCTGGGAGTGTTTGATGGGACAGTGTAGAGGGAGCTTAAGTCTGTATCTAACCCGTGCTGTACCTGCCCTGGGAGTGTTTGATGGGACAGTGTAGAGGGAGCTTTACTCTGTATCTAACCCTGTGCTGTACCTGCCCTGGGAGTGTTTGATGGGGCAGTGTAGAGGGAGCTTTACTCTGTATCTAACCCGTGCTGTACCTGCCCTGGGAGTGTTTGATGGGACAGTGTAGAGGGAGCTTTACTCTGTATCTAACCCATGCTGTACCTGCCCTGGGAGTGTTTGATGGGACAGTATAGAGGGAGCTTTACTCTGTATCTAACCCTGTGCTGTACCTGCCCTGGGAGTGTTTGATGGGACAGTGTAGAGGGAGCTTTACTCTGTATCTAACCCGTGCTGTAACTGCCCCGGGAGTGTTTGATGGGACAGTGTAGAGGGAGCTTTACTCTGTATCTAAGCCGTGGTGTACCTGCCCTGGGAGTGCTGGATGGGACAGTGTAGAGGGAGCTTTACTCTGTATCTAACCCATGCTATACCTGTCCTGGGAGAGTTATATAGGACAGTGTAGAGGGAGCTTTACTCTGTATCTAACCCGTGCTGTACCTGCCCTGGGAGTGTTTGATGGGACAGTGTAGAGGGAGCTTTACTCTGTATCTAACCCGTGCTGTACCTGCCCTGGGAGCGTTTGATGGGACAGTGTCAAAGGAGCTTTACTCTGTATCTAACCCGTGCTGTACCTGCCCTGTGAGTGTTTGATGGGACAGTGTAGAGGGAGATTTACTCTGTATCAAACCCGTGCTGTACCTGCCCTGTGAGTGTTTGATGGGACAGTGTACAGGGACCTTTACTCTGTATCTAACCCGTGCTGTACCTGCCCTGGGAGTGTTTGATGGGACAGTGTAGAGGGAGCTTTACTCTGTATTTAACCCGTGCTGTACCTGCCCTGGGAGTGTTTGATGGGACAGTGTAGAGGGAGCTCTACACTCTATATAACCCGTGCTGTACCTGCCCTGGGAGTGTTTGATGGGACAGTGTCGAGGGAGCTTAACTCTGTATCTAACACCTGCTGTACCTGCCCTGGGAGTGTTTGATGGGACAGTGTAGAGGGAGCTTTACTCTGTATCCAACCAGTGCTGTACCTGTCCTGGGAGTGTTTGATGGGATAGTGTCGAAGGAGCTTTACTCTGTATCGAACCCGTGCTGTACCTGCCCTGGGAGTGTTTGATGGGACAGTGTTGAGGGAGCTTCACTCTGTATCTAACCCGTGCTGTACCTGCCCTGGGAGTGTTTGATGGGACAGTGTCGAAGGAGCTTTACTCTGTATCTAACCCGTGCTGTACCTGCCCTGGGAGTGTTTGATGGGACAGTGTAGAGGGAGCTTAACTCTGTATCTAACCCGTGCTGTACCTGCCCTGGGAGTGTTTGATAGGACAGTGTAGAGGGAGCTTTACTCTGTATCTAACCCGTGCTGTACCTGCCCTGGGAGTGTTTGATGGGACAGTGTCGAAGGAGCTTTACTCTGTATCTAACCCGTGCTGTACCTGCCCTGGGAGTGTTTGATGGGACAGTGTAGAGGGAGCTTTACTCTGTGTCTAACCCGTGCTGTACCTGCCCTGGGAGTGTTTGATGGGACAGTGTAGAGGGAGCTTTACTCTGTATCTAACCCGTGCTGTACCTGCCCTGGGAGTGTTTGATGGGACAGTGTAGAGGGAGCTTAACTCTGTATCTAACCCGTGCTGTACCTGCCTGGGAGAGTTTGATGGGACAGTGTAGAGGGAGCTTTACTCTGTATCTAACCCTGTGCTGTACCTGCCCTGGGAGTCTTTGATGGGACAGTGTAGAGGGAGCTTTTCTCTGTATCTAACCCGTGCTGTACCTGCCCTGGGAGTGTTTGATGGGACAGTGTAGAGGGAGATTTACTCTGTATCCAACCCTGTGCTGTACCTGCCCTGGGAGTGTTTGATGGGACAGTGTAGAGGGAGCTTTACTCTGTATCTAACCCGTGCTGTACCTGCCCTGGGAGTGTTTGATGGGACAGAGTAGAGGGAGCTTTACTCAGTATCTAACCCTGTGCTGTAGCTGCCCTGGGAGTGTTTGATGGGACAGTGTAGAGGGAGCTTTACTCTATATCTAACCTGTGCTGCACCTGCCCTGGGAGTGTTTGATGGGACAGTGTAGAGGGAGCTTTACTCTGTATCTAACCCGTGCTGTACCTGCCCTGGGAGTGTTTGACGATACAGTGTAGAGGGAGCTTTACTCTGTATCTAACCCTGTGCTGTACCTGCCCTGGGAGTGTTTGATGGGACAGTGTAGAGGGAGCTTTACTCTGTATCTAACCCGTGCTGTACCTGTCCTGGGAGTGTTTGATGGGGCAGTGTCGAGGGAGATTTACTCTGTACCTAACCCGTGCTGTACCTGCCCTGGGAGTGTTTGATGGGACGGTGTAGATGGAGCTTTACTCTGTATCTAACCCGTGCTGTACCTGCCCTGGGAGTGTTTGATGGGACAGTGTCGAGGGAGCTTTACTCTGTATCTGACCCGTGCTGTACCTGCCCTGGGAGTGGTTGATGGGACAGTGTCGAAGGAGCTTTACTCTGTATCTAACCCGTGCTGTACCTGCCCTGGGAGTGTTTGATGGGACAGTGCAGAGGGAGCTTTACTCTGTATCTAACCCGTGCTGTACCTGCCCTGGGAGTGTTTGATGGGACAGTGCAGAGGGAGCTTTACTCTGTATCCAACCCGTGCTGTACCTGCCCTGGGAGTGTTTGATGGGACAGTGTAGAGGGAGCTTTACTCTGTATCTAACCCGTGCTGTACCTGCCCTGGGAGTGTTTGATGGGACAGTGTAGAGGGAGCTTAAGTCTGTATCTAACCCGTGCTGTACCTGCCCTGGGAGTGTTTGATGGGACAGTGTAGAGGGAGCTTTACTCTGTATCTAACCCTGCGCTGTACCTGCCCTGGGAGTGTTTGATGGGACAGTGTAGAGGGAGCTTTACTCTGTATCTAACCCGTGCTGTAACTGCCCTGGGAGTGTTTGATGGGATAGTGTAGAGGGAGCTTTACTCTGTATCTAACCCGTGCTGTACCTGCTTTGGGAGTGTTTGATGGGACAGTGTAGAGGGAGCTTTACTCAGTATCTAACCCTGTGCTGTACCTGCCCTGGAAGTGTTTGATGGGACAGTGTAGAGGGAGCTTAAGTCTGTATCTAACCCGTGCTGTACCTGCCCTGGGAGTGTTTGATGGGACAGTGTAGAGGGAGCTTTACTCTGTATCTAACCCTGTGCTGTACCTGCCCTGGGAGTGTTTGATGGGACAGTGTAGAGGGAGCTTTACTCTGTATCTAACCCGTGCTGTAACTGCCCTGGGAGTGTTTGATGCGACAGTGTAGAGGGAGCTTTACTCTGTATCGAACCCGTGCTGTACCTGCCCTGGGAGTGTTTGATGGGACAGTGTAGAGGGAGCTTTACTCTGTATCTAACCCGAGCTGTACCTGCCCTGGGAGTGTTTGATGGGACAGTGTCGAGGGAGCTTTACTCTGTATCTAACCCATGCTGTACCTGCCCTGGGAGTGTTTGATGGGACAGTATAGAGGGAGCTTTACTCTGTATCTAACCCTGTGCTGTACCTGCCCTGGGAGTGTTTGATGGGACAGTGTAGAGGGAGCTTTACTCTGTATCTAACCCGTGCTGTAACTGCCCTGGGAGTGTTTGATGGGACCGTGTAGAGGGAGCTTTACTCTGTATCTAACCCGTGCTGTACCTGCCCTCGGAGTGTTTGATGGGACAGTGTAGAGGGAGCTTTACTCTGTATCTAACCCGTGCTGTAACTGCCCTGGGAGTGTTTGATGGGATAGTGTAGAGGGAGCTTTACTCTGTATCTAACCCGTGCTGTACCTGCCCTGGGAGTGTTTGATGGGACAGTGTAGAGGGAGCTTTACTCTGTATCTAACCCGTGCTGTACCTGCCCTGGGAGTGTTTGATGGGACAGTGTCGAAGGAGCTTTACTCTGTATCTAACCCGTGCTGTACCTGCCCTGGGAGTGTTTGATGGGACAGTGTAGAGGGAGATTTACTCTGTATCTAACCTGTGCTGTACCTGCCCTGGGAGTGTTTGATGGGACAGTGTAGAGGGAGCTTCACTCTGTATCTAACCCTGTGCTGTACCTGCCCTGGGAGTGTTTGATGGGACAGTGTAGAGGGAGCATTACTCTGTATCTCACCCGTGCTGTACCTGCCCTGGGAGTGTTTGATGGGACAGTGTAGAGGAAGCTTTACTCTGTATCGAACCCGTGCTGTACCTGCCCTGGGAGTGTTTGAAGATACAGTGTAGAGGGAGCTTTACTCTGTATCTAACCCGTGCTGTACCTGCCCTGGGAGTGTTTGATGGGACAGTGTAGCGGGAGCTTTACTCTGTACCTAACCCGTGCTGTACCTGCCCTGGGAGTGTTTGATGGGACAGTGTAGAGGGAGCTTTACTCTGTATCTGACCCGTGCTGTACCTGCCCTGGGAGTGTTTGATGGGACAGTGTCGAAGGAGCTTTACTCTGTATCTAACCCGTGCTGTACCTGCCCTGGGAGTGTTTGATGGGACAGTGTAGAGGGAGATTTACTCTGTATCTAACCTGTGCTGTACCTGCCCTGGGAGTGTTTGATGGGACAGTGTAGAGGGAGCTTCACTCTGTATCTAACCCTGTGCTGTACCTGCCCTGGGAGTGTTTGATGGGACAGTGTAGAGGGAGCATTACTCTGTATCTCACCCGTGCTGTACCTGCCCTGGGAGTGTTTGATGGGACAGTGTAGAGGAAGCTTTACTCTGTATCGAACCCGTGCTGTACCTGCCCTGGGAGTGTTTGAAGATACAGTGTAGAGGGAGCTTTACTCTGTATCTAACCCGTGCTGTACCTGCCCTGGGAGTGTTTGATGGGACAGTGTAGCGGGAGCTTTACTCTGTACCTAACCCGTGCTGTACCTGCCCTGGGAGTGTTTGATGGGACAGTGTAGAGGGAGCTTTACTCTGTATCTGACCCGTGCTGTACCTGCCCTGGGAGTGTTTGATGGGACAGTGTCGAAGGAGCTTTACTCTGTATCTAACCCGTGCTGTACCTGCCCTGGGAGTGTTTGATGGGACAGTGTAGAGGGAGCTTTACTCTGTATCTAACCCGTGCTGTACCTGCCCTGGGAGTGTTTGATGGGACAGTGTAGAGGGAGCTTAAGTGTGCATCTAACCCATGCTGTTCCTGCCCTGGGAGTGTTTGATGGGACAGTGTAGAGGGAGCTTTACTCTGTATCTAACCCGTGCTGTAACTGCCCTGGGAGTGTTTGATGGGACAGTGTAGAGAGAGCTTCACTCTGTATCTAACCCGTGCTGTACCTGCCCTGGGAGTGTTTGATGGGACAGTGTAGAGGGAGCTTTACTCTGTATCTAACCCTGTGCTGTACCTGCCCTGGGAGTGTTTGATGGGACAGTGTCGAAGGAGCTTTACTCTGTATATAACCCGTGCTGTACCTGCCCTGGGAGTGTTTGATGGGACACTGTAGAGGGAGCTTTACTCTGTATCTAACCCATGCTGCACCTGCCCTGGGAGTGTTTGATGGGACAGTGTAGAGGGAGCTTCACTCAGTATCTAACCCGTGCTGTACCTGCCCTGGGAGTGTTTGACGGGACAGTGTAGAGGGAGCTTTACTCTGTATCTAACCCTGTGCTGTACCTGCCCTGGGAGTGTTTGATGGGACAGTGTAGATGGAGCTTTATTCTGTATCTAACCCGTGCTGTACCTGTCCTGGGAGTGTTTGATGGGACAATGGCGAAGGAGCTTTACTCTGTATCTAACCCGTGCTGTACCTGCCATGGGAGTGTTTGATGGGACAGTGTAGAGGGAGCTTTACTCTGTATCTAACCCGTTCTGTACCTGCCCTGGGAGTGTTTGATGGGACCGTGTCGAAGGAGCTTTACTCTGTATCTAACCCTGTGCTGTACCTGCCCCGGGAGTGTTTGATGGGACAGTGTAGAGGGAGCTTTACTCTGTATCTAACCCGTGCTGTAACTGCCCTGGGAGTGTTTGATGGGACAGTGTCGAGGGAGCTTTACTCTGTATCTAACCCGTGCTGTACCTGCCCTGGGAGTGTTTGATGGGACAGTGTAGAGGGAGCTTTACCCTGTATCTAACCCGTGCTGTACCTGCCCTGGGAGTGTTTGATGGGACAGTGTAGAGGGAGCTTTACTCTGTATCTAACCCGTGCTGTACCTGGCCCGGGAGTGTTTGATGGGACAGTGTAGAGGGAGCTTTACTCTGTATCTAAGCCGTGGTGTACCTGCCCTGGGAGTGTTTGATGGGACAGTGCAGAGGGAGCTTTACTCAGTATCTAACCCTGTGCTGCACCTGCCCCGGGAGTGTTTGATGGGACAGTGTAGAGGGAGCTTTACTCTGTATCTAACCCATGCTATACCTGTGCTGGGAGAGTTATATAGGACAGTGTAGAGGGAGCTTTACTCTGTATCTAACCCGTGCTGTACCTGCCCTGGGAGTGTTTGATGGGACAGTGTCGAGGGAGCTTAACTCTGTATCTAACACGTGCTGTACCTGCCCTGGGAGTGTTTGATGGGACAGTGTAGAGGGAGCTTAACTCTGTATCTAACACCTGCTGTACCTGCCCTGGGAGTGTTTGATGGGACAGTGTAGAGGGAGCTTTACTCTGTATCCAACCAGTGCTGTACCTGTCCTGGGAGTGTTTGATGGGATAGTGTCGAAGGAGCTTTACTCTGTATCTAACCCGTGCTGTACCTGCCCTGGGAGTGTTTGATGGGACAGTGTTGAGGGAGCTTCACTCTGTATCTAACCCGTGCTGTACCTGCCCTGGGAGTGTTTGATGGGACAGTGTCGAAGGAGCTTTACTCTGTATCTAACCCGTGCTGTACCTGCCCTGGGAGTGTTTGATGGGACAGTGTAGAGGGAGCTTAACTCTGTATCTAACCCGTGCTGTACCTGCCCTGGGAGTGTTTGATAGGACAGTGTAGAGGGAGCTTTACTCTGTATCTAACCCGTGCTGTACCTGCCCTGGGAGTGTTTGATGGGACAGTGTCGAAGGAGCTTTACTCTGTATCTAACCCGTGCTGTACCTGCCCTGGGAGTGTTTGATGGGACAGTGTAGAGGGAGCTTTACTCTGTGTCTAACCCGTGCTGTACCTGCCCTGGGAGTGTTTGATGGGACAGTGTAGAGGGAGCTTTACTCTGTATCTAACCCGTGCTGTACCTGCCCTGGGAGTGTTTGATGGGACAGTGTAGAGGGAGCTTAACTCTGTATCTAACCCGTGCTGTACCTGCCTGGGAGAGTTTGATGGGACAGTGTAGAGGGAGCTTTACTCTGTATCTAACCCTGTGCTGTACCTGCCCTGGGAGTGTTTGATGGGACAGTGTAGAGGGAGCTTTTCTCTGTATCTAACCCGTGCTGTACCTGCCCTGGGAGTGTTTGATGGGACAGTGTACAGGGAGATTTACTCTGTATCCAACCCTGTGCTGTACCTGCCCTGGGAGTGTTTGATGGGACAGTGTAGAGGGAGCTTTACTCTGTATCTAACCCGTGCTGTACCTGCCCTGGGAGTGTTTGATGGGACAGAGTAGAGGGAGCTTTACTCAGTATCTAACCCTGTGCTGTACCTGCCCTGGGAGTGTTTGATGGGACAGTGTAGAGGGAGCTTTACTCTATATCTAACCTGTGCTGCACCTGCCCTGGGAGTGTTTGATGGGACAGTGTAGAGGGAGCTTTACTCTGTATCTAACCCGTGCTGTACCTGCCCTGGGAGTGTTTGACGATACAGTGTAGAGGGAGCTTTACTCTGTATCTAACCCTGTGCTGTACCTGCCCTGGGAGTGTTTGATGGGACAGTGTAGAGGGAGCTTTACTCTGTATCTAACCCGTGCTGTACCTGTCCTGGGAGTGTTTGATGGGGCAGTGTCGAGGGAGATTTACTCTGTACCTAACCCGTGCTGTACCTGCCCTGGGAGTGTTTGATGGGACGGTGTAGATGGAGCTTTACTCTGTATCTAACCCGTGCTGTACCTGCCCTGGGAGTGTTTGATGGGACAGTGTCGAGGGAGCTTTACTCTGTATCTGACCCGTGCTGTACCTGCCCTGGGAGTGGTTGATGGGACAGTGTCGAAGGAGCTTTACTCTGTATCTAACCCGTGCTGTACCTGCCCTGGGAGTGTTTGATGGGACAGTGCAGAGGGAGCTTTACTCTGTATCTAACCCGTGCTGTACCTGCCCTGGGAGTGTTTGATGGGACAGTGCAGAGGGAGCTTTACTCTGTATCCAACCCGTGCTGTACCTGCCCTGGCAGTGTTTGATGGGACAGTGTAGAGGGAGCTTTACTCTGTATCTAACCCGTGCTGTACCTGCCCTGGGAGTGTTTGATGGGACAGTGTAGAGGGAGCTTAAGTCTGTATCTAACCCGTGCTGTACCTGCCCTGGGAGTGTTTGATGGGACAGTGTAGAGGGAGCTTTACTCTGTATCTAACCCTGCGCTGTACCTGCCCTGGGAGTGTTTGATGGGACAGTGTAGAGGGAGCTTTACTCTGTATCTAACCCGTGCTGTAACTGCCCTGGGAGTGTTTGATGGGATAGTGTAGAGGGAGCTTTACTCTGTATCTAACCCGTGCTGTACCTGCTTTGGGAGTGTTTGATGGGACAGTGTAGAGGGAGCTTTACTCAGTATCTAACCCTGTGCTGTACCTGCCCTGGAAGTGTTTGATGGGACAGTGTAGAGGGAGCTTAAGTCTGTATCTAACCCGTGCTGTACCTGCCCTGGGAGTGTTTGATGGGACAGTGTAGAGGGAGCTTTACTCTGTATCTAACCCTGTGCTGTACCTGCCCTGGGAGTGTTTGATGGGACAGTGTAGAGGGAGCTTTACTCTGTATCTAACCCGTGCTGTAACTGCCCTGGGAGTGTTTGATGCGACAGTGTAGAGGGAGCTTTACTCTGTATCGAACCCGTGCTGTACCTGCCCTGGGAGTGTTTGATGGGACAGTGTAGAGGGAGCTTTACTCTGTATCTAACCCGAGCTGTACCTGCCCTGGGAGTGTTTGATGGGACAGTGTCGAGGGAGCTTTACTCTGTATCTAACCCATGCTGTACCTGCCCTGGGAGTGTTTGATGGGACAGTATAGAGGGAGCTTTACTCTGTATCTAACCCTGTGCTGTACCTGCCCTGGGAGTGTTTGATGGGACAGTGTAGAGGGAGCTTTACTCTGTATCTAACCCGTGCTGTAACTGCCCTGGGAGTGTTTGATGGGACCGTGTAGAGGGAGCTTTACTCTGTATCTAACCCGTGCTGTACCTGCCCTCGGAGTGTTTGATGGGACAGTGTAGAGGGAGCTTTACTCTGTATCTAACCCGTGCTGTAACTGCCCTGGGAGTGTTTGATGGGATAGTGTAGAGGGAGCTTTACTCTGTATCTAACCCGTGCTGTACCTGCCCTGGGAGTGTTTGATGGGACAGTGTAGAGGGAGCTTTACTCTGTATCTAACCCGTGCTGTACCTGCCGTGGGAGTGTTTGATGGGACAGTGTCGAAGGAGCTTTACTCTGTATCTAACCCGTGCTGTACCTGCCCTGGGAGTGTTTGATGGGACAGTGTAGAGGGAGATTTACTCTGTATCTAACCTGTGCTGTACCTGCCCTGGGAGTGTTTGATGGGACAGTGTAGAGGGAGCTTCACTCTGTATCTAACCCTGTGCTGTACCTGCCCTGGGAGTGTTTGATGGGACAGTGTAGAGGGAGCATTACTCTGTATCTCACCCGTGCTGTACCTGCCCTGGGAGTGTTTGATGGGACAGTGTAGAGGAAGCTTTACTCTGTATCGAACCCGTGCTGTACCTGCCCTGGGAGTGTTTGAAGATACAGTGTAGAGGGAGCTTTACTCTGTATCTAACCCGTGCTGTACCTGCCCTGGGAATGTTTGATGGGACAGTGTAGAGGGAGCTTTACTCTGTACCTAACCCGTGCTGTACCAGCCCTGGGAGTGTTTGATGGGACAGTGTAGAGGGAGCTTTACTCTGTATCTGACCCGTGCTGTACCTGCCCTGGGAGTGTTTGATGGGACAGTGTCGAAGGAGCTTTACTCTGTATCTAACCCGTGCTGTACCTGCCCTGGGAGTGTTTGATGGGACAGTGTAGAGGGAGCTTTACTCTGTATCTAACCCGTGCTGTAGCTGCCCTGGGAGTGTTTGATGGGACAGTGCAGAGGGAGCTTTACTCTGTATCTAACCCGTGCTGCACCTGCCCTGGGAGTGTTTGATGGGACAGTGCAGAGGGAGCTTTACTCTGTATCAAACCCGTGCTGTACCTGCCCTGGGAGTGTTTGATGGGACAGTGTAGAGGGAGCTTAAGTGTGCATCTAACCCGTGCTGTTCCTGCCCTGGGAGTGTTTGATGGGACAGTGTAGAGGGAGCTTTACTCTGTATCTAACCCGTGCTGTAACTGCCCTGGGAGTGTTTGATGGGACAGTGTAGAGAGAGCTTCACTCTGTATCTAACCCGTGCTGTACCTGCCCTGGGAGTGTTTGATGGGACAGTGTAGAGGGAGCTTTACTCTGTATCTAACCCTGTGCTGTACCTGCCCTGGGAGTGTTTGATGGGACAGTGTCGAAGGAGCTTTACTCTGTATATAACCCGTGCTGTACCTGCCCTGGGAGTGTTTGATGGGACACTGTAGAGGGAGCTTTACTCTGTATCTAACCCATGCTGCACCTGCCCTGGGAGTGTTTGATGGGACAGTGTAGAGGGAGCTTCACTCAGTATCTAACCCGTGCTGTACCTGCCCTGGGAGTGTTTGACGGGACAGTGTAGAGGGAGCTTTACTCTGTATCTAACCCTGTGCTGTACCTGCCCTGGGAGTGTTTGATGGGACAGTGTAGATGGAGCTTTATTCTGTATCTAACCCGTGCTGTACCTGTCCTGGGAGTGTTTGATGGGACAATGGCGAAGGAGCTTTACTCTGTATCTAACCCGTGCTGTACCTGCCCTGGGAGTGTTTGATGGGACAGTGTAGAGGGAGCTTTACTCTGTATCTAACCCATTCTGTACCTGCCCTGGGAGTGTTTGATGGGACCGTGTCGAAGGAGCTTTACTCTGTATCTAACCCTGTGCTGTACCTGCCCCGGGAGTGTTTGATGGGACAGTGTAGAGGGAGCTTTACTCTGTATCTAACCCGTGCTGTAACTGCCCTGGGAGTGTTTGATGGGACAGTGTCGAGGGAGCTTTACTCTGTATCTAACCCGTGCTGTACCTGCCCTGGGAGTGTTTGATGGGACAGTGTAGAGGGAGCTTTACCCTGTATCTAACCCGTGCTGTACCTGCCCTGGGAGTGTTTGATGGGACAGTGTAGAGGGAGCTTTACTCTGTATCTAACCCGTGCTGTACCTGGCCCGGGAGTGTTTGATGGGACAGTGTAGAGGGAGCTTTACTCTGTATCTAAGCCGTGGTGTACCTGCCCTGGGAGTGTTTGATGGGACAGTGCAGAGGGAGCTTTACTCAGTATCTAACCCTGTGCTGCACCTGCCCCGGGAGTGTTTGATGGGACAGTGTAGAGGGAGCTTTACTCTGTATCTAACCCATGCTATACCTGTGCTGGGAGAGTTATATAGGACAGTGTAGAGGGAGCTTTACTCTGTATCTAACCCGTGCTGTACCTGCCCTGGGAGTGTTTGATGGGACAGTGTCGAGGGAGCTTAACTCTGTATCTAACACGTGCTGTACCTGCCCTGGGAGTGTTTGATGGGACAGTGTAGAGGGAGCTTTACTCTGTATCCAACCAGTGCTGTACCTGTCCTGGGAGTGTTTGATGGGATAGTGTCGAAGGAGCTTTACTCTGTATCTAACCCGTGCTGTACCTGCCCTGGGAGAGTTTGATGGGACAGTGTAGAGGGAGCTTTACGCTGTATCTAACCCGTGCTGTACCTGCCCTGGGAGTGTTTGATGGGACAGTGTAGAGAGAGCTTCACTCTGTATCTAACCCGTGCTGTACCTGCCCTGGGAGTGTTTGATGGGACAGTGTAGAGGGAGCTTTACTCTGTATCTAACCCTGTGCTGTACCTGCCCTGGGAGTGTTTGATGGGACAGTGTCGAAGGAGCTTTACTCTGTATATAACCCGTGCTGTACCTGCCCTGGGAGTGTTTGATGGGACACTGTAGAGGGAGCTTTACTCTGTATCTAACCCATGCTGTACCTGCCCTGGGAGTGTTTGATGGGACAGTGTAGAGGGAGCTTAACTCTGTATCTAACCCTGTGCTGCACCTGACCTGGGAGTGTTTGATGGGACAGTGTAGAGGGAGCTTTACTCTGTATCAACCCGTGCTGTACCTGCCCTGGGAGTGTTTGATTGGACAGTGTAGAGGGAGCTTTACTCTGTATCTAACCCGTGCTGTACCTGCCCTGGGAGTGTTTGATGGGACAGTGTAGAGGGAGCTTCACTCAGTATCTAACCCGTGCTGTACCTGCCCTGGGAGTGTTTGACGGGACAGTGTAGAGGGAGCTTTACTCTGTATCTAACCCTGTGCTGTACCTGCCCTGGGAGTGTTTGATGGGACAGTGTAGATGGAGCTTTATTCTGTATCTAACCCGTGCTGTACCTGTCCTGGGAGTGTTTGATGGGACAATGTCGAAGGAGCTTTACTCTGTATCTAACCCCTGCTGTACCTGCCCTGGGAGTGTTTGATGGGACAGTGTAGAGGGAGCTTTACTCTGTATCTCACCCGTGCTGTAGCTGCCCTGGGAGTGTTTGATGCGACAGTGTAGAGGGAGCTTTACTCTGTATCTAACCCGTTCTGTACCTGCCCTGGGAATGTTTGATGGGACCGTGTCGAAGGAGCTTTACTCTGTATCTAACCCGTGCTGTACCTGCCCTGGGAGTGTTTGATGGGACAGTGTAGAGGGAGCTTTACTCTGTAGCTAACCCGTGCTGTTCCTGCCTTGGGAGTGTTTGATGGGACAGTGTAGAGGGAGCTTAACTCTGTATCTAACCCGTGCTGTACCTGCCTGGGAGAGTTTGATGGGACAGTGTAGAGGGAGCTTTACTCTCTATCTAACCCTGTGCTGTACCTGCCCTGGGAGTGTTTGATGGGACAGTGTAAAGGGAGCTTTTCTCTGTATCTAACCCGTGCTGTACCTGCCCTGGGAGTGTTTGATGGGACAGTGTGGAGGGAGCTTTACTCTGTATCCATCCCTGTGCTGTACCTGCCCTGGGAGTGTTTGATGGGACAGTGTAGAGGGAGCTTTACTCTGTATCCATCCCTGTGCTGTACCTGCCCTGGGAGTGTTTGATGGGACAGTGTAGAGGGAGCTTTACTCTGTATCTAACCCGTGCTGTACCTGCCCTGGGAGTGTTTGATGGGACAGTGTAGAGGGAGCATTACTCTGTATCTAACCCGTGCTCTATCTGCCCTGGGAGTGTTTGATGGGACAGTGTAGAGGGAGCTTTACTCTGTATCTAACCCGTGCTGTACCTGCCCTGGGAGTGTTTGATGGGACAGTGTAGAGGGAGTTTTACTCTGTATCTAACCCTGTGCTGTACCTGCCCTGGTAGTGTTTGATGGGACAGTGTAGACGGAGCTTTACTCTGTATCTAACCCTGTGCTGTACCTGCCCTGGGAGTGTTTGATGGGACAGTGTAGAGGGAGCTTTACTCTGTATCTTACCCGTGCTGTACCTGCCCTGGGAGTGTTTGATGGGACAGTGTTGAGGGAGCTTTACTAGGTATCTAACACGTGCTGTACCTGCCCTGGGAGTGTTTAATGGGACAGTGTAGAGGGAGCTTTACTCTGTATCTAACCCGTGCTGTACCTGCCCTGGGAGTGTTTGATGGGACAGTGTAGAGGGAGCTTTACTCTGTATCTAACCCGTGCTGTACCTGCCTGGGAGAGTTTGATGGGACAGTGTAGAGGGAGCTTTACTCTCTATCTAACCCTGTGCTGTACCTGCCCTGGGAGTGTTTGATGGGACAGTGCAAAGGGAGCTTTTCTCTGTATCTAACCCGTGCTGTACCTGCCCTGGGAGTGTTTGATGGGACAGTGTGGAGGGAGCTTTTCTCTGTATCTAACCCGTGCTGCACCTGCCCTGGGAGTGTTTGATGATACAGTGTAGAGGGAGCTTTACTCTGTATCTAACCCGTGCTGTACCTGCCCTGGGAGTGTTTGATGGGACAGTGTCGAAGGAGCTTTAATCTGTATCTAACCCGTGCTGCACCTGCCCTGGGAGTGTTTGATGGGACAGTATAGAGGGAGCTTTACTCTGTATCTAACCAGTGCTGTACCTGCCCTGGGAGTGTTTGATGGGACAGTGTAGAGGGAGCTTAACTCTGTATCTAACCCGTGCTGTACCTGCCCTGGGAGTGTTTGATGGGACAGTGTAGAGGGAGCTTTACTCTGTATCTAACCCTGCGCTGTACCTGCCCTGGGAGTGTTTGATGGGACAGTATAGAGGGAGCTTTACTCTGTATCTAACCCTGTGCTGTACCTGCCCTGGGAGTGTTTGATGGGACAGTGTAGAGGGAGCTTTACTCTGTATCTAACCCGTGCTGTAACTGCCCTGGGAGTGTTTGATGGGACCGTGTAGAGGGAGCTTTACTCTGTATCTAACCCGTGCTGTACCTGCCCTCGGAGTGTTTGATGGGACAGTGTAGAGGGAGCTTTACTCTGTATCTAACCCGTGCTGTAACTGCCCTGGGAGTGTTTGATGGGATAGTGTAGAGGGAGCTTTACTCTGTATCTAACCCGTGCTGTACCTGCCCTGGGAGTGTTTGATGGGACAGTGTAGAGGGAGCTTTACTCTGTATCTAACCCGTGCTGTACCTGCCCTGGGAGTGTTTGATGGGACAGTGTCGAAGGAGCTTTACTCTGTATCTAACCCGTGCTGTACCTGCCCTGGGAGTGTTTGATGGGACAGTGTAGAGGGAGATTTACTCTGTATCTAACCTGTGCTGTACCTGCCCTGGGAGTGTTTGATGGGACAGTGTAGAGGGAGCTTCACTCTGTATCTAACCCTGTGCTGTACCTGCCCTGGGAGTGTTTGATGGGACAGTGTAGAGGGAGCATTACTCTGTATCTCACCCGTGCTGTACCTGCCCTGGGAGTGTTTGATGGGACAGTGTAGAGGAAGCTTTACTCTGTATCGAACCCGTGCTGTACCTGCCCTGGGAGTGTTTGAAGATACAGTGTAGAGGGAGCTTTACTCTGTATCTAACCCGTGCTGTACCTGCCCTGGGAGTGTTTGATGGGACAGTGTAGAGGGAGCTTTACTCTGTACCTAACCCGTGCTGTACCAGCCCTGGGAGTGTTTGATGGGACAGTGTAGAGGGAGCTTTACTCTGTATCTGACCCGTGCTGTACCTGCCCTGGGAGTGTTTGATGGGACAGTGTCGAAGGAGCTTTACTCTGTATCTAACCCGTGCTGTACCTGCCCTGGGAGTGTTTGATGGGACAGTGTAGAGGGAGCTTTACTCTGTATCTAACCCGTGCTGTAGCTGCCCTGGGAGTGTTTGATGGGACAGTGCAGAGGGAGCTTTACTCTGTATCTAACCCGTGCTGCACCTGCCCTGGGAGTGTTTGATGGGACAGTGCAGAGGGAGCTTTACTCTGTATCAAACCCGTGCTGTACCTGCCCTGGGAGTGTTTGATGGGACAGTGTAGAGGGAGCTTAAGTGTGCATCTAACCCGTGCTGTTCCTGCCCTGGGAGTGTTTGATGGGACAGTGTAGAGGGAGCTTTACTCTGTATCTAACCCGTGCTGTAACTGCCCTGGGAGTGTTTGATGGGACAGTGTAGAGAGAGCTTCACTCTGTATCTAACCCGTGCTGTACCTGCCCTGGGAGTGTTTGATGGGACAGTGTAGAGGGAGCTTTACTCTGTATCTAACCCTGTGCTGTACCTGCCCTGGGAGTGTTTGATGGGACAGTGTCGAAGGAGCTTTACTCTGTATATAACCCGTGCTGTACCTGCCCTGGGAGTGTTTGATGGGACACTGTAGAGGGAGCTTTACTCTGTATCTAACCCATGCTGCACCTGCCCTGGGAGTGTTTGATGGGACAGTGTAGAGGGAGCTTCACTCAGTATCTAACCCGTGCTGTACCTGCCCTGGGAGTGTTTGACGGGACAGTGTAGAGGGAGCTTTACTCTGTATCTAACCCTGTGCTGTACCTGCCCTGGGAGTGTTTGATGGGACAGTGTAGATGGAGCTTTATTCTGTATCTAACCCGTGCTGTACCTGTCCTGGGAGTGTTTGATGGGACAATGGCGAAGGAGCTTTACTCTGTATCTAACCCGTGCTGTACCTGCCCTGGGAGTGTTTGATGGGACAGTGTAGAGGGAGCTTTACTCTGTATCTAACCCATTCTGTACCTGCCCTGGGAGTGTTTGATGGGACCGTGTCGAAGGAGCTTTACTCTGTATCTAACCCTGTGCTGTACCTGCCCCGGGAGTGTTTGATGGGACAGTGTAGAGGGAGCTTTACTCTGTATCTAACCCGTGCTGTAACTGCCCTGGGAGTGTTTGATGGGACAGTGTCGAGGGAGCTTTACTCTGTATCTAACCCGTGCTGTACCTGCCCTGGGAGTGTTTGATGGGACAGTGTAGAGGGAGCTTTACCCTGTATCTAACCCGTGCTGTACCTGCCCTGGGAGTGTTTGATGGGACAGTGTAGAGGGAGCTTTACTCTGTATCTAACCCGTGCTGTACCTGGCCCGGGAGTGTTTGATGGGACAGTGTAGAGGGAGCTTTACTCTGTATCTAAGCCGTGGTGTACCTGCCCTGGGAGTGTTTGATGGGACAGTGCAGAGGGAGCTTTACTCAGTATCTAACCCTGTGCTGCACCTGCCCCGGGAGTGTTTGATGGGACAGTGTAGAGGGAGCTTTACTCTGTATCTAACCCATGCTATACCTGTGCTGGGAGAGTTATATAGGACAGTGTAGAGGGAGCTTTACTCTGTATCTAACCCGTGCTGTACCTGCCCTGGGAGTGTTTGATGGGACAGTGTCGAGGGAGCTTAACTCTGTATCTAACACGTGCTGTACCTGCCCTGGGAGTGTTTGATGGGACAGTGTAGAGGGAGCTTTACTCTGTATCCAACCAGTGCTGTACCTGTCCTGGGAGTGTTTGATGGGATAGTGTCGAAGGAGCTTTACTCTGTATCTAACCCGTGCTGTACCTGCCCTGGGAGAGTTTGATGGGACAGTGTAGAGGGAGCTTTACGCTGTATCTAACCCGTGCTGTACCTGCCCTGGGAGTGTTTGATGGGACAGTGTAGAGAGAGCTTCACTCTGTATCTAACCCGTGCTGTACCTGCCCTGGGAGTGTTTGATGGGACAGTGTAGAGGGAGCTTTACTCTGTATCTAACCCTGTGCTGTACCTGCCCTGGGAGTGTTTGATGGGACAGTGTCGAAGGAGCTTTACTCTGTATATAACCCGTGCTGTACCTGCCCTGGGAGTGTTTGATGGGACACTGTAGAGGGAGCTTTACTCTGTATCTAACCCATGCTGTACCTGCCCTGGGAGTGTTTGATGGGACAGTGTAGAGGGAGCTTAACTCTGTATCTAACCCTGTGCTGCACCTGACCTGGGAGTGTTTGATGGGACAGTGTAGAGGGAGCTTTACTCTGTATCAACCCGTGCTGTACCTGCCCTGGGAGTGTTTGATTGGACAGTGTAGAGGGAGCTTTACTCTGTATCTAACCCGTGCTGTACCTGCCCTGGGAGTGTTTGATGGGACAGTGTAGAGGGAGCTTCACTCAGTATCTAACCCGTGCTGTACCTGCCCTGGGAGTGTTTGACGGGACAGTGTAGAGGGAGCTTTACTCTGTATCTAACCCTGTGCTCTACCTGCCCTGGGAGTGTTTGATGGGACAGTGTAGATGGAGCTTTATTCTGTATCTAACCCGTGCTGTACCTGTCCTGGGAGTGTTTGATGGGACAATGTCGAAGGAGCTTTACTCTGTATCTAACCCCTGCTGTACCTGCCCTGGGAGTGTTTGATGGGACAGTGTAGAGGGAGCTTTACTCTGTATCTCACCCGTGCTGTAGCTGCCCTGGGAGTGTTTGATGCGACAGTGTAGAGGGAGCTTTACTCTGTATCTAACCCGTTCTGTACCTGCCCTGGGAATGTTTGATGGGACCGTGTCGAAGGAGCTTTACTCTGTATCTAACCCGTGCTGTACCTGCCCTGGGAGTGTTTGATGGGACAGTGTAGAGGGAGCTTTACTCTGTAGCTAACCCGTGCTGTTCCTGCCTTGGGAGTGTTTGATGGGACAGTGTAGAGGGAGCTTAACTCTGTATCTAACCCGTGCTGTACCTGCCTGGGAGAGTTTGATGGGACAGTGTAGAGGGAGCTTTACTCTCTATCTAACCCTGTGCTGTACCTGCCCTGGGAGTGTTTGATGGGACAGTGTAAAGGGAGCTTTTCTCTGTATCTAACCCGTGCTGTACCTGCCCTGGGAGTGTTTGATGGGACAGTGTGGAGGGAGCTTTACTCTGTATCCATCCCTGTGCTGTACCTGCCCTGGGAGTGTTTGATGGGACAGTGTAGAGGGAGCATTACTCTGTATCTAACCCGTGCTCTATCTGCCCTGGGAGTGTTTGATGGGACAGTGTAGAGGGAGCTTTACTCTGTATCTAACCCGTGCTGTACCTGCCCTGGGAGTGTTTGATGGGACAGTGTAGAGGGAGTTTTACTCTGTATCTAACCCTGTGCTGTACCTGCCCTGGTAGTGTTTGATGGGACAGTGTAGACGGAGCTTTACTCTGTATCTAACCCTGTGCTGTACCTGCCCTGGGAGTGTTTGATGGGACAGTGTAGAGGGAGCTTTACTCTGTATCTTACCCGTGCTGTACCTGCCCTGGGAGTGTTTGATGGGACAGTGTTGAGGGAGCTTTACTAGGTATCTAACACGTGCTGTACCTGCCTGGGAGTGTTTGATGGGACAGTGCAAAGGGAGCTTTTCTCTGTATCTAACCCGTGCTGTACCTGCCCTGGGAGTGTTTGATGGGACAGTGTGGAGGGAGCTTTTCTCTGTATCTAACCCGTGCTGCACCTGCCCTGGGAGTGTTTGATGATACAGTGTAGAGGGAGCTTTACTCTGTATCTAACCCGTGCTGCACCTGCCCTGGGAGTGTTTGATGGGACAGTGTCGAAGGAGCTTTACTCTGTATCTAACCCGTGCTGCACCTGCCCTGGGAGTGTTTGATGGGACAGTATAGAGGGAGCTTTACTCTGTATCTAACCAGTGCTGTACCTGCCCTGGGAGTGTTTGATGGGACAGTGTAGAGGGAGCTTAACTCTGTATCTAACCCGTGCTGTACCTGCCCTGGGAGTGTTTGATGGGACAGTGTAGAGGGAGCTTTACTCTGTATCTAACCCTGCGCTGTACCTGCCCTGGGAGTGTTTGATGGGACAGTGTAGAGGGAGCTTTACTCTGTATCTAACCCGTGCTGTAACTGCCCTGGGAGTGTTTGATGGGATAGTGTAGAGGGAGCTTTACTCTGTATCTAACCCGTGCTGTACCTGCTTTGGGAGTGTTTGATGGGACAGTGTAGAGGGAGCTTTACTCAGTATCTAACCCTGTGCTGTACCTGCCCTGGAAGTGTTTGATGGGACAGTGTAGAGGGAGCTTAAGTCTGTATCTAACCCGTGCTGTACCTGCCCTGGGAGTGTTTGATGGGACAGTGTAGAGGGAGCTTTACTCTGTATCTAACCCTGTGCTGTACCTGCCCTGGGAGTGTTTGATGGGACAGTGTAGAGGGAGCTTTACTCTGTATCTAACCCGTGCTGTAACTGCCCTGGGAGTGTTTGATGCGACAGTGTAGAGGGAGCTTTACTCTGTATCGAACCCGTGCTGTACCTGCCCTGGGAGTGTTTGATGGGACAGTGTAGAGGGAGCTTTACTCTGTATCTAACCCGAGCTGTACCTGCCCTGGGAGTGTTTGATGGGACAGTGTCGAGGGAGCTTTACTCTGTATCTAACCCATGCTGTACCTGCCCTGGGAGTGTTTGATGGGACAGTATAGAGGGAGCTTTACTCTGTATCTAACCCTGTGCTGTACCTGCCCTGGGAGTGTTTGATGGGACAGTGTAGAGGGAGCTTTACTCTGTATCTAACCCGTGCTGTAACTGCCCTGGGAGTGTTTGATGGGACCGTGTAGAGGAAGCTTTACTCTGTATCTAACCCGTGCTGTACCTGCCCTCGGAGTGTTTGATGGGACAGTGTTGAGGGAGCTTTACTCTGTATCTAACCCGTGCTGTAACTGCCCTGGGAGTGTTTGATGGGATAGTGTAGAGGGAGCTTTACTCTGTATCTAACCCGTGCTGTACCTGCCCTGGGAGTGTTTGATGGGACAGTGTAGAGGGAGCTTTACTCTGTATCTAACCCGTGCTGTACCTGCCCTGGGAGTGTTTGATGGGACAGTGTCGAAGGAGCTTTACTCTGTATCTAACCCGTGCTGTACCTGCCCTGGGAGTGTTTGATGGGACAGTGTAGAGGGAGATTTACTCTGTATCTAACCTGTGCTGTACCTGCCCTGGGAGTGTTTGATGGGACAGTGTAGAGGGAGCTTCACTCTGTATCTAACCCTGTGCTGTACCTGCCCTGGGAGTGTTTGATGGGACAGTGTAGAGGGAGCATTACTCTGTATCTCACCCGTGCTGTACCTGCCCTGGGAGTGTTTGATGGGACAGTGTAGAGGAAGCTTTACTCTGTATCGAACCCGTGCTGTACCTGCCCTGGGAGTGTTTGAAGATACAGTGTAGAGGGAGCTTTACTCTGTATCTAACCCGTGCTGTACCTGCCCTGGGAGTGTTTGATGGGACAGTGTAGAGGGAGCTTTACTCTGTACCTAACCCGTGCTGTACCTGCCCTGGGAGTGTTTGATGGGACAGTGTAGAGGGAGCTTTACTCTGTATCTGACCCGTGCTGTACCTGCCCTGGGAGTGTTTGATGGGACAGTGTCGAAGGAGCTTTACTCTGTATCTAACCCGTGGTGTACCTGCCCTGGGAGTGTTTGATGGGACAGTGTAGAGGGAGCTTTACTCTGTATCTAACCCGTGCTGTACCTGCCCTGGGAGTGTTTGATGGGACAGTGTAGAGGGAGCTTAAGTGTGCATCTAACCCGTGCTGTTCCTGCCCTGGGAGTGTTTGATGGGACAGTGTAGAGGGAGCTTTACTCTGTATCTAACCCGTGCTGTAACTGCCCTGGGAGTGTTTGATGGGACAGTGTAGAGAGAGCTTCACTCTGTATCTAACCCGTGCTGTACCTGCCCTGGGAGTGTTTGATGGGACAGTGTAGAGGGAGCTTTACTCTGTATCTAACCCTGTGCTGTACCTGCCCTGGGAGTGTTTGATGGGACAGTGTCGAAGGAGCTTTACTCTGTATATAACCCGTGCTGTACCTGCCCTGGGAGTGTTTGATGGGACACTGTAGAGGGAGCTTTACTCTGTATCTAACCCATGCTGCACCTGCCCTGGGAGTGTTTGATGGGACAGTGTAGAGGGAGCTTCACTCAGTATCTAACCCGTGCTGTACCTGCCCTGGGAGTGTTTGACGGGACAGTGTAGAGGGAGCTTTACTCTGTATCTAACCCTGTGCTGTACCTGCCCTGGGAGTGTTTGATGGGACAGTGTAGATGGAGCTTTATTCTGTATCTAACCCGTGCTGTACCTGTCCTGGGAGTGTTTGATGGGACAATGGCGAAGGAGCTTTACTCTGTATCTAACCCGTGCTGTACCTGCCCTGGGAGTGTTTGATGGGACAGTGTAGAGGGAGCTTTACTCTGTATCTAACCCGTTCTGTACCTGCCCTGGGAGTGTTTGATGGGACCGTGTCGAAGGAGCTTTACTCTGTATCTAACCCTGTGCTGTACCTGCCCCGGGAGTGTTTGATGGGACAGTGTAGAGGGAGCTTTACTCTGTATCTAACCCGTGCTGTAACTGCCCTGGGAGTGTTTGATGGGACAGTGTCGAGGGAGCTTTACTCTGTATCTAACCCGTGCTGTACCTGCCCTGGGAGTGTTTGATGGGACAGTGTAGAGGGAGCTTTACCCTGTATCTAACCCGTGCTGTACCTGCCCTGGGAGTGTATGATGGGACAGTGTAGAGGGAGCTTTACTCTGTATCTAACCCGTGCTGTACCTGGCCCGGGAGTGTTTGATGGGACAGTGTAGAGGGAGCTTTACTCTGTATCTAAGCCGTGGTGTACCTGCCCTGGGAGTGTTTGATGGGACAGTGCAGAGGGAGCTTTACTCAGTATCTAACACTGTGCTGCACCTGCCCCGGGAGTGTTTGATGGGACAGTGTAGAGGGAGCTTTACTCTGTATCTAACCCATGCTATACCTGTGCTGGGAGAGTTATATAGGACAGTGTAGAGGGAGCTTTACTCTGTATCTAACCCGTGCTGTACCTGCCCTGGGAGTGTTTGATGGGACAGTGTCGAGGGAGCTTAACTCTGTATCTAACACGTGCTGTACCTGCCCTGGGAGTGTTTGATGGGACAGTGTCGAAGGAGCTTTACTCTGTATCTAACCCGTGCTGTACCTGCCCTGGGAGTGTTTGATGGGACAGTGTAGAGGGAGCTTAACTCTGTATCTAACCCGTGCTGTACCTGCCCTGTGAGTGTTTGATAGGACAGTGTAGAGGGAGCTTTACTCTGTATCTAACCCGTGCTGTACCTGCCCTGGGAGTGTTTGATGGGACAGTGTCGAAGGAGCTTTACTCTGTATCTAACCCGTGCTGTACCTGCCCTGGGAGTGTTTGATGGGACAGTGTAGAGGGAGCTTTACTCTGTGTCTAACCAGTGCTGTACCTGCCCTGGGAGTGTTTGATGGGACAGTGTAGAGGGAGCTTTACTCTGTATCTAACCCGTGCTGTACCTGCCCTGGGAGTGTTTGATGGGACAGTGTAGAGGGAGCTTAACTCTGTATCTAACCCTTGCTGTACCTGCCTGGGAGAGTTTGATGGGACAGTGTAGAGGGAGCTTTACTCTGTATCTAACCCTGTGCTGTACCTGCCCTGGGAGTGTTTGATGGGACAGTGTAGAGGGAGCTTTTCTCTGTATCTAACCCGTGCTGTACCTGCCCTGGGAGTGTTTGATGGGACAGTGTAGAGGGAGATTTACTCTGTATCCAACCCTGTGCTGTACCTGCCCTGGGAGTGTTTGATGGGACAGTGTAGAGGGAGCTTTACTCTGTATCTAACCCGTGCTGTACCTGCCCTGGGAGTGTTTGATGGGACAGAGTAGAGGGAGCTTTACTCAGTATCTAACCCTGTGCTGTACCTGCCCTGGGAGTGTTTGATGGGACAGTGTAGAGGGAGCTTTACTCTATATCTAACCTGTGCTGCACCTGCCCTGGGAGTGTTTGATGGGACAGTGTAGAGGGAGCTTTACTCTGTATCTAACCCGTGCTGTACCTGCCCTGGGAGTGTTTGACGATACAGTGTAGAGGGAGCTTTACTCTGTATCTAACCCTGTGCTGTACCTGCCCTGGGAGTGTTTGATGGGACAGTGTAGAGGGAGCTTTACTCTGTATCTAACCCGTGCTGTACCTGTCCTGGGAGTGTTTGATGGGGCAGTGTCGAGGGAGATTTACTCTGTACCTAACCCGTGCTGTACCTGCCCTGGGAGTGTTTGATGGGACGGTGTAGATGGAGCTTTACTCTGTATCTAACCCGTGCTGTACCTGCCCTGGGAGTGTTTGATGGGACAGTGTCGAGGGAGCTTTACTCTGTATCTGACCCGTGCTGTACCTGCCCTGGGAGTGGTTGATGGGACAGTGTCGAAGGAGCTTTACTCTGTATCTAACCCGTGCTGTACCTGCCCTGGGAGTGTTTGATGGGACAGTGCAGAGGGAGCTTTACTCTGTATCTAACCCGTGCTGTACCTGCCCTGGGAGTGTTTGATGGGACAGTGCAGAGGGAGCTTTACTCTGTATCCAACCCGTGCTGTACCTGCCCTGGGAGTGTTTGATGGGACAGTGTAGAGGGAGCTTTACTCTGTATCTAACCCGTGCTGTACCTGCCCTGGGAGTGTTTGATGGGACAGTGTAGAGGGAGCTTAAGTCTGTATCTAACCCGTGCTGTACCTGCCCTGGGAGTGTTTGATGGGACAGTGTAGAGGGAGCTTTACTCTGTATCTAACCCTGCGCTGTACCTGCCCTGGGAGTGTTTGAAGGGACAGTGTAGAGGGAGCTTTACTCTGTATCTAACCCGTGCTGTAACTGCCCTGGGAGTGTTTGATGGGATAGTGTAGAGGGAGCTTTACTCTGTATCTAACCCGTGCTGTACCTGCTTTGGGAGTGTTTGATGGGACAGTGTAGAGGGAGCTTTACTCAGTATCTAACCCTGTGCTGTACCTGCCCTGGAAGTGTTTGATGGGACAGTGTAGAGGGAGCTTAAGTCTGTATCTAACCCGTGCTGTACCTGCCCTGGGAGTGTTTGATGGGACAGTGTAGAGGGAGCTTTACTCTGTATCTAACCCTGTGCTGTACCTGCCCTGGGAGTGTTTGATGGGACAGTGTAGAGGGAGCTTTACTCTGTATCTAACCCGTGCTGTAACTGCCCTGGGAGTGTTTGATGCGACAGTGTAGAGGGAGCTTTACTCTGTATCGAACCCGTGCTGTACCTGCCCTGGGAGTGTTTGATGGGACAGTGTAGAGGGAGCTTTACTCTGTATCTAACCCGAGCTGTACCTGCCCTGGGAGTGTTTGATGGGACAGTGTCGAGGGAGCTTTACTCTGTATCTAACCCATGCTGTACCTGCCCTGGGAGTGTTTGATGGGACAGTATAGAGGGAGCTTTACTCTGTATCTAACCCTGTGCTGTACCTGCCCTGGGAGTGTTTGATGGGACAGTGTAGAGGGAGCTTTACTCTGTATCTAACCCGTGCTGTAACTGCCCTGGGAGTGTTTGATGGGACCGTGTAGAGGGAGCTTTACTCTGTATCTAACCCGTGCTGTACCTGCCCTCGGAGTGTTTGATGGGACAGTGTAGAGGGAGCTTTACTCTGTATCTAACCCGTGCTGTAACTGCCCTGGGAGTGTTTGATGGGATAGTGTAGAGGGAGCTTTACTCTGTATCTAACCCGTGCTGTACCTGCCCTGGGAGTGTTTGATGGGACAGTGTAGAGGGAGCTTTACTCTGTATCTAACCCGTGCTGTACCTGCCCTGGGAGTGTTTGATGGGACAGTGTCGAAGGAGCTTTACTCTGTATCTAACCCGTGCTGTACCTGCCCTGGGAGTGTTTGATGGGACAGTGTAGAGGGAGATTTACTCTGTATCTAACCTGTGCTGTACCTGCCCTGGGCGTGTTTGATGGGACAGTGTAGAGGGAGCTTCACTCTGTATCTAACCCTGTGCTGTACCTGCCCTGGGAGTGTTTGATGGGACAGTGTAGAGGGAGCATTACTCTGTATCTCACCCGTGCTGTACCTGCCCTGGGAGTGTTTGATGGGACAGTGTAGAGGAAGCTTTACTCTGTATCGAACCCGTGCTGTACCTGCCCTGGGAGTGTTTGAAGATACAGTGTAGAGGGAGCTTTACTCTGTATCTAACCCGTGCTGTACCTGCCCTGGGAGTGTTTGATGGGACAGTGTAGAGGGAGCTTTACTCTGTACCTAACCCGTGCTGTACCAGCCCTGGGAGTGTTTGATGGGACAGTGTAGAGGGAGCTTTACTCTGTATCTGACCCGTGCTGTACCTGCCCTGGGAGTGTTTGATGGGACAGTGTCGAAGGAGCTTTACTCTGTATCTAACCCGTGCTGTACCTGCCCTGGGAGTGTTTGATGGGACAGTGTAGAGGGAGCTTTACTCTGTATCTAACCCGTGCTGTAGCTGCCCTGGGAGTGTTTGATGGGACAGTGCAGAGGGAGCTTTACTCTGTATCTAACCCGTGCTGCACCTGCCCTGGGAGTGTTTGATGGGACAGTGCAGAGGGAGCTTTACTCTGTATCAAACCCGTGCTGTACCTGCCCTGGGAGTGTTTGATGGGACAGTGTAGAGGGAGCTTAAGTGTGCATCTAACCCGTGCTGTTCCTGCCCTGGGAGTGTTTGATGGGACAGTGTAGAGGGAGCTTTACTCTGTATCTAACCCGTGCTGTAACTGCCCTGGGAGTGTTTGATGGGACAGTGTAGAGAGAGCTTCACTCTGTATCTAACCCGTGCTGTACCTGCCCTGGGAGTGTTTGATGGGACAGTGTAGAGGGAGCTTTACTCTGTATCTAACCCTGTGCTGTACCTGCCCTGGGAGTGTTTGATGGGACAGTGTCGAAGGAGCTTTACTCTGTATATAACCCGTGCTGTACCTGCCCTGGGAGTGTTTGATGGGACACTGTAGAGGGAGCTTTACTCTGTATCTAACCCATGCTGCACCTGCCCTGGGAGTGTTTGATGGGACAGTGTAGAGGGAGCTTCACTCAGTATCTAACCCGTGCTGTACCTGCCCTGGGAGTGTTTGACGGGACAGTGTAGAGGGAGCTTTACTCTGTATCTAACCCTGTGCTGTACCTGCCCTGGGAGTGTTTGATGGGACAGTGTAGATGGAGCTTTATTCTGTATCTAACCCGTGCTGTACCTGTCCTGGGAGTGTTTGATGGGACAATGGCGAAGGAGCTTTACTCTGTATCTAACCCGTGCTGTACCTGCCCTGGGAGTGTTTGATGGGACAGTGTAGAGGGAGCTTTACTCTGTATCTAACCCGTTCTGTACCTGCCCTGGGAGTGTTTGATGGGACCGTGTCGAAGGAGCTTTACTCTGTATCTAACCCTGTGCTGTACCTGCCCCGGGAGTGTTTGATGGGACAGTGTAGAGGGAGCTTTACTCTGTATCTAACCCGTGCTGTAACTGCCCTGGGAGTGTTTGATGGGACAGTGTCGAGGGAGCTTTACTCTGTATCTAACCCGTGCTGTACCTGCCCTGGGAGTGTTTGATGGGACAGTGTAGAGGGAGCTTTACCCTGTATCTAACCCGTGCTGTACCTGCCCTGGGAGTGTTTGATGGGACAGTGTAGAGGGAGCTTTACTCTGTATCTAACCCGTGCTGTACCTGGCCCGGGAGTGTTTGATGGGACAGTGCAGAGGGAGCTTTACTCAGTATCTAACCCTGTGCTGCACCTGCCCCGGGAGTGTTTGATGGGACAGTGTAGAGGGAGCTTTACTCTGTATCTAACCCATGCTATACCTGTGCTGGGAGAGTTATATAGGACAGTGTAGAGGGAGCTTTACTCTGTATCTAACCCGTGCTGTACCTGCCCTGGGAGTGTTTGATGGGACAGTGTCGAGGGAGCTTAACTCTGTATCTAACACGTGCTGTACCTGCCCTGGGAGTGTTTGATGGGACAGTGTAGAGGGAGCTTTACTCTGTATCCAACCAGTGCTGTACCTGTCCTGGGAGTGTTTGATGGGATAGTGTCGAAGGAGCTTTACTCTGTATCTAACCCGTGCTGTACCTGCCCTGGGAGAGTTTGATGGGACAGTGTAGAGGGAGCTTTACTCTGTATCTAACCCGTGCTGTACCTGCCCTGGGAGTGTTTGATGGGACAGTGTAGAGAGAGCTTCACTCTGTATCTAACCCGTGCTGTACCTGCCCTGGGAGTGTTTGATGGGACAGTGTAGAGGGAGCTTTACTCTGTATCTAACCCTGTGCTGTACCTGCCCTGGGAGTGTTTGATGGGACAGTGTAGAGGGAGCTTCACTCAGTATCTAACCCGTGCTGTACCTGCCCTGGGAGTGTTTGACGGGACAGTGTAGAGGGAGCTTTACTCTGTATCTAACCCTGTGCTGTACCTGCCCTGGGAGTGTTTGATGGGACAGTGTAGATGGAGCTTTATTCTGTATCTAACCCGTGCTGTACCTGTCCTGGGAGTGTTTGATGGGACAATGTCGAAGGAGCTTTACTCTGTATCTAACCCCTGCTGTACCTGCCCTGGGAGTGTTTGATGGGACAGTGTAGAGGGAGCTTTACTCTGTATCTCACCCGTGCTGTAGCTGCCCTGGGAGTGTTTGATGCGACAGTGTAGAGGGAGCTTTACTCTGTATCTAACCCGTTCTGTACCTGCCCTGGGAATGTTTGATGGGACCGTGTCGAAGGAGCTTTACTCTGTATCTAACCCGTGCTGTACCTGCCCTGGGAGTGTTTGATGGGACAGTGTAGAGGGAGCTTTACTCTGTAGCTAACCCGTGCTGTTCCTGCCTTGGGAGTGTTTGATGGGACAGTGTAGAGGGAGCTTAACTCTGTATCTAACCCGTGCTGTACCTGCCTGGGAGAGTTTGATGGGACAGTGTAGAGGGAGCTTTACTCTCTATCTAACCCTGTGCTGTACCTGCCCTGGGAGTGTTTGATGGGACAGTGTAAAGGGAGCTTTTCTCTGTATCTAACCCGTGCTGTACCTGCCCTGGGAGTGTTTGATGGGACAGTGTGGAGGGAGCTTTACTCTGTATCCATCCCTGTGCTGTACCTGCCCTGGGAGTGTTTGATGGGACAGTGTAGAGGGAGCTTTACTCTGTATCCATCCCTGTGCTGTACCTGCCCTGGGAGTGTTTGATGGGACAGTGTAGAGGGAGCTTTACTCTGTATCTAACCCGTGCTGTACCTGCCCTGGGAGTGTTTGATGGGACAGTGTAGAGGGAGCATTACTCTGTATCTAACCCGTGCTCTATCTGCCCTGGGAGTGTTTGATGGGACAGTGTAGAGGGAGCTTTACTCTGTATCTAACCCGTGCTGTACCTGCCCTGGGAGTGTTTGATGGGACAGTGTAGAGGGAGTTTTACTCTGTATCTAACCCTGTGCTGTACCTGCCCTGGTAGTGTTTGATGGGACAGTGTAGACGGAGCTTTACTCTGTATCTAACCCTGTGCTGTACCTGCCCTGGGAGTGTTTGATGGGACAGTGTAGAGGGAGCTTTACTCTGTATCTTACCCGTGCTGTACCTGCCCTGGGAGTGTTTGATGGGACAGTGTTGAGGGAGCTTTACTAGGTATCTAACACGTGCTGTACCTGCCCTGGGAGTGTTTGATGGGACAGTGTAGAGGGAGCTTTACTCTGTATCTAACCCGTGCTGTACCTGCCCTGGGAGTGTTTGATGGGACAGTGTAGAGGGAGCTTTACTCTGTATCTAACCCGTGCTCTACCTGCCCTGGGAGTGTTTGATGGGACAGTGTAGAGGGAGCTTTACTCTGTATCTAACCCGTGCTGTACCTGCCTGGGAGAGTTTGATGGGACAGTGTAGAGGGAGCTTTACTCTCTATCTAACCCTGTGCTGTACCTGCCCTGGGAGTGTTTGATGGGACAGTGCAAAGGGAGCTTTTCTCTGTATCTAACCCGTGCTGTACCTGCCCTGGGAGTGTTTGATGGGACAGTGTGGAGGGAGCTTTTCTCTGTATCTAACCCGTGCTGCACCTGCCCTGGGAGTGTTTGATGATACAGTGTAGAGGGAGCTTTACTCTGTATCTAACCCGTGCTGCACCTGCCCTGGGAGTGTTTGATGGGACAGTGTCGAAGGAGCTTTACTCTGTATCTAACCCGTGCTGCACCTGCCCTGGGAGTGTTTGATGGGACAGTATAGAGGGAGCTTTACTCTGTATCTAACCAGTGCTGTACCTGCCCTGGGAGTGTTTGATGGGACAGTGTAGAGGGAGCTTAACTCTGTATCTAACCCGTGCTGTACCTGCCCTGGGAGTGTTTGATGGGACAGTGTAGAGGGAGCTTTACTCTGTATCTAACCCTGTGCTGTACCTGCCCTGGGAGTGTTTGATGGGACAGTGTAGAGGGAGCTTTACTCAGTATCTAACCCTGTGCTGTACCTGCCCTGGGAGTGTTTGATGGGACAGTGTAGAGGGAGCTTTACTCTGTATCTAACCCGTGCTGTACCTGCCCTGGGAGTGTTTGATGCGACAGTGTAGAGGGAGCTTTACTCTGTATCTAACCCGTGCTGTGCCTGCCCTGGGAGTGTTTGATGGGACAGTTTCGAACGAGCTTAACTCTGTATCAAACCCGTGCTGTACCTGCCTGGGAGAGTTTGATGGGACAGTGTGGAGGGAGCTTTACTCTGGATCCATCCCTGTGCTGTACCTGCCCTGGGAGTGTTTGATGGGACAGTGTAGAGGGAGCTTTACTCTGTATCCATCCCTGTGCTGTACCTGCCCTGGGAGTGTTTGATGGGACAGTGTCGAGGGAGCTTTACTCTGTATCTAACCCGTGCTGTAGCTGCCCTGGGAGTGTTTGATGGGACAGTGCAGAGGGAGCTTTACTCTGTATCTAACCCGTGCTGCACCTGCCCTGGGAGTGTTTGATGGGACAGTGCAGAGGGAGCTTTACTCTGTATCAAACCCGTGCTGCACCTGCCCTGGGAGTGTTTGATGGGACAGTGTGGAGCGAGCATTACTCTGTATCTAACCCGTGCTGTACATGCCCTGGGAGTGTTTGATGGGACAGTGTAGAGGGAGCTTTACTCTGTATCTAACCCGTGCTGTACATGCCCTGGGAGTGTTTGATGGGACAGTGCAGAGGGAGCTTTACTCTGTATCTAACCCGTGCTGTACCTGCCCTGGGAGTGTTTGATGGGACAGTGTAGAGGGAGCTTTACTCTGTATCTAACCCGTGCTGTACCTGCCCTGGGAGTGTTTGATGGGACAGTGTAGAGGGAGCTTAACTCTGTATCTCACCCGTGCTGTACCTGCCTGGGAGAGTTTGATGGGACAGTGTAGAGGGAGCTTTACTCTCTATCTAACCCTGTGCTGTACCTGCCCTGGGAGTGTTTGATGGGACAGTGTAAAGGGAGCTTTTCTCTGTATCTAACCCGTGCTGTACCTGCCCTGGGAGTGTTTGATGGGACAGTGTGGAGGGAGCTTTACTCTGTATCCATCCCTGTGCTGTACCTGCCCTGGGAGTGTTTGATGGGGCAGTGTAGAGGGAGCTTTACTCTGTATCCATCCCTGTGCTGTACCTGCCCCGGGAGTGTTTGATGGGACAGTGTAGAGGGAGCTTTACTCTGTATCTAACCCTGTGCTGTACCTGCCCTGGGAGTGTTTGATGGGACAGTGTAGAGAGAGCTTTACTCTGTATCTAACCCGTGCTGTACCTGCCCTGGGAGTGTTTGATGGGACAGTGTAGAGGGAGCATTACTCTGTATCTAACCCGTGCTCTATCTGCCCTGGGAGTGTTTGATGGGACAGTGTAGAGGGAGCTTTACTCTGTATCTAACCCGTGCTGTACCTGCCCTGGGAGTGTTTGATGGGACAGTGTAGAGGGAGTTTTACTCTGTATCTAACCCTGTGCTGTACCTGCCCTGGTAGTGTTTGATGGGAGAGTGTAGACGGAGCTTTACTCTGTATCTAACCCTGTGCTGTACCTGCCCTGGGAGTGTTTGATGGGACAGTGTAGAGGGAGCTTTACTCTGTATCTTACCCGTGCTGTACCTGCCCTGGGAGTGTTTGATGGGACAGTGTAGAGGGAGCTTTACTCTGTATCTAACACGTGCTGTACCTGCCCTGGGAGTGTTTGATGGGACAGTGCAGAGGGAGCTTTACTCTGTATCTAACCCGTGCTGTACCTGCCCTGGGAGTGTTTGATGGGACAGTGCAGAGGGAGCTTCACTCTGTATCTAACCTGTGCTGTACCTGCCCTGGGAGTGTTTGATGGGACAGTGTAGAGGGAGCTTTACTCTGTATCTAACCCGTGCTGTACCTGCCCTGGGAGTGTTTGATGGGACAGTGTAGAGGGAGCTTTACTCAGTATCTAACCCTGTGCTGTACCTGCCCCGGGAGTGTTTGATGGGACAGTGTAGAGGGAGCTTTACTCTGTATCTAACCCATGCTATACCTGTGCTGGGAGAGTTATATAGGACAGTGTAGAGGGAGCTTTTCTCTGTATCTAACCCGTGCTGTACCTGCCCTGGGAGTGTTTGATGGGACAGTGTGGAGGGAGCTTTACTCTGTATCTAACCCGTGCTGCACCTGCCCTGGGAGTGTTTGATGATACAGTGTAGAGGGAGCTTTACTCTGTATCTAACCCGTGTTGTACCTGCCCTGGGAGTGTTTGATGGGACAGTGTAGAGGGAGCTTTACTCAGTATCTAACCCTGTGCTGTACCTGCCCTGGGAGTGTTTGATGGGACAGTGTAGAGGGAGCTTTACTCAGTATCTAACCCTGTGCTGTACCTGCCCTGGGAGTGTTTGATGGGACAGTGTAGAGGGAGCTTTACTCTGTATCTAACCCGTGCTGCACCTGCCCTGGGAGTGTTTGATGCGACAGTGTAGAGGGAGCTTTACTCTGTATCTAACCCGTGCTGTACCTGCCCTGGGAGTGTTTGATGGGACAGTGTCGAAGGAGCTTTACTCTGTATCTAACCCGTGCTGTTCCTGCCCTGGGAGTGTTTGATGGGACAGTGTAGAGGGAGCTTTACTCTGTATCTAACCCGTGCTGTAACTGCCCTGGGAGTGTTTGATGGGACAGTGTAGAGAGAGCTTCACTCTGTATCTAACCCGTGCTGTACCTGCCCTGGGAGTGTTTGATGGGACAGTGTAGAGGGAGCTTTACTCTGTATCTAACCCTGTGCTGTACCTGCCCTGGGAGTGTTTGATGGGACAGTGTCGAAGGAGCTTTACTCTGTATATAACCGGTGCTGTACCTGCCCTGGGAGTGTTTGATGGGACACTGTAGAGGGAGCTTTACTCTGTATCTAACCCATGCTGCACCTGCCCTGGGAGTGTTTGATGGGACAGTGTAGAGGGAGCTTCACTCAGTATCTAACCCGTGCTGTACCTGCCCTGGGAGTGTTTGACGGGACAGTGTAGAGGGAGCTTTACTCTGTATCTAACCCTGTGCTGTACCTGCCCTGGGAGTGTTTGATGGGACAGTGTAGATGGAGCTTTATTCTGTATCTAACCCGTGCTGTACCTGTCCTGGGAGTGTTTGATGGGACAATGGCGAAGGAGCTTTACTCTGTATCTAACCCGTGCTGTACCTGCCCTGGGAGTGTTTGATGGGACAGTGTAGAGGGAGCTTTACTCTGTATCTAACCCGTTCTGTACCTGCCCTGGGAGTGTTTGATGGGACCGTGTCGAAGGAGCTTTACTCTGTATCTAACCCTGTGCTGTACCTGCCCCGGGAGTGTTTGATGGGACAGTGTAGAGGGAGCTTTACTCTGTATCTAACCCGTGCTGTAACTGCCCTGGGAGTGTTTGATGGGACAGTGTCGAGGGAGCTTTTCTCTGTATCTAACCCGTGCTGTACCTGCCCTGGGAGTGTTTGATGGGACAGTGTAGAGGGAGCTTTACCCTGTATCTAACCCGTGCTGTACCTGCCCTGGGAGTGTTTGATGGGACAGTGTAGAGGGAGCTTTACTCTGTATCTAACCCGTGCTGTACCTGGCCCGGGAGTGTTTGATGGGACAGTGTAGAGGGAGCTTTACTCTGTATCTAAGCCGTGGTGTACCTGCCCTGGGAGTGTTTGATGGGACAGTGCAGAGGGAGCTTTACTCAGTATCTAACCCTGTGCTGCACCTGCCCCGGGAGTGTTTGATGGGACAGTGTAGAGGGAGCTTTACTCTGCATCTAACCCATGCTATACCTGTGCTGGGAGAGTTATATAGGACAGTGTAGAGGGAGCTTTACTCTGTATCTAACCCGTGCTGTACCTGCCCTGGGAGTGTTTGATGGGACAGTGTCGAGGGAGCTTAACTCTGTATCTAACACGTGCTGTACCTGCCCTGGGAGTGTTTGATGGGACAGTGTAGAGGGAGCTTTACTCTGTATCCAACCAGTGCTGTACCTGTCCTGGGAGTGTTTGATGGGATAGTGTCGAAGGAGCTTTACTCTGTATCTAACCCGTGCTGTACCTGCCCTGGGAGAGTTTGATGGGACAGTGTAGAGGGAGCTTTACTCTGTATCTAACCCGTGCTGTACCTGCCCTGGGAGTGTTTGATGGGACAGTGTAGAGAGAGCTTCACTCTGTATCTAACCCGTGCTGTACCTGCCCTGGGAGTGTTTGATGGGACAGTGTAGAGGGAGCTTTACTCTGTATCTAACCCTGTGCTGTACCTGCCCTGGGAGTGTTTGATGGGACAGTGTCGAAGGAGCTTTACTCTGTATATAACCCGTGCTGTACCTGCCCTGGGAGTGTTTGATGGGACACTGTAGAGGGAGCTTTACTCTGTAGCTAACCCGTGCTGTTCCTGCCTTGGGAGTGTTTGATGGGACAGTGTAGAGGGAGCTTAACTCTGTATCTAACCCGTGCTGTACCTGCCTGGGAGAGTTTGATGGGACAGTGTAGAGGGAGCTTTTCTCTGTATCTAACCCGTGCTGTACCTGCCCTGGGAGTGTTTGATGGGACAGTGTGGAGGGAGCTTTACTCTGTATCCATCCCTGTGCTGTACCTGCCCTGGGAGTGTTTGATGGGACAGTGTAGAGGGAGCTTTACTCTGTATCTAACCCGTGCTGTACCTGCCCTGGGAGTGTTTTATGGGACAGTGTAGAGGGAGCATTACTCTGTATCTAACCCGTGCTCTATCTGCCCTGGGAGTGTTTGATGGGACAGTGTAGAGGGAGCTTTACTCTGTATCTAACCCGTGCTGTACCTGCCCTGGGAGTGTTTGATGGGACAGTGTAGAGGGAGTTTTACTCTGTATCTAACCCTGTGCTGTACCTGCCCTGGTAGTGTTTGATGGGACAGTGTAGACGGAGCTTTACTCTGTATCTAACCCTGTGCTGTACCTGCCCTGGGAGTGTTTGATGGGACAGTGTAGAGGGAGCTTTACTCTGTATCTTACCCGTGCTGTACCTGCCCTGGGAGTGTTTGATGGGACAGTGTTGAGGGAGCTTTACTAGGTATCTAACACGTGCTGTACCTGCCCTGGGAGTGTTTGATGGGACAGTGTAGAGGGAGCTTTACTCTGTATCTAACCCGTGCTGTACCTGCCCTGGGAGTGTTTGATGGGACAGTGTAGAGGGAGCTTTACTCTGTATCTAACCCGTGCTGTAACTGCCCTGGGAGTGTTTGATGGGACAGTGTAGAGAGAGCTTCACTCTGTATCTAACCCGTGCTGTTCCTGCCCTGGGAGTGTTTGATGGGACAGTGTAGAGGGAGCTTTACTCTGTATCTAACCCGTGCTGTAACTGCCCTGGGAGTGTTTGATGGGACAGTGTAGAGAGAGCTTCACTCTGTATCTAACCCGTGCTGTACCTGCCCTGGGAGTGTTTGATGGGACAGTGTAGAGGGAGCTTTACTCTGTATCTAACCCTGTGCTGAACCTGCCCTGGGAGTGTTTGATGGGACAGTGTCGAAGGAGCTTTACTCTGTATATAACCCGTGCTGTACCTGCCCTGGGAGTGTTTGATGGGACACTGTAGAGGGAGCTTTACTCTGTATCTAACCCATGCTGCACCTGCCCTGGGAGTGTTTGATGGGACAGTGTAGAGGGAGCTTCACTCAGTATCTAACCCGTGCTGTACCTGCCCTGGGAGTGTTTGACGGGACAGTGTAGAGGGAGCTTTACTCTGTATCTAACCCTGTGCTGTACCTGCCCTGGGAGTGTTTGATGGGACAGTGTAGATGGAGCTTTATTCTGTATCTAACCCGTGCTGTACCTGTCCTGGGAGTGTTTGATGGGACAATGGCGAAGGAGCTTTACTCTGTATCTAACCCGTGCTGTACCTGCCCTGGGAGTGTTTGATGGGACAGTGTAGAGGGAGCTTTACTCTGTATCTAACCCGTTCTGTACCTGCCCTGGGAGTGTTTGATGGGACCGTGTCGAAGGAGCTTTACTCTGTATCTAACCCTGTGCTGTACCTGCCCCGGGAGTGTTTGATGGGACAGTGTAGAGGGAGCTTTACTCTGTATCTAACCCGTGCTGTAACTGCCCTGGGAGTGTTTGATGGGACAGTGTCGAGGGAGCTTTACTCTGTATCTAACCCGTGCTGTACCTGCCCTGGGAGTGTTTGATGGGACAGTGTAGAGGGAGCTTTACCCTGTATCTAACCCGTGCTGTACCTGCCCTGGGAGTGTTTGATGGGACAGTGTAGAGGGAGCTTTACTCTGTATCTAACCCGTGCTGTACCTGGCCCGGGAGTGTTTGATGGGACAGTGTAGAGGGAGCTTTACTCTGTATCTAAGCCGTGGTGTACCTGCCCTGGGAGTGTTTGATGGGACAGTGCAGAGGGAGCTTTACTCAGTATCTAACCCTGTGCTGCACCTGCCCCGGGAGTGTTTGATGGGACAGTGTAGAGGGAGCTTTACTCTGTATCTAACCCATGCTATACCTGTGCTGGGAGAGTTATATAGGACAGTGTAGAGGGAGCTTTACTCTGTATCTAACCCGTGCTGTACCTGCCCTGGGAGTGTTTGATGGGACAGTGTCGAGGGAGCTTAACTCTGTATCTAACACGTGCTGTACCTGCCCTGGGAGTGTTTGATGGGACAGTGTAGAGGGAGCTTTACTCTGTATCCAACCAGTGCTGTACCTGTCCTGGGAGTGTTTGATGGGATAGTGTCGAAGGAGCTTTACTCTGTATCTAACCCGTGCTGTACCTGCCCTGGGAGAGTTTGATGGGACAGTGTAGAGGGAGCTTTACTCTGTATCTAACCCGTGCTGTTCCTGCCCTGGGAGTGTTTGATGGGACAGTGTAGAGAGAGCTTCACTCTGTATCTAACCCGTGCTGTACCTGCCCTGGGAGTGTTTGATGGGACAGTGTAGAGGGAGCTTTACTCTGTATCTAACCCTGTGCTGTACCTGCCCTGGGAGTGTTTGATGGGACAGTGTCGAAGGAGCTTTACTCTGTATATAACCCGTGCTGTACCTGCCCTGGGAGTGTTTGATGGGACACTGTAGAGGGAGCTTTACTCTGTATCTAACCCATGCTGTACCTGCCCTGGGAGTGTTTGATGGGACAGTGTAGAGGGAGCTTAACTCTGTATCTAACCCTGTGCTGCACCTGACCTGGGAGTGTTTGATGGGACAGTGTAGAGGGAGCTTTACTCTGTATCAACCCGTGCTGTACCTGCCCTGGGAGTGTTTGATTGGACAGTGTAGAGGGAGCTTTACTCTGTATCTAACCCGTGCTGTACCTGCCCTGGGAGTGTTTGATGGGACAGTGTAGAGGGAGCTTCACTCAGTATCTAACCCGTGCTGTACCTGCCCTGGGAGTGTTTGACGGGACAGTGTAGAGGGAGCTTTACTCTGTATCTAACCCTGTGCTGTACCTGCCCTGGGAGTGTTTGATGGGACAGTGTAGATGGAGCTTTATTCTGTATCTAACCCGTGCTGTACCTGTCCTGGGAGTGTTTGATGGGACAATGTCGAAGGAGCTTTACTCTGTATCTAACCCCTGCTGTACCTGCCCTGGGAGTGTTTGATGGGACAGTGTAGAGGGAGCTTTACTCTGTATCTCACCCGTGCTGTAGCTGCCCTGGGAGTGTTTGATGCGACAGTGTAGAGGGAGCTTTACTCTGTATCTAACCCGTGCTGTTCCTGCCCTGGGAGTGTTTGATGGGACAGTGTAGAGGGAGCTTTACTCTGTATCTAACCCGTGCTGTAACTGCCCTGGGAGTGTTTGATGGGACAGTGTAGAGAGAGCTTCACTCTGTATCTAACCCGTGCTGTTCCTGCCCTGGGAGTGTTTGATGGGACAGTGTAGAGGGAGCTTTACTCTGTATCTAACCCGTGCTGTAACTGCCCTGGGAGTGTTTGATGGGACAGTGTAGAGAGAGCTTCACTCTGTATCTAACCCGTGCTGTACCTGCCCTGGGAGTGTTTGATGGGACAGTGTAGAGGGAGCTTTACTCTGTATCTAACCCTGTGCTGAACCTGCCCTGGGAGTGTTTGATGGGACAGTGTCGAAGGAGCTTTACTCTGTATATAACCCGTGCTGTACCTGCCCTGGGAGTGTTTGATGGGACACTGTAGAGGGAGCTTTACTCTGTATCTAACCCATGCTGCACCTGCCCTGGGAGTGTTTGATGGGACAGTGTAGAGGGAGCTTCACTCAGTATCTAACCCGTGCTGTACCTGCCCTGGGAGTGTTTGACGGGACAGTGTAGAGGGAGCTTTACTCTGTATCTAACCCTGTGCTGTACCTGCCCTGGGAGTGTTTGATGGGACAGTGTAGATGGAGCTTTATTCTGTATCTAACCCGTGCTGTACCTGTCCTGGGAGTGTTTGATGGGACAATGGCGAAGGAGCTTTACTCTGTATCTAACCCGTGCTGTACCTGCCCTGGGAGTGTTTGATGGGACAGTGTAGAGGGAGCTTTACTCTGTATCTAACCCGTTCTGTACCTGCCCTGGGAGTGTTTGATGGGACCGTGTCGAAGGAGCTTTACTCTGTATCTAACCCTGTGCTGTACCTGCCCCGGGAGTGTTTGATGGGACAGTGTAGAGGGAGCTTTACTCTGTATCTAACCCGTGCTGTAACTGCCCTGGGAGTGTTTGATGGGACAGTGTCGAGGGAGCTTTACTCTGTATCTAACCCGTGCTGTACCTGCCCTGGGAGTGTTTGATGGGACAGTGTAGAGGGAGCTTTACCCTGTATCTAACCCGTGCTGTACCTGCCCTGGGAGTGTTTGATGGGACAGTGTAGAGGGAGCTTTACTCTGTATCTAACCCGTGCTGTACCTGGCCCGGGAGTGTTTGATGGGACAGTGTAGAGGGAGCTTTACTCTGTATCTAAGCCGTGGTGTACCTGCCCTGGGAGTGTTTGATGGGACAGTGCAGAGGGAGCTTTACTCAGTATCTAACCCTGTGCTGCACCTGCCCCGGGAGTGTTTGATGGGACAGTGTAGAGGGAGCTTTACTCTGTATCTAACCCATGCTATACCTGTGCTGGGAGAGTTATATAGGACAGTGTAGAGGGAGCTTTACTCTGTATCTAACCCGTGCTGTACCTGCCCTGGGAGTGTTTGATGGGACAGTGTCGAGGGAGCTTAACTCTGTATCTAACACGTGCTGTACCTGCCCTGGGAGTGTTTGATGGGACAGTGTAGAGGGAGCTTTACTCTGTATCCAACCAGTGCTGTACCTGTCCTGGGAGTGTTTGATGGGATAGTGTCGAAGGAGCTTTACTCTGTATCTAACCCGTGCTGTACCTGCCCTGGGAGAGTTTGATGGGACAGTGTAGAGGGAGCTTTACTCTGTATCTAACCCGTGCTGTTCCTGCCCTGGGAGTGTTTGATGGGACAGTGTAGAGAGAGCTTCACTCTGTATCTAACCCGTGCTGTACCTGCCCTGGGAGTGTTTGATGGGACAGTGTAGAGGGAGCTTTACTCTGTATCTAACCCTGTGCTGTACCTGCCCTGGGAGTGTTTGATGGGACAGTGTCGAAGGAGCTTTACTCTGTATATAACCCGTGCTGTACCTGCCCTGGGAGTGTTTGATGGGACACTGTAGAGGGAGCTTTACTCTGTATCTAACCCATGCTGTACCTGCCCTGGGAGTGTTTGATGGGACAGTGTAGAGGGAGCTTAACTCTGTATCTAACCCTGTGCTGCACCTGACCTGGGAGTGTTTGATGGGACAGTGTAGAGGGAGCTTTACTCTGTATCAACCCGTGCTGTACCTGCCCTGGGAGTGTTTGATTGGACAGTGTAGAGGGAGCTTTACTCTGTATCTAACCCGTGCTGTACCTGCCCTGGGAGTGTTTGATGGGACAGTGTAGAGGGAGCTTCACTCAGTATCTAACCCGTGCTGTACCTGCCCTGGGAGTGTTTGACGGGACAGTGTAGAGGGAGCTTTACTCTGTATCTAACCCTGTGCTGTACCTGCCCTGGGAGTGTTTGATGGGACAGTGTAGATGGAGCTTTATTCTGTATCTAACCCGTGCTGTACCTGTCCTGGGAGTGTTTGATGGGACAATGTCGAAGGAGCTTTACTCTGTATCTAACCCCTGCTGTACCTGCCCTGGGAGTGTTTGATGGGACAGTGTAGAGGGAGCTTTACTCTGTATCTCACCCGTGCTGTAGCTGCCCTGGGAGTGTTTGATGCGACAGTGTAGAGGGAGCTTTACTCTGTATCTAACCCGTTCTGTACCTGCCCTGGGAATGTTTGATGGGACCGTGTCGAAGGAGCTTTACTCTGTATCTAACCCGTGCTGTACCTGCCCTGGGAGTGTTTGATGGGACAGTGTAGAGGGAGCTTTACTCTGTAGCTAACCCGTGCTGTTCCTGCCTTGGGAGTGTTTGATGGGACAGTGTAGAGGGAGCTTAACTCTGTATCTAACCCGTGCTGTACCTGCCTGGGAGAGTTTGATGGGACAGTGTAGAGGGAGCTTTACTCTCTATCTAACCCTGTGCTGTACCTGCCCTGGGAGTGTTTGATGGGACAGTGTAAAGGGAGCTTTTCTCTGTATCTAACCCGTGCTGTACCTGCCCTGGGAGTGTTTGATGGGACAGTGTGGAGGGAGCTTTACTCTGTATCCATCCCTGTGCTGTACCTGCCCTGGGAGTGTTTGATGGGACAGTGTAGAGGGAGCTTTACTCTGTATCTAACCCGTGCTGTACCTGCCCTGGGAGTGTTTTATGGGACAGTGTAGAGGGAGCATTACTCTGTATCTAACCCGTGCTCTATCTGCCCTGGGAGTGTTTGATGGGACAGTGTAGAGGGAGCTTTACTCTGTATCTAACCCGTGCTGTACCTGCCCTGGGAGTGTTTGATGGGACAGTGTAGAGGGAGTTTTACTCTGTATCTAACCCTGTGCTGTACCTGCCCTGGTAGTGTTTGATGGGACAGTGCAGACGGAGCTTTACTCTGTATCTAACCCTGTGCTGTACCTGCCCTGGGAGTGTTTGATGGGACAGTGTAGAGGGAGCTTTACTCTGTATCTTACCCGTGCTGTACCTGCCCTGGGAGTGTTTGATGGGACAGTGTTGAGGGAGCTTTACTAGGTATCTAACACGTGCTGTACCTGCCCTGGGAGTGTTTGATGGGACAGTGTAGAGGGAGCTTTACTCTGTATCTAACCCGTGCTGTACCTGCCCTGGGAGTGTTTGATGGGACAGTGTAGAGGGAGCTTTACTCTGTATCTAACCCGTGCTCTACCTGCCCTGGGAGTGTTTGATGGGACAGTGTAGAGGGAGCTTTACTCTGTATCTAACCCGTGCTGTACCTGCCTGGGAGAGTTTGATGGGACAGTGTAGAGGGAGCTTTACTCTCTATCTAACCCTGTGCTGTACCTGCCCTGGGAGTGTTTGATGGGACAGTGCAAAGGGAGCTTTTCTCTGTATCTAACCCGTGCTGTACCTGCCCTGGGAGTGTTTGATGGGACAGTGTGGAGGGAGCTTTTCTCTGTATCTAACCCGTGCTGCACCTGCCCTGGGAGTGTTTGATGATACAGTGTAGAGGGAGCTTTACTCTGTATCTAACCCGTGCTGCACCTGCCCTGGGAGTGTTTGATGGGACAGTGTCGAAGGAGCTTTACTCTGTATCTAACCCGTGCTGCACCTGCCCTGGGAGTGTTTGATGGGACAGTATAGAGGGAGCTTTACTCTGTATCTAACCAGTGCTGTACCTGCCCTGGGAGTGTTTGATGGGACAGTGTAGAGGGAGCTTAACTCTGTATCTAACCCGTGCTGTACCTGCCCTGGGAGTGTTTGATGGGACAATGTAGAGGGAGCTTTACTCTGTATCTAACCCTGTGCTGTACCTGCCCTGGGAGTGTTTGATGGGACAGTGTAGAGGGAGCTTTACTCAGTATCTAACCCTGTGCTGTACCTGCCCTGGGAGTGTTTGATGGGACAGTGTAGAGGGAGCTTTACTCTGTATCTAACCCGTGCTGTACCTGCCCTGGGAGTGTTTGATGCGACAGTGTAGAGGGAGCTTTACTCTGTATCTAACCCGTGCTGTCCCTGCCCTGGGAGTGTTTGATGGGACAGTTTCGAACGAGCTTTACTCTGTATCTAACCCGTGCTGTACCTGCCCTGGGAGTGTTTAATGGGACAGTGTAGAGGGAGCTTTACTCTGTATCTAACCCGTGCTGTACCTTCCCTGGGAGTGTTTGATGGGACAGTGTAGAGGGAGCTTAACTCTGTATCAAACCCGTGCTGTACCTGCCTGGGAGAGTTTGATGGGACAGTGTGGAGGGAGCTTTACTCTGGATCCATCCCTGTGCTGTACCTGCCCTGGGAGTGTTTGATGGGACAGTGTAGAGGGAGCTTTACTCTGTATCCATCCCTGTGCTGTACCTGCCCTGGGAGTGTTTGATGGGACAGTGTCGAGGGAGCTTTACTCTGTATCTAACCCGTGCTGTAGCTGCCCTGGGAGTGTTTGATGGGACAGTGCAGAGGGAGCTTTACTCTGTATCTAACCCGTGCTGCACCTGCCCTGGGAGTGTTTGATGGGACAGTGCAGAGGGAGCTTTACTCTGTATCAAACCCGTGCTGCACCTGCCCTGGGAGTGTTTGATGGGACAGTGTGGAGCGAGCATTACTCTGTATCTAACCCGTGCTGTACATGCCCTGGGAGTGTTTGATGGGACAGTGTAGAGGGAGCTTTACTCTGTATCTAACCCGTGCTGTACATGCCCTGGGAGTGTTTGATGGGACAGTGCAGAGGGAGCTTTACTCTGTATCTAACCCGTGCTGTACCTGCCCTGGGAGTGTTTGATGGGACAGTGTAAAGGGAGCTTTTCTCTGTATCTAACCCGTGCTGTACCTGCCCTGGGAGTGTTTGATGGGACAGTGTGGAGGGAGCTTTACTCTGTATCCATCCCTGTGCTGTACCTGCCCTGGGAGTGTTTGATGGGGCAGTGTAGAGGGAGCTTTACTCTGTATCCATCCCTGTGCTGTACCTGCCCCGGGAGTGTTTGATGGGACAGTGTAGAGGGAGCTTTACTCTGTATCTAACCCTGTGCTGTACCTGCCCTGGGAGTGTTTGATGGGACAGTGTAGAGAGAGCTTTACTCTGTATCTAACCCGTGCTGTACCTGCCCTGGGAGTGTTTGATGGGACAGTGTAGAGGGAGCATTACTCTGTATCTAACCCGTGCTCTATCTGCCCTGGGAGTGTTTGATGGGACAGTGTAGAGGGAGCTTTACTCTGTATCTAACCCGTGCTGTACCTGCCCTGGGAGTGTTTGATGGGACAGTGTAGAGGGAGCTTTACTCTGTATCTTACCCGTGCTGTACCTGCCCTGGGAGTGTTTGATGGGACAGTGTAGAGGGAGCTTTACTCTGTATCTAACACGTGCTGTACCTGCCCTGGGAGTGTTTGATGGGACAGTGCAGAGGGAGCTTTACTCTGTATCTAACCCGTGCTGTACCTGCCCTGGGAGTGTTTGATGGGACAGTGCAGAGGGAGCTTCACTCTGTATCTAACCTGTGCTGTACCTGCCCTGGGAGTGTTTGATGGGACAGTGTAGAGGGAGCTTTACTCTGTATCTAACCCGTGCTGTACCTGCCCTGGGAGTGTTTGATGGGACAGTGTAGAGGGAGCTTTACTCAGTATCTAACCCTGTGCTGTACCTGCCCCGGGAGTGTTTGATGGGACAGTGTAGAGGGAGCTTTACTCTGTATCTAACCCATGCTATACCTGTGCTGGGAGAGTTATATAGGACAGTGTAGAGGGAGCTTTTCTCTGTATCTAACCCGTGCTGTACCTGCCCTGGGAGTGTTTGATGGGACAGTGTGGAGGGAGCTTTACTCTGTATCTAACCCGTGCTGCACCTGCCCTGGGAGTGTTTGATGATACAGTGTAGAGGGAGCTTTACTCTGTATCTAACCCGTGTTGTACCTGCCCTGGGAGTGTTTGATGGGACAGTGTAGAGGGAGCTTTACTCAGTATCTAACCCTGTGCTGTACCTGCCCTGGGAGTGTTTGATGGGACAGTGTAGAGGGAGCTTTACTCAGTATCTAACCCTGTGCTGTACCTGCCCTGGGAGTGTTTGATGGGACAGTGTAGAGGGAGCTTTACTCTGTATCTAACCCGTGCTGCACCTCCCCTGGGAGTGTTTGATGCGACAGTGTAGAGGGAGCTTTACTCTGTATCTAACCCGTGCTGTACCTGCCCTGGGAGTGTTTGATGGGACAGTGTCGAAGGAGCTTTACTCTGTATCTATCCCGTGCTGTTCCTGCCCTGGGAGTGTTTGATGGGACAGTGTAGAGGGAGCTTTACTCTGTATCTAACCCGTGCTGTAACTGCCCTGGGAGTGTTTGATGGGACAGTGTAGAGAGAGCTTCACTCTGTATCTAACCCGTGCTGTACCTGCCCTGGGAGTGTTTGATGGGACAGTGTAGAGGGAGCTTTACTCTGTATCTAACACGTGCTGTACCTGCCCTGGGAGTGTTTGATGGGACAGTGCAGAGGGAGCTTTACTCTGTATCTAACCCGTGCTGTACCTGCCCTGGGAGTGTTTGATGGGACAGTGCAGAGGGAGCTTCACTCTGTATCTAACCTGTGCTGTACCTGCCCTGGGAGTGTTTGATGGGACAGTGTAGAGGGAGCTTTACTCTGTATCTAACCCGTGCTGTACCTGCCCTGGGAGTGTTTGATGGGACAGTGTAGAGGGAGCTTTACTCAGTATCTAACCCTGTGCTGTACCTGCCCCGGGAGTGTTTGATGGGACAGTGTAGAGGGAGCTTTACTCTGTATCTAACCCATGCTATACCTGTGCTGGGAGAGTTATATAGGACAGTGTAGAGGGAGCTTTTCTCTGTATCTAACCCGTGCTGTACCTGCCCTGGGAGTGTTTGATGGGACAGTGTGGTGGGAGCTTTACTCTGTATCTAACCCGTGCTGCACCTGCCCTGGGAGTGTTTGATGATACAGTGTAGAGGGAGCTTTACTCTGTATCTAACCCGTGTTGTACCTGCCCTGGGAGTGTTTGATGGGACAGTGTAGAGGGAGCTTTACTCAGTATCTAACCCTGTGCTGTACCTGCCCTGGGAGTGTTTGATGGGACAGTGTAGAGGGAGCTTTACTCAGTATCTAACCCTGTGCTGTACCTGCCCTGGGAGTGTTTGATGGGACAGTGTAGAGGGAGCTTTACTCTGTATCTAACCCGTGCTGCACCTGCCCTGGGAGTGTTTGATGCGACAGTGTAGAGGGAGCTTTACTCTGTATCTAACCCGTGCTGTACCTGCCCTGGGAGTGTTTGATGGGACAGTGTCGAAGGAGCTTTACTCTGTATCTATCCCGTGCTGTTCCTGCCCTGGGAGTGTTTGATGGGACAGTGTAGAGGGAGCTTTACTCTGTATCTAACCCGTGCTGTAACTGCCCTGGGAGTGTTTGATGGGACAGTGTAGAGAGAGCTTCACTCTGTATCTAACCCGTGCTGTACCTGCCCTGGGAGTGTTTGATGGGACAGTGTAGAGGGAGCTTTACTCTGTATCTAACCCTGTGCTGTACCTGCCCTGGGAGTGTTTGATGGGACAGTGTCGAAGGAGCTTGACTCTGTATATAACCCGTGCTGTACCTGCCCTGGGAGTGTTTGATGGGACACTGTAGAGGGAGCTTTACTCTGTATCTAACCCATGCTGCACCTGCCCTGGGAGTGTTTGATGGGACAGTGTAGAGGGAGCTTCACTCAGTATCTAACCCGTGCTGTACCTGCCCTGGGAGTGTTTGACGGGACAGTGTAGAGGGAGCTTTACTCCGTATCTAACCCTGTGCTGTACCTGCCCTGGGAGTGTTTGATGGGACAGTGTAGATGGAGCTTTATTCTGTATCTAACCCGTGCTGTACCTGTCCTGGGAGTGTTTGATGGGACAATGGCGAAGGAGCTTTACTCTGTATCTAACCCGTGCTGTACCTGCCCTGGGAGTGTTTGATGGGACAGTGTAGAGGGAGCTTTACTCTGTATCTAACCCGTTCTGTACCTGCCCTGGGAGTGTTTGATGGGACCGTGTCGAAGGAGCTTTACTCTGTATCTAACCCTGTGCTGTACCTGCCCCGGGAGTGTTTGATGGGACAGTGTAGAGGGAGCTTTACTCTGTATCTAACCCGTGCTGTAACTGCCCTGGGAGTGTTTGATGGGACAGTGTCGAGGGAGCTTTACTCTGTATCTAACCCGTGCTGTACCTGCCCTGGGAGTGTTTGATGGGACAGTGTAGAGGGAGCTTTACCCTGTATCTAACCCGTGCTGTACCTGCCCTGGGAGTGTTTGATGGGACAGTGTAGAGGGAGCTTTACTCTGTATCTAACCCGTGCTGTACCTGGCCCGGGAGTGTTTGATGGGACAGTGTAGAGGGAGCTTTACTCTGTATCTAAGCCGTGGTGTGCCTGCCCTGGGAATGTTTGATGGGACAGTGCAGAGGGAGCTTTACTCAGTATCTAACCCTGTGCTGCACCTGCCCCGGGAGTGTTTGATGGGACAGTGTAGAGGGAGCTTTACTCTGTATCTAACCCATGCTATACCTGTGCTGGGAGAGTTATATAGGACAGTGTAGAGGGAGCTTTACTCTGTATCTAACCCGTGCTGTACCTGCCCTGGGAGTGTTTGATGGGACAGTGTCGAGGGAGCTCTACACTGTATCTAACCCGTGCTGTACCTGCCCTGGGAGTGTTTGATGGGACAGTGAAGAGGGAGCTTTACTCTGTATCTAACCCGTGCTGTACCTGCCCCGGGAGTGTTTGATGGGACAGTGTAGAGGGAGCTTTACTCTGTATCTAAGCCGTGGTGTACCTGCCCTGGGAGTGTTTGATGGGACAGTGTAGAGGGAGCTTTACTCAGTATCTAACCCTGTGCTGTACCTGCCCCGGGAGTGTTTGATGGGACAGTGTAGAGGGAGCTTTACTCTGTATCTAACCCATGCTATACCTGTGCTGGGAGAGTTATATAGGACAGTGTAGAGGGAGCTTTGCTCTGTATCTAACCCGTGCTGTACCTGCCCTGGGAGTGTTTGATGGGACAGTGTAGAGGGAGCTTAACTCTGTATCTAACAGGTGCTGTACCTGCCCTGGGAGTGTTTGATGGGACAGTGTAGAGGGAGCTTTACTCTGTATCCAACCAGTGCTGTACCTGTCCTGGGAGTGTTTGATGGGATAGTGTCGAAGGAGCTTTACTCTGTATCTAACCCGTGCTGTACCTGCCCTGGGAGAGTTTGATGGGACAGTGTAGAGGGAGCTTTACTCTGTATCTAACCCGTGCTGTACCTGCCCTGGGAGTGTTTGATGGGACAGTGTAGAGAGAGCTTCACTCTCTATCTAACCCGTGCTGTACCTGCCCTGGGAGTGTTTGATGGGACAGTGTAGACGGAGCATTACTCTGTATCTAACCCGTGCTGTACCTGCCCTGGGAGTGTTTGATGGGACAGTGTAGAGGGAGCTTTGCTCTGTATCACCCAGTGCTGTACCTGTCCTGGGAGTGTTTGATGCGACAGTGTAGAGGGAGCTTTGCTCTGTATCTAACCCATGCTGTACCTGCCCTGGGAGTGTTTGATGGGACAGTGTAGAGGGAGCGTTACTCTGTATCTAACCCTGTGCTGTACCTGACCTGGGAGTGTTTGATGGGACAGTGTAGAGGGAGCTTTACTCTGTATCAACCCGTGCTGTACCTGCCCTGGGAGTGTTTGATTGGACAGTGTCGAGGGAGCTTTACTCTGTATCTAACCCGTGCTGTACCTGCCCTGGGAGTGTTTGACGGGACAGTGTAGAGGGAGCTTTACTCTGTATCTAACCCGTGCTGTACCTGCCCTGGGAGTGTTTGATGGGACAGTGCAGATGGAGCTATATTCTGTATCTAACCCGTGCTGTACCTGTCCTGGGAGTGTTTGATGGGACAATGTCGAAGGAGCTTTACTCTGTATCTAACCCGTGCTGTACCTGCCCTGGGAGTGTTTGATGCGACAGTGTAGAGGGAGCTTTACTCTGTATCCAACCAGTGCTGTACCTGTCCTGGGAGTGTTTGATGGGATAGTGTCGAAGGAGCTTTACTCTGTATCTAACCCGTGCTGTACCTGCCCTGGGAGAGTTTGATGGGACAGTGTAGAGGGAGCTTTACTCTGTATCTAACCCGTGCTGTCCCTGCCCTGGGAGTGTTTGATGGGACAGTGCAGAGAGAGCTTCACTCTGTATCTAACCCGTGCTGTACCTGCCCTGGGAGTGTTTGATGGGACAGTGTAGAGGGAGCATTACTCTGTATCTAACCCGTGCTGTACCTGCCCTGGGAGTGTTTGATGGGACAGTGTAGAGGGAGCTTTGCTCTGTATCACCCCGTGCTGTACCTGTCCTGGGAGTGTTTGATGCGACAGTGAAGAGGGAGCTTTACTCTGTATCTAACCCATGCTGTACCTGCCCTGGGAGTGTTTGATGGGACAGTGTAGAGGGAGCGTTACTCTGTATCTAACCCTGTGCTGTACCTGACCTGGGAGTGTTTGATGGGACAGTGTAGAGGGAGCTTTACTCTGTATCAACCCGTGCTGTACCTGCCCTGGGAGTGTTTGATTGGACAGTGTAGAGGGAGCTTTACTCTGTATCTAACCCGTGCTGTACCTGCCCTGGGAGTGTTTGACGGGACAGTGTAGAGGGAGCTTTACTCTGAATCTAACCCGTGCTGTACCTGCCCTGGGAGTGTTTGATGGGACAGTGTAGATGGAGCTATATTCTGTATCTAACCCGTGCTGTACCTGTCCTGGGAGTTTTTGATGGGACAATGTCGAAGGAGCTTTACTCTGTATCTAACCCGTGCTGTACCTGCCCTGGGAGTGTTTGATGCGACAGTGTAGAGGGAGCTTTACTCTGTATCTAACCCGTTCTGTACCTGCCCTTGGAGTGTTTGATGGGACAGTGTAGAGGGAGCTTTACTCTGCATCAACCCGTGCTGTACCTGCCCTGGGAGTGTTTGATTGGACAGTGTAGAGGGAGCTTTACTCTGTATCTAACCCGTGCTGTACCTGCCCTGGGAGTGTTTGATGGGACAGTGTAGAGGGAGCTTTACTCAGTATCTACCCCTGTGCTGTACCTGCCCTGGGAATGTTTGATGGGACAGTGTAGAGGGAGCTTTACTCTGTATCTAACCCGTGCTGCACCTGCCCTGGGAGTGTTTGACGGGACAGTGTAGAGGGAGCTTTACTCTGTATCTAACCCTGTGCTGTACCTGCCCTGGGAGTGTTTGATGGGACAGTGTAGATGGAGCTTTATTCTGTATCTAACCCGTGCTGTACCTGTCCTGGGAGTGTTTGATGGGACAATGTCGAAGGAGCTTTACTCTGTATCTAACCCGTGCTGTACCTGCCCTGGGAGTGTTTGATGGGACAGTGTAGAGGGAGCTTTACACTGTATCTAACCCGTGCTGTAGCTGCCCTGGGAGTGTTTGATGCGACAGTGTAGAGGGAGCTTTACTCTGTATCTAACCCGTTCTGTACCTGCCCTGGGAGTGTTTGATGGGACCGTGTCGAAGGAGCTTTACTCTGTATCTAACCCGTGCTGTACCTGCCCTGGGAGTGTTTGATGGGACAGTGTGGAGGGAGCTTTACTCTGTATCCATCCCTGTGCTGTACCTGCCCTGGGAGTGTTTGATGGGACAGTGTAGAGGGAGCTTTACTCTGTATCCATCCCTGTGCTGTACCTGCCCTGGGAGTGTTTGATGGGACAGTGTAGAGGGAGCTTTACTGTGTATCTAACCCGTGCTGCACCTGCCCTGGGAGTGTTTGATGGGACAGTGCAGAGGGAGCTTTACTCTGTATCTAACCCGTGCTGTACCTGCCCTGGGAGTGTTTGATGGGACAGTGTAGAGGGAGCATTACTCTGTATCTAACCCGTGCTCTATCTGCCCTGGGAGTGTTTGATGGGACAGTGTAGAGGGAGCTTTACTCTGTATCTAACCCGTGCTGTACCTGCCCTGGGAGTGTTTGATGGGACAGTGTAGAGGGAGTTTTACTCTGTATCTAACCCTGTGCTGTACCTGCCCTGGTAGTGTTTGGTGGGACAGTGTAGACGGAGCTTTACTCTGTATCTAACCCTGTGCTGTACCTGCCCTGGGAGTGTTTGATGGGACAGTGTAGAGGGAGCTTTACTCTGTATCTTACCCGTGCTGTACCTGCCCTGGGAGTGTTTGATGGGACAGTGTAGAGGGAGCTTTACTCTGTATCTAACACGTGCTGTACCTGCCCTGGGAGTGTTTGATGCGACAGTGTAGAGGGAGCTTTACTCTGTATCAAACCCGTGCTGTACCTGCCCTGGGAGTGTTTGATGGGACAGTGTCGAAGGAGCTTTACTCTGTATCTAACCCGTGCTGTACCTGCCCTGGGAGTGTTTGATGGGACAGTGTAGAGGGAGCTTTACTCTGTATCTAACCCGTGCTGTACCTGCCCTGGGAGTGTTTGATGGGACAGTGCAGAGGGAGCTTTACTCTGTATCTAACCCGTGCTGTACCTTCCCTGGGAGTGTTTGATGGGACAGTGTAGAGGGAGCTTTACTCTGTATCCATCCCTGTGCTGTACCTGCCCTGGGAGTGTTTGATGGGACAGTGTAGAGGGAGCTTTACTCTGTATCTAACCCGTGCTGCACCTGCCCTGGGAGTGTTTGATGATACAGTGTAGAGGGAGCTTTACTCTGTATCTAACCCGTGCTGTACCTGCCCTGGGAGTGTTTGATGGGACAGTGTCGAAGGAGCTTTACTCTGTATCTAACCCGTGCTGCACCTGCCCTGGGAGTGTTTGATGGGACAGTCTAGAGGGAGCTTTACTCTGTATCTAACTAGTGCTGTACCTGCCCTGGGAGTGTTTGATGGGACAGTGTAGAGGGAGCTTAACTCTGTATCGAACCCGTGCTGTACCTGCCCTGGGAGTGTTTGATGGGACAGTGTAGAGGGAGCTTTACTCTGTATCTAACCCTGTGCTGTACCTGCCCTGGGAGTGTTTGATGGGACAGTGTAGAGGGAGCTTTACTCAGTATCTAACCCTGTGCTGTACCTGCCCTGGGAGTGTTTGATGGGACAGTGTAGAGGGAGCTTTACTCTGTATCTAACCCGTGCTGTACCTGCCCTGGGAGTGTTTGATGCGACAGTGCAGAGGGAGCTTTACTCTGTATCTAACCCGTGCTGTACCTGCCCTGGGAGTGTTTGATGGGACAGTGTCGAAGGAGCTTTACTCTGTACCTAACCCGTGCTGTACCTGCCCTGGGAGTGTTTAATGGGACAGTGTAGAGGGAGCTTTACTCTGTATCTAACCCGTGCTGTACCTGCCCTGGGAGTGTTTGATGGGACAGTGTAGAGGGAGCTTAACTCTGTATCTAACCCGTGCTGTACCTGCCCTGGGAGTGTTTGATGGGACAGTGTAGAGGGAGCTTTACTCTGTATCTAACCCGTGCTGTACCTGCCTGGGAGAGTTTGATGGGACAGTGTAGAGGGAGCTTTACTCTGTATCTAACCCTGTGCTGTACCTGCCCTGGGAGTGTTTGATGGGACAGTGTAAAGGGAGCTTTTCTCTGTATCTAACCCGTGCTGTACCTGCCCTGGGAGTGTTTGATGGGACAGTGTGGAGGGAGCTTTACTTGAATCCATCCCTGTGCTGTACCTGCCCTGGGAGTGTTTGATGGGACAGTGTAGAGGGAGCTTTACTCTGTATCCATCCCTGTGCTGCACCTGCCCTGGGAGTGTTTGATGGGACAGTGTAGAGGGAGCTTTACTCTGTATCTAACCCGTGCTGCACCTGCCCTGCGAGTGTTTGATGGGACAGTGTAGAGGGAGCTTCACTCTGTATCTAACCTGTGCTGTACCTGCCCTGGGAGTGTTTGATGGGACAGTGTAGAGGGAGCTTTACTCTGTATCTAACCCGTGCTGTACCTGCCCTGGCAGTGTTTGATGGGACAGTGTAGAGGGAGCTCTACTCTGTATCTAACCCGTGCTGTACCTGCCCTGGGAGTGTTTGATGGGACAGTGTAGAGGGAGCTTTACTCTGTATCTAACCCGTGCTGTCCCTGCCCTGGGAGTGTTTGATGGGACAGTGCAGAGGGAGCTTTAGTTAGTATCTAACCCGTGCTGTACCTGCCCCGGGAGTGTTTGATGGGACAGTGTAGAGGGAGCTTTACTCTGTATCTAAGCCGTGGTGCACCTGCCCTGGGAGTGTTTGATGGGACAGTGTAGAGGGAGCTTTACTCTGTATCTAACCCTGTGCTGCACCTGCCCCGGGAGTGTTTGATGGGACAGTGTAGAGGGAGCTTTACTCTGTATCTAACCCATGCTATACCTGTGCTGGGAGAGTTATATAGGACAGTGTAGAGGGAGCTTTACTCTGTATCTAACCCGTGCTGTACCTGCCCTGGGAGTGTTTGATGGGACAGTGTAGAGGGAGCTTAACTCTGTGTCTAACCCGTGCTGTACCTGCCCTGGGAGTGTTTGATTGGACAGTGTAGAGGGAGCTTTACTCTGTATCTAACCCGTGCTGTACCTGCCCTGGGAGTGTTTGACGGGACAGTGTAGAGGGAGCTTTACTCTGTATCTAACCCTGTGCTGTACCTGCCCTGGGAGTGTTTGATGGGACAGTGTAGAGGGAGCTTTAATCTGTATCTAACCCGTGCTGTACCTGCCCTGGGAGTGTTTGATGGGACAATGTCGAAGGAGCTTTACTCTGTATCTAACCCGTGCTGTACCTGCCCTGGGATTGTTTGATGGGACAGTGTAGAGGGAGCTTTACTCTGTCTCTAACCCGTGCTGTACCTGCCCTGGGAGTGTTTGATGCGACAGTGTAGAGGGAGCTTTACTCTGTATCTAACCCGTTCTGTACCTGCCCTTGGAGTGTTTGATGGGACCGTGTCGAAGGAGCTTTACTCTGTATCTAATCCGTGCTGTACCTGCCCTGGGAGTGTTTGATGGGACAGTGTAAAGGGAGCTTTACTCTGTATCTAACCCGTGCTCTACCTGCCCTGGGAGTGTTTGATGGGACAGTGTAGAGGGAGCTTTACTCTGTATCCATCCCTGTGCTGTACCTGCCCTGGGAGTGTTTGATGGGACACTGTAGAGGGAGCTTTACTCTGTATCTAACCCGTGCTGCACCTGCCCTGGGAGTGTTTGATGGGACAGTGCAGAGGGAGCTTTACTCTGTATCTAACCCGTGCTGTACCTGCCCTGGGAGTGTTTGATGGGACAGTGTAGAGGGAGCTTTACTCTGTATCTAACCCGTGAAGTACCTGCCCTGGGAGTGTTTGATGGGACAGTGTAGAGGGAGTTTTACTCTGTATCTAACCCTGTGCTGTACCTGCCCTGGTCGTGTTTGATGGGACAGTGTAGACGGAGCTTTACTCTGTATCTAACCCTGTGCTGCACCTGCCCTGGGAGTGTTTGATGGGACAGTGTAGAGGGAGCTTTACTCTGTATCTAACCCGTGCTGCACCTGCCCTGGGAGTGTTTGATGGGACAGTGCAGAGGGAGCGTTACTCTGTATCAACCCGTGCTGTACCTGCCCTGGGAGTGTTTGATGGGACAGTGTAGAGGGAGCTTTACTCTGTATCTAACACGTGCTGTACCTGCCCTGGGAGTGTTTGATGGGACAGTGTAAAGGGAGCTTTACTCTGTATCTAACCTGTGCTGTACCAGCCCTGGGAGTGTTTGATGGGACAGTGTAGAGGGAGCATTACTCTGTATCTAACCCGTGCTCTACCTGCCCTGGGAGTGTTTGATGGGACAGTGTAGAGGGAGCTTTACTCTGTATCTAACCTGTGCTGTACCTGCCTGGGAGAGTTTGATGGGACAGTGTAGAGGGAGCTTTACTCTCTATCTAACCCTGTGCTGTACCTGCCCTGGGAGTGTTTGATGGGACAGTGTAAAGGGAGCTTTTCTCTGTATCTAACCCGTGCTGTACCTGCCCTGGGAGTGTTTGAATGGACAGTGTGGAGGGAGCTTTACTCTGTATCCATCCCTGTGCTGTACCTGCCCTGGGAGTGTTTGATGGGCTAGTGTCGAAGGTGCTTTACTCTGTATCTAACCCGTGCTGTACCTGCCCTGGGAGTGTTTGATGGGACAGTGTAGAGGGAGCTTCACTCTGTATCTAACCCGTGCTGTACCTGCCCTGGGAGTGTTTGATGGGACAGTGTAGAGGGAGCGTTACTCTGTATCTAACCCTGTGCTGTACCTGACCTGGGAGTGTTTGATGGGACAGTGTAGAGGGAGCTTTACTCTGTATCAACCCGTGCTGTACCTGCCCTGGGAGTGTTTGATTGGACAGTGTAGAGGGAGCTTTACTCTGTATCTAACCCGTGCTGTACCTGCCCTGGGAGTGTTTGATGGGACAGTGTAGAGGGAGCTTTACTCAGTATCTAACCCTGTGCTGTACCTGCCCTGGGAGTGTTTGATGGGACAGTGTAGAGGGAGCTTTAATCTGTATCTAACCCGTGCTGTCCCTGCCCTGGGAGTGTTTGATGGGACAGTGTAGATTGAGCTTTACTCTGTATCTAACCCGTGCTGTACCGGCCCTGGGAGTGTTTGATGGGACAGTGTAGATGGAGCTTTATTCTGTATCTAACCCGTGCTGTACCTGTCCTGGGAGTGTTTGATGGGACAATGTCGAAGGAGCTTTACTCTGTATCTAACCCGTGCTGTACCTGCCCTGGGAGTGTTTGATGGGACAGTGTAGAGGGAGCTTTACTCTGTATCTAACCCGTGCTGTACCTGCCCTGGGAGTGTTTGATGCGACAGTGTAGAGGGAGCTTTACTCTGTATCTAACCCGTTCTGTACCTGCCCTGGGAGTGTTTGATGGGACATTGTCGAAGGAGCTTTACTCTGTATCTAACCCGTGCTGTAACTGCCCTGGGAGTGTTTGATGGGACAGTGTAGAGGGAGCTTTACTCTGTATCTAACCCGTGCTGTACCTGCCTGGGAGAGTTTGATGGGACAGTGCAGAGGGAGCTTTACTCTCTATCTAACCCTGTGCTGTACCTGCCCTGGGAGTGTTTGATGGGACAGTGTAAAGGGAGCTTTTCTCTGTATCTAACCCGTGCTGTACCTGCCCTGGGAGTGTTTGATGGGACAGTGTGGAGGGAGCTTTACTCTGTATCCATCCCTGTGCTGTACCTGCCCTGGGAGTGTTTGATGGGACAGTGCAGAGGGAGCTTTACTCTGTATCTAACCCTGTGCTGTACCTGCCCTGGGAGTGTTTGATGGGACAGTGTTGAGGGAGCTTTACTCTGTATCTAACCCGTGCTGTACCTGCCCTGGGAGTGTTTGATGGGACAGTGTAGAGGGAGCTTCACTCTGTATCTAACCTGTGCTGCACCTGCCCTGGGAGTGTTTGATGGGACAGTGTAGAGGGAGCTTTACTCTGTATCTAACCCATGCTGTACCTGCCCTGGGAGTGTTTGATGGGACAGTGTAGAGGGAGCTTTACTCTGTATCTAACCCATGCTGTACCTGCCCTGCGAGTGTTCGATGGGACAGTGTAGAGGGAGCTTCACTCTGTATCTAACCTGTGCTGTACCTGCCCTGGGAGTGTTTGATGGGACAGTGTGGAGGGAGCTTTACTCTGTATCTAACCCGTGCTGTACCTGCCCTGGGAATGTTTGATGGGACAGTGTAGAGGGAGCTTTACTCTGTATCTAACCCGTGCTGTACCTGGCCTGGGAGTGTTTAATGGGACAGTGTAGAGGGAGCTTTTCTCTGTATCTAACCCGTGCTGTACCTGCCCTGGGAGTGTTTGATGGGACAGTGTAGAGGGAGCTTTACTCTGTATCTAACCCGTGCTGTACCTGCCCTGGGAGTGTTTGATGGGACAGTGTAGAGGGAGCTTTACTCTGTATCTAACCCGTGCGGTACCTGCCCTGGGAGTGTTTGATGGGACAGTGTAGAGGAAGCTTAAGTCTGTATCTAGCCCGTGCTGTAGCTGCCCTGGGAGTGTTTGATGGGACAGTGTAGAGGGAGCTTTACTCTGTATCTAACCCTGTGCTGTACCTGCCCTGGGAGTGTTTGATGGGACAGTGTAGAGGGAGCTTTACTCTGTATCTAACCCGTGCTGGAACTGCCCTGGGAGTGTTTGATGGGACAGTGTAGAGGGAGCTTTACTCTGTATCTAACCCGTGCTGTACCTGCCCTGGGAGTGTTTGATGGGACAGTGTGGAGGGAGCTTTACTCTGTATCTAACCCGTGCTGGAACTGCCCTGGGAGTGTTTGATGGGACAGTGTAGAGGGAGATTTACTCTGTATCTAACCTGTGCTGTACCTGCCCTGGGAGTGTTTGATGGGACAGTGTGGAGGGAGCTTTACTCTGTATCTAACCCGTGCTGTACCTGCCCTGGGAGTGTTTGATGGGACAGTGTAGAGGGAGCTTTACTCAGTATCTAACCCGTGCTGTACCTGCCCTGGGAGTGTTTGATGGGACAGTGTAGAGGGAGCTTTACTCTGTATCTAACCCATGCTGTACCTGCCCTGCGAGTGTTTGATGGGACAGTGTAGAGGGAGCTTCACTCTGTATCTAACCTGTGCTGTACCTGCCCTGGGAGTGTTTGATGGGACAGTGTGGAGGGAGCTTTACTCTGTATCTAACCCGTGCTGTACCTGCCCTGGGAATGTTTGATGGGACAGTGTAGAGGGAGCTTTACTCTGTATCTAACCCGTGCTGTACCTGCCCTGGGAGTGTTTAATGGGACAGTGCAGAGGGAGCTTTTCTCTGTATCTAACCCGTGCTGTACCTGCCCTGGGAGTGTTTGATGGGACAGTGTAGAGGGAGCTTTACTCTGTATCTAACCCGTGCTGTACCTGCCCTGGGAGTGTTTGATGGGACACTGTAGAGGGATCTTTACTCTGTATCTAACCCGTGCTGTACCTGCCCTGGGAGTGTTTGATGGGACAGTGTAGAGGGAGCTTAAGTCTCTATCTAGCCCGTGCTGTAGCTGCCCTGGGAGTGTTTGATGGGACAGTGTAGAGGGAGCTTTACTCTGTATCTAACCCTGTGCTGTACCTGCCCTGGGAGTGTTTGATGGGACAGTGTCGAGGGAGCTTTACTCTGTATCTAACCCGTGCTGGAACTGCCCTGGGAGTGTTTGATGGGACAGTGTAGAGGGAGCTTTACTCTGTATCTAACCCGTGCTGTACCTGCCGTGGGAGTGTTTGATGGGACAGTGTGGAGGGAGCTTTACTCAGTATCTAACCCTGTGCTGTACCTGCCCTGGGAGTGTTTGATGGGACAGTGTAGAGGGAGCTTTACTCTGTATCTAACCCGTGCTGCACCTGCCCTGGGAGTGTTTGATGGGACAGTGCAGAGGGAGCTTTACTCTGTATCTAACCCGTGCTGTACCTGCCCTGGGAGTGTTTGATGGGACAGTGTAGAGGGAGCATTACTCTGTGTCTAACCCGTGCTCTACCTGCCCTGGGAGTATTTGATGGGACAGTGTAGAGGGAGCTTTACTCTGTATCTAACCCGTGCTGTACCTGCCCTGGGAGTGTTTGATGGGACAGTGTAGAGGGAGTTTTACTCTGTATCTAACCCTGTGCTATACCTGCCCTGGTAGTGTTTGATGGGACAGTGTAGAGGGAGCTTTACTCTGTATCTAACCCTGTGCTGTACCTGCCCTGGGAGTGTTTGATGGGACAGTGTAGATGGAGCTTTACTCTGTATCTAACCCGTGCTGTACCTGCCCTGGGAGTGTTTGATGGGACAGTGTCGAAGGAGCTTTACTCTGTATCTAACCCGTGCTGCACCTGCCCTGGGAGTGTTTGATGAGACAGTGTAGAGGGAGCTTTACTCTGTATCTAACCCGTGCTGTACCTGCCCTGGGAGTGTTTGATGGGACAGTGTAGAGGGAGCTTAACTCTGTATCTAACCCGTGCTGTACCTGCCTGGGAGAGTTTGATGGGACAGTGTAGAGGGAGCTTTACTCTCTATCTAACCCTGTGCTGTACCTGCCCTGGGAGTGTTTAATGGGACAGTGTAAAGGGAGCTTTTCTCTGTATCTAACCCGTGCTGTACCTGCCCTGGGAGTGTTTGATGGGACAGTGTGGAGGGAGCTTTACTCTGTATCCATCCCTGTGCTGTACCTGCCCTGGGAGTGTTTGATGGGACAGTGTAGAGGGAGCTTTACTCTGTATCTAACCCGTGCTGTACCTGCCCTGGGAGTGTTTGATGGGACAGTGTAGAGGGAGCTTTACTCTGTATCTAACCCGTGCTCTACCTGCCCTGGGAGTGTTTGATGGGACAGTGTAGAGGGAGCTTTACTCTGTATTTAACCCGTGCTGTAACTGCCCTGGGAGTGTTTGATGGGACAGTGCAGAGGGAGTTTTACTCTGTATCTAACCCTGTGCTGTACCTGCCCTGGTAGTGTTTGATGGGACAGTGTAGAGGGAGCTTTACTCTGTATCTAACCCTGTGCTGTACCTGCCCTGGGAGTGTTTGATGGGACAGTGCAGAGGGAGCTTTACTCTGTATCTAACCCGTGCTGTACCTGCCCTGGGAGTGTTTGATGGGACAGTGTAGAGGGAGCTTTACTGTGTATCAACCCGTGCTGTACCTGCCCTGGGAGTGTTTGATGGGACAGTGTAGAGGGAGCTTTACTCTGTATCTAACACGTGCTGTACCTGCCCTGGGAGTGTTTGATGGGACAGTGTCGAGGGAGCTTTACTCAGTATCTAACCCTGTGCTGTACCTGCCCTCGGAGTGTTTGATGGGACAGTATAGAGGGAGCTTTACTCTGTATCTAACCCGTGCTGTACCTGCCCTGGGAGTGTTTGATGGGACAGTGTAGAGGGAGCTTTACTCTGTATCTAACCCGTGCTGTACCTGCCCTGGGAGTGTTTGATGGGACACTGTCGAGGGAGCTTTACTCTGTATCTAACCCGTGCTGTACCTGCCCTGGGAGTGTTTGATGGGACAGTGTAGAGGGAGCTTAACTCTGTATCTAACCCGTGCTGTACCTGCCCTGGGAGTGTCTGATGGGACAGTGTAGAGGGAGCTTTACTCAGTATCTAACCCTGTGCTGTACCTGCCCTGGGAGTGTTTGATGGGACAGTGTAGAGGGAGCTTTACTCTGTATCTAACCCGTGCTGTACCTGCCCTGGGAGTGTTTGATGGGACAGTGTCGAAGGAGCTTTACTCTGTATCTAACCCGTGCTGTACCTGCCCTGGGAGTGTTTGATGAGACAGTGTAGAGGGAGCTTTACTCTGTATCTAACCCGTGCTGTACCTGCCCTGGGAGTGTTTGATGGGACAGTGTAGAGGGAGCTTTACTCTGTATCTAACCCTGTGCTGTACCTGCCCTGGGAGTGTTTGATGGGACAGTGTAAAGGGAGCTTTTCTCTGTATCTATCCCGTGCTGTACCTGCCCTGGGAGTGTTTGATGGGACAGTGTAGAGGGAGCTTTACTCTGTATCTAACCCGTGCTGTACCTGCCCTGGGAGTGTTTGATGGGACAGTGTAGAGGGAGCTTAACTCTGTATCTAACCCGTGCTGTACCTGCCTGGGAGAGTTTGATGGGACAGTGTTGAGGGAGCTTTACTCTGTATCTAATCCTGTGCTGTACCTGCCCTGGGAGTGTTTGATGGGACAGTGTAAAGGGAGCTTTTCTCTGTATCTAACCCGTGCTGTACCTGCCCTGGGAGTGTTGGATGGGACAGTGTAGAGGGAGCTTTACTCTGTATCTAACCCGTGCTGCACCTGTCCTGGGAGTGTTTGATGGGACAGTGTAGAGGGAGCATTACTCTGTATCTAACCCGTGCTCTACCTGCCCTGGGAGTGTTTGATGGGACAGTGTAAACGGAGCTTTACTCTGTATCTAACCGGTGCTGTACCTGCCCTGGGAGTGTTTGATGGGACAGTGTAGAGGGAGCTTTACTCTGTATCTAACCCGTGCTGGAACTGCCCTGGGAGTGTTTGATGGGACAGTGTAGAGGGAGCTTTACTCTGCATCTAACCCGTGCTGTACCTGCCCTGGGAGTGTTTGATGGGACAGTGTAGAGGGAGCTTTACTCAGTATCTAACCCTGTGCTGTACCTGCCCTGGGAGTGTTTGATGGGACAGTGTAGAGGGAGCTTTACTCTGTATCTAACCCGTGCTGTACCAGCCCTGGGAGTGTTTGATGGGACAGTGTAGAGGGAGCTTTAATCTGTATCTAACCCGTGCTGTACCAGCCCTGGGAGTGTTTGATGGGACAGTGTAGAGGGAGCTTTAATCTGTATCTAACCCGTGCTGTACCTGCCCTGGGAGTGTTTGATGGGACAATGTCGAAGGAGCTTTACTCTGTATCTAACCCGTGCTGTACCTGCACTGGGATTGTTTGATGGGACAGTGTAGAGGGAGCTTTACTCTGTCTCTAACCCGTGCTGTACCTGCCCTGGGAGTGTTTGATGCGACAGTGTAGAGGAAGCTTTACTCTGTATCTAACCCGTTCTGTACCTGCCCTTGGAGTGTTTGATGGGACCGTGTCGAAGGAGCTTTACTCTGTATCTAATCCGTGCTGTACCTGCCCTGGGAGTGTTTGATGGGACAGTGTAAAGGGAGCTTTACTCTGTATCTAACCCGTGCTCTACCTGCCCTGGGAGTGTTTGATGGGACAGTGTAGAGGGAGCTTTACTCTGTATCCATCCCTGTGCTGTACCTGCCCTGGGAGTGTTTGATGGGACACTGTAGAGGGAGCTTTACTCTGTATCTAACCCGTGCTGCACCTGCCCTGGGAGTGTTTGATGGGACAGTGCAGAGGGAGCTTTACTCTGTATCTAACCCGTGCTGTACCTGCCCTGGGAGTGTTTGATGGGACAGTGTAGAGGGAGCTTTACTCTGTATCTAACCCGTGCAGTACCTGCCCTGGGAGTGTTTGATGGGACAGTGTAGAGGGAGTTTTACTCTGTATCTAACCCTGTGCTGTACCTGCCCTGGTCGTGTTTGATGGGACAGTGTAGACGGAGCTTTACTCTGTATCTAACCCTGTGCTGCACCTGCCCTGGGAGTGTTTGATGGGACAGTGTAGAGGGAGCTTTACTCTGTATCTAACCCGTGCTGCACCTGCCCTGGGAGTGTTTGATGGGACAGTGCAGAGGGAGCGTTACTCTGTATCAACCCGTGCTGTACCTGCCCTGGGAGTGTTTGATGGGACAGTGTAGAGGGAGCGTTACTCTGTATCTAACACGTGCTGTACCTGCCCTGGGAGTGTTTGATGGGACAGTGTAAAGGGAGCTTTACTCTGTATCTAACCCGTGCTGTACCAGCCCTGGGAGTGTTTGATGGGACGGTGTAGAGGGAGCATTACTCTGTATCTAACCCGTGCTCTACCTGCCCTGGGAGTGTTTGATGGGACAGTGTAGAGGGAGCTTTACTCTGTATCTAACCTGTGCTGTACCTGCCTGGGAGAGTTTGATGGGACAGTGTAGAGGGAGCTTTACTCTCTATCTAACCCTGTGCTGTACCTGCCCTGGGAGTGTTTGATGGGACAGTGTAAAGGGAGCTTTTCTCTGTATCTAACCCGTGCTGTACCTGCCCTGGGAGTGTTTGAATGGACAGTGTGGAGGGAGCTTTACTCTGTATCCATCCCTGTGCTGTACCTGCCCTGGGAGTGTTTGATGGGCTAGTGTCGAAGGTGCTTTACTCTGTATCTAACCCGTGCTGTACCTGGCCTGGGAGAGTTTGATGGGACAGTGTAGAGGGAGCTTTACTCTGTATCTAACCCGTGCTGTACCTGCCCTGGGAGTGTTTGATGGGACAGTGTAGAGGGAGCTTCACTCTGTATCTAACCCGTGCTGTACCTGCCCTGGGAGTGTTTGATGGGACACTGTAGAGGGAGCTTTACTCTGTATCTAACCCATGCTGTACCTGCCCTGGGAGTGTTTGATGGGACAGTGTAGAGGGAGATAAACTCTGTATCTAACCCGTGCTGTACCTGCCCTGGGAGTGTTTGATGGGACAGTGTAGAGGGAGCGTTACTCTGTATCTAACCCTGTGCTGTACCTGACCTGGGAGTGTTTGATGGGACAGTGTAGAGGGAGCTTTACTCTGTATCAACCCGTGCTGTACCTGCCCTGGGAGTGTTTGATTGGACAGTGTAGAGGGAGCTTTACTCTGTATCTAACCCGTGCTGTACCTGCCCTGGGAGTGTTTGATGGGACAGTGTAGAGGGAGCTTTACTCAGTATCTAACCCTGTGCTGTACCTGCCCTGGGAGTGTTTGATGGGACAGTGTAGAGGGAGCTTTACTCTGTATCTAACCCGTGCTGTACCTGCCCTGGGAGTGTTTGACGGGACAGTGTAGAGGGAGCTTTACTCTGTATCTAACCCTGTGCTGTACCTGCCCTGGGAGTGTTTGATGGGACAGTGTAGAGGGAGCTTTAATCTGTATCTAACCCGTGCTGTCCCTGCCCTGGGAGTGTTTGATGGGACAGTGTAGATTGAGCTTTACTCTGTATCTAACCCGTGCTGTACCGGCCCTGGGAGTGTTTGATGGGACAGTGTAGATGGAGCTTTATTCTGTATCTAACCCGTGCTGTACCTGTCCTGGGAGTGTTTGATGGGACAATGTCGAAGGAGCTTTACTCTGTATCTAACCCGTGCTGTACCTGCCCTGGGAGTGTTTGATGGGACAGTGTAGAGGGAGCTTTACTCTGTATCTAAACCGTGCTGTACCTGCCCTGGGAGTGTTTGATGCGACAGTGTAGAGGGAGCTTTACTCTGTATCTAACCCGTTCTGTACCTGCCCTGGGAGTGTTTGATGGGACATTGTCGAAGGAGCTTTACTCTGTATCTAACCCGTGCTGTAACTGCCCTGGGAGTGTTTGATGGGACAGTGTAGAGGGAGCTTTACTCTGTATCTAACCCGTGCTGTACCTGCCTGGGAGAGTTTGATGGGACAGTGCAGAGGGAGCTTTACTCTCTATCTAACCCTGTGCTGTACCTGCCCTGGGAGTGTTTGATGGGACAGTGTAAAGGGAGCTTTTCTCTGTATCTAACCCGTGCTGTACCTGCCCTGGGAGTGTTTGATGGGACAGTGTGGAGGGAGCTTTACTCTGTATCCATCCCTGTGCTGTACCTGCCCTGGGAGTGTTTGATGGGACAGTGTAGAGGGAGCTTTACTCTGTATCCATCCCTGTGCTGTACCTGCCCTGGGAGTGTTTGATGGGACAGTGCAGAGGGAGCTTTACTCTGTATCTAACCCGTGCTGTACCTGCCCTGGGAGTGTTTGATGGGACAGTCTAGAGGGAGCATTACTCTGTATCTAACCCGTGCTCTACCTGCCCTGGGAGTGTTTGATGGGACAGTGTAGAGGGAGCTTTACTCTGTATCTAACCCGTGCTGTACCTGCCCTGGGAGTGTTTGATGGGACAGTGTAGAGGGAGCTTTACTCTGTATCTAACCCTGTGCTGTACCTGCCCTGGGAGTGTTTGATGGGACAGTGTTGAGGGAGCTTTACTCTGTATCTAACCCGTGCTGTACCTGCCCTGGGAGTGTTTGATGGGACAGTGTAGAGGGAGCTTCACTCTGTATCTAACCTGTGCTGCACCTGCCCTGGGAGTGTTTGATGGGACAGTGTAGAGGGAGCTTTACTCTGTATCTAACCCATGCTGTACCTGCCCTGGGAGTGTTTGATGGGACAGTGTAGAGGGAGCTTTACTCTGTATCTAACCCATGCTGTACCTGCCCTGCGAGTGTTCGATGGGACAGTGTAGAGGGAGCTTCACTCTGTATCTAACCTGTGCTGTACCTGCCCTGGGAGTGTTTGATGGGACAGTGTGGAGGGAGCTTTACTCTGTATCTAACCCGTGCTGTACCTGCCCTGGGAATGTTTGATGGGACAGTGTAGAGGGAGCTTTACTCTGTATCTAACCCGTGCTGTACCTGCCCTGGGAGTGTTTAATGGGACAGTGTAGAGGGAGCTTTACTCTGTATCTAACCCGTGCTGTACCTGCCCTGGGAGTGTTTGATGGGACAGTGCAGAGGGAGCTTTACTCTGTATCTAACCCGTGCGGTACCTGCCCTGGGAGTGTTTGATGGGACAGTGTAGAGGAAGCTTAAGTCTGTATCTAGCCCGTGCTGTAGCTGCCCTGGGAGTGTTTGATGGGACAGTGTAGAGGGAGCTTTACTCTGTATCTAACCCTGTGCTGTACCTGCCCTGGGAGTGTTTGATGGGACAGTGTAGAGGGAGCTTTACTCTGTATCTAACCCGTGCTGGAACTGCCCTGGGAGTATTTGATGGGACAGTGTAGAGGGAGCTTTACTCTGTATCTAACCCGTGCTGTACCTGCCCTGGGAGTGTTTGATGGGACAGTGTAGAGGGAGCTTTACTCTGTATCTAACCCGTGCTGTACCTGCCCTGGGAGTGTTTGATGGGACACTGTCGAGGGAGCTTTACTCTGTATCTAACCCGTGCTGTACCTGCCCTGGGAGTGTTTGATGGGACAGTGTAGAGGGAGCTTAACTCTGTATCTAACCCGTGCTGTACCTGCCCTGGGAGTGTCTGATGGGACAGTGTAGAGGGAGCTTTACTCAGTATCTAACCCTGTGCTGTACCTGCCCTGGGAGTGTTTGATGGGACAGTGTAGAGGGAGCTTTACTCTGTATCTAACCCGTGCTGTACCTGCCCTGGGAGTGTTTGATGGGACAGTGTCGAAGGAGCTTTACTCTGTATCTAACCCGTGCTGTACCTGCCCTGGGAGTGTTTGATGAGACAGTGTAGAGGGAGCTTTACTCTGTATCTAACCCGTGCTGTACCTGCCCTGGGAGTGTTTGATGGGACAGTGTAGAGGGAGCTTTACTCTGTATCTAACCCTGTGCTGTACCTGCCCTGGGAGTGTTTGATGGGACAGTGTAAAGGGAGCTTTTCTCTGTATCTAACCCGTGCTGTACCTGCCCTGGGAGTGTTTGATGGGACAGTGTAGAGGGAGCTTTACTCTGTATCTAACCCGTGCTGTACCTGCCCTGGGAGTGTTTGATGGGACAGTGTAGAGGGAGCTTAACTCTGTATCTAACCCGTGCTGTACCTGCCTGGGAGAGTTTGATGGGACAGTGTTGAGGGAGCTTTACTCTGTATCTAATCCTGTGCTGTACCTGCCCTGGGAGTGTTTGATGGGACAGTGTAAAGGGAGCTTTTCTCTGTATCTAACCCGTGCTGTACCTGCCCTGGGAGTGTTGGATGGGACAGTGTAGAGGGAGCTTTACTCTGTATCTAACCCGTGCTGCACCTGTCCTGGGAGTGTTTGATGGGACAGTGTAGAGGGAGCATTACTCTGTATCTAACCCGTGCTCTACCTGCCCTGGGAGTGTTTGATGGGACAGTGTAAACGGAGCTTTACTCTGTATCTAACCGGTGCTGTACCTGCCCTGGGAGTGTTTGATGGGACAGTGTAGAGGGAGCTTTACTCTGTATCTAACCCGTGCTGGAACTGCCCTGGGAGTGTTTGATGGGACAGTGTAGAGGGAGCTTTACTCTGCATCTAACCCGTGCTGTACCTGCCCTGGGAGTGTTTGATGGGACAGTGTAGAGGGAGCTTTACTCAGTATCTAACCCTGTGCTGTACCTGCCCTGGGAGTGTTTGATGGGACAGTGTAGAGGGAGCTTTACTCTGTATCTAACCCGTGCTGTACCAGCCCTGGGAGTGTTTGATGGGACAGTGTAGAGGGAGCTTTACTCTGTATCTAACCCGTGCTGTACCAGCCCTGGGAGTGTTTGATGGGACAGTGTAGAGGGAGCTTTACTCTGTATCTAACCCTGTGCTGTACCTGCCCTGGGAGTGTTTGATGGGACAGTGTAGAGGGAGCTTTAATCTGTATCTAACCCGTGCTGTACCTGCCCTGGGAGTGTTTGATGGGACAGTGTAGAGGGAGCTTTACTCTGTATCTAACCCGTGCAGTACCTGCCCTGGGAGTGTTTGATGGGACAGTGTAGAGGGAGTTTTACTCTGTATCTAACCCTGTGCTGTACCTGCCCTGGTCGTGTTTGATGGGACAGTGTAGACGGAGCTTTACTCTGTATCAACCCGTGCTGTACCTGCCCTGGGAGTGTTTGATGGGACAGTGTAAAGGGAGCTTTACTCTGTATCTAACCCGTGCTGTACCAGCCCTGGGAGTGTTTGATGGGACAGTGTAGAGGGAGCATTACTCTGTATCTAACCCGTGCTCTACCTGCCCTGGGAGTGTTTGATGGGACAGTGTAGAGGGAGCTTTACTCTGTATCTAACCTGTGCTGTACCTGCCTGGGAGAGTTTGATGGGACAGTGTAGAGGGAGCTTTACTCTCTATCTAACCCTGTGCTGTACCTGCCCTGGGAGTGTTTGATGGGACAGTGTAAAGGGAGCTTTTCTCTGTATCTAACCCGTGCTGTACCTGCCCTGGGAGTGTTTGAATGGACAGTGTGGAGGGAGCTTTACTCTGTATCCATCCCTGTGCTGTACCTGCCCTGGGAGTGTTTGATGGGCTAGTGTCGAAGGTGCTTTACTCTGTATCTAACCCGTGCTGTACCTGGCCTGGGAGAGTTTGATGGGACAGTGTAGAGGGAGCTTTACTCTGTATCTAACCCGTGCTGTACCTGCCCTGGGAGTGTTTGATGGGACAGTGTAGAGGGAGCTTCACTCTGTATCTAACCCGTGCTGTACCTGCCCTGGGAGTGTTTGATGGGACACTGTAGAGGGAGCTTTACTCTGTATCTAACCCATGCTGTACCTGCCCTGGGAGTGTTTGATGGGACAGTGTAGAGGGAGATAAACTCTGTATCTAACCCGTGCTGTACCTGCCCTGGGAGTGTTTGATGGGACAGTGTAGAGGGAGCGTTACTCTGTATCTAACCCTGTGCTGTACCTGACCTGGGAGTGTTTGATGGGACAGTGTAGAGGGAGCTTTACTCTGTATCAACCCGTGCTGTACCTGCCCTGGGAGTGTTTGATTGGACAGTGTAGAGGGAGCTTTACTCTGTATCTAACCCGTGCTGTACCTGCCCTGGGAGTGTTTGATGGGACAGTGTAGAGGGAGCTTTACTCAGTATCTAACCCTGTGCTGTACCTGCCCTGGGAGTGTTTGATGGGACAGTGTAGAGGGAGCTTTAATCTGTATCTAACCCGTGCTGTCCCTGCCCTGGGAGTGTTTGATGGGACAGTGTAGATTGAGCTTTACTCTGTATCTAACCCGTGCTGTACCGGCCCTGGGAGTGTTTGATGGGACAGTGTAGATGGAGCTTTATTCTGTATCTAACCCGTGCTGTACCTGTCCTGGGAGTGTTTGATGGGACAATGTCGAAGGAGCTTTACTCTGTATCTAACCCGTGCTGTACCTGCCCTGGGAGTGTTTGATGGGACAGTGTAGAGGGAGCTTTACTCTGTATCTAACCCGTGCTGTACCTGCCCTGGGAGTGTTTGATGCGACAGTGTAGAGGGAGCTTTACTCTGTATCTAACCCGTTCTGTACCTGCCCTGGGAGTGTTTGATGGGACATTGTCGAAGGAGCTTTACTCTGTATCTAACCCGTGCTGTAACTGCCCTGGGAGTGTTTGATGGGACAGTGTAGAGGGAGCTTTACTCTGTATCTAACCCGTGCTGTACCTGCCTGGGAGAGTTTGATGGGACAGTGCAGAGGGAGCTTTACTCTCTATCTAACCCTGTGCTGTACCTGCCCTGGGAGTGTTTGATGGGACAGTGTAAAGGGAGCTTTTCTCTGTATCTAACCCGTGCTGTACCTGCCCTGGGAGTGTTTGATGGGACAGTGTGGAGGGAGCTTTACTCTGTATCCATCCCTGTGCTGTACCTGCCCTGGGAGTGTTTGATGGGACAGTGTAGAGGGAGCTTTACTCTGTATCCATCCCTGTGCTGTACCTGCCCTGGGAGTGTTTGATGGGACAGTGCAGAGGGAGCTTTACTCTGTATCTAACCCGTGCTGTACCTGCCCTGGGAGTGTTTGATGGGACAGTCTAGAGGGAGCATTACTCTGTATCTAACCCGTGCTCTACCTGCCCTGGGAGTGTTTGATGGGACAGTGTAGAGGGAGCTTTACTCTGTATCTAACCCGTGCTGTACCTGCCCTGGGAGTGTTTGATGGGACAGTGTAGAGGGAGCTTTACTCTGTATCTAACCCTGTGCTGTACCTGCCCTGGGAGTGTTTGATGGGACAGTGTTGAGGGAGCTTTACTCTGTATCTAACCCGTGCTGTACCTGCCCTGGGAGTGTTTGATGGGACAGTGTAGAGGGAGCTTCACTCTGTATCTAACCTGTGCTGCACCTGCCCTGGGAGTGTTTGATGGGACAGTGTAGAGGGAGCTTTACTCTGTATCTAACCCATGCTGTACCTGCCCTGGGAGTGTTTGATGGGACAGTGTAGAGGGAGCTTTACTCTGTATCTAACCCATGCTGTACCTGCCCTGCGAGTGTTCGATGGGACAGTGTAGAGGGAGCTTCACTCTGTATCTAACCTGTGCTGTACCTGCCCTGGGAGTGTTTGATGGGACAGTGTGGAGGGAGCTTTACTCTGTATCTAACCCGTGCTGTACCTGCCCTGGGAATGTTTGATGGGACAGTGTAGAGGGAGCTTTACTCTGTATCTAACCCGTGCTGTACCTGCCCTGGGAGTGTTTAATGGGACAGTGTAGAGGGAGCTTTTCTCTGTATCTAACCCGTGCTGTACCTGCCCTGGGAGTGTTTGATGGGACAGTGTAGAGGGAGCTTTACTCTGTATCTAACCCGTGCTGTACCTGCCCTGGGAGTGTTTGATGGGAGAGTGCAGAGGGAGCTTTACTCTGTATCTAACCCGTGCGGTACCTGCCCTGGGAGTGTTTGATGGGACAGTGTAGAGGAAGCTTAAGTCTGTATCTAGCCCGTGCTGTAGCTGCCCTGGGAGTGTTTGATGGGACAGTGTAGAGGGAGCTTTACTCTGTATCTAACCCTGTGCTGTACCTGCCCTGGGAGTGTTTGATGGGACAGTGTAGAGGGAGCTTTACTCTGTATCTAACCCGTGCTGGAACTGCCCTGGGAGTATTTGATGGGACAGTGTAGAGGGAGCTTTACTCTGTATCTAACCCGTGCTGTACCTACCGTGGGAGTGTTTGATGGGACAGTGTGGAGGGAGCTTTACTCAGTATCTAACCCTGTGCTGTACCTGCCCTGGGAGTGTTTGATGGGACAGTGCAGAGGGAGCTTTACTCTGTATCTAACCCGTGCTGTACCAGCCCTGGGAGTGTTTGATGGGACAGTGTAGAGGGAGCTTTACTCTGTATCTAACCCGTGCTGTACCTGCCTGGGAGTGTTTGATGGGACAGTGTGGAGGGAGCTTTACTCTGTATCCATCCCTGTGCTGTACCTGCCCTGGGAGTGTTTGATGGGACAGTGTAGAGGGAGCTTTACTCTGTATCCATCCCTGTGCTGTCCGTGCCCTGGCAGTGTTTGATGGGACAGTGTAGAGGGAGCTTTACTCTGTATCTAACCCGTGCTGCACCTGCCCTGGGAGTGTTTGATGGGACAGTGCAGAGGGAGCTTTACTCTGTATCTAACCCGTGCTGTACCTGCCCTGGGAGTGTTTGATGGGACAGTGTAGAGGGAGCATTACTCTGTATCTAACCCGTGCTGTACCTGCCCTGGGAGTGTTTGATGGGACAGTCTAGAGGGAGCATTACTCTGTATCTAACCCGTGCTCTACCTGCCCTGGGAGTGTTTGATGGGACAGTGTAGAGGGAGCTTTACTCTGTATCTAACCCGTGCTGTACCTGCCCTGGGAGTGTTTGATGGGACAGTGTAGAGGGAGCTTTACTCTGTATCTAACCCTGTGCTGTACCTGCCCTGGGAGTGTTTGATGGGACAGTGTAGAGGGAGCTTTACTCTGTATCTAACCCGTGCTGTACCTGCCCTGGGAGTGTTTGATGGGACAGTGTAGAGGGAGCTTCACTCTGTATCTAACCTGTGCTGTACCTGCCCTGGGAGTGTTTGATGGGACAGTGTAGAGGGAGCTTTACTCTGTATCTAACCCATGCTGTACCTGCCCTGGGAGTGTTTGATGGGACAGTGTAGAGGGAGCTTTACTCTGTATCTAACCCATGCTGTACCTGCCCTGCGAGTGTTTGATGGGACAGTGTAGAGGGAGCTTCACTCTGTATCTAACCTGTGCTGTACCTGCCCTGGGAATGTTTGATGGGACAGTGTAGAGGGAGCTTTACTCTGTATCTAACCCGTGCTGTACCTGCCCTGGGAGTGTTTAATGGGACAGTGCAGAGGGAGCTTTTCTCTGTATCTAACCCGTGCTGTACCTGCCCTGGGAGTGTTTGATGGGACAGTGTAGAGGGAGCTTTACTCTGTATCTAACCCGTGCTGTACCTGCCCTGGGAGTGTTTGATGGGACAGTGTAGAGGGATCTTTACTCTGTATCTAACCCGTGCTGTACCTGCCCTGGGAGTGTTTGATGGGACAGTGTAGAGGGAGCTTAAGTCTCTATCTAGCCCGTGCTGTAGCTGCCCTGGGAGTGTTTGATGGGACAGTGTAGAGGGAGCTTTACTCTGTATCTAACCCTGTGCTGTACCTGCCCTGGGAGTGTTTGATGGGACAGTGTCGAGGGAGCTTTACTCTGTATCTAACCCGTGCTGGAACTGCCCTGGGAGTGTTTGATGGGACAGTGTAGAGGGAGCTTTACTCTGTATCTAACCCGTGCTGTACCTGCCGTGGGAGTGTTTGATGGGACAGTGTGGAGGGAGCTTTACTCAGTATCTAACCCTGTGCTGTACCTGCCCTGGGAGTGTTTGATGGGACAGTGTAGAGGGAGCTTTACTCTGTATCTAACCCGTGCTGCACCTGCCCTGGGAGTGTTTGATGGGACAGTGCAGAGGGAGCTTTACTCTGTATCTAACCCGTGCTGTACCTGCCCTGGGAGTGTTTGATGGGACAGTGTAGAGGGAGCATTACTCTGTGTCTAACCCGTGCTCTACCTGCCCTGGGAGTATTTGATGGGACAGTGTAGAGGGAGCTTTACTCTGTATCTAACCCGTGCTGTACCTGCCCTGGGAGTGTTTGATGGGACAGTGTAGAGGGAGTTTTACTCTGTATCTAACCCTGTGCTATACCTGCCCTGGTAGTGTTTGATGGGACAGTGTAGAGGGAGCTTTACTCTGTATCTAACCCTGTGCTGTACCTGCCCTGGGAGTGTTTGATGGGACAGTGTAGATGGAGCTTTACTCTGTATCTAACCCGTGCTGTACCTGCCCTGGGAGTGTTTGATGGGACAGTGTCGAAGGAGCTTTACTCTGTATCTAACCCGTGCTGCACCTGCCCTGGGAGTGTTTGATGAGACAGTGTAGAGGGAGCTTTACTCTGTATCTAACCCGTGCTGTACCTGCCCTGGGAGTGTTTGATGGGACAGTGGAGAGGGAGCTTTACTCTGTATCTAACCCGTGCTGTACCTGCCCTGGGAGTGTTTGATGGGACAGTGTAGAGGGAGCTTAACTCTGTATCTAACCCGTGCTGTACCTGCCTGGGAGAGTTTGATGGGACAGTGTAGAGGGAGCTTTACTCTCTATCTAACCCTGTGCTGTACCTGCCCCGGGAGTGTTTAATGGGACAGTGTAAAGGGAGCTTTTCTCTGTATCTAACCCGTGCTGTACCTGCCCTGGGAGTGTTTGATGGGACAGTGTAGAGGGAGCTTTACTCTGTATCCATCCCTGTGCTGTCCCTGCCCTGGCAGTGTTTGATGGGACAGTGTAGAGGGAGCTTTACTCTGTATCTAACCCGTGCTGCACCTGCCCTGGGAGTGTTTGATGGGACAGTGCAGAGGGAGCTTTACTCTGTATCTAACCCGTACTGTACCTGCCCTGGGAGTGTTTGATGGGACAGTGTAGAGGGAGCATTACTCTGTATCTAACCCGTGCTGTACCTGCCCTGGGAGTGTTTGATGGGACAGTCTAGAGTGAGCATTACTCTGTATCTAACCCGTGCTCTACCTGCCCTGGGAGTGTTTGATGGGACAGTGTAGAGGGAGCTTTACTCTGTATCTAACCCGTGCTGTACCTGCCCTGGGAGTGTTTGATGGGACTGTGTAGAGGGAGCTTTACTCTGTATCTAACCCGTGCTGTACCTGCCCTGGGAGTGTTTGATGGGACAGTGTAGAGGGAGCTTTACTCTGTATCTAACCCTGTGCTGTACCTGCCCTGGGAGTGTTTGATGGGACAGTGTAGAGGGAGCTTTACTCTGTATCTAACCCGTGCTGTACCTGCCCTGGGAGTGTTTGATGGGACAGTGTAGAGGGAGCTTCACTCTGTATCTAACCTGTGCTGTACCTGCCCTGGGAGTGTTTGATGGGACAGTGTAGAGGGAGCTTTACTCTGTATCTAACCCTGTGCTGTACCTGCCCTGGGAGTGTTTGATGGGACAGTGTAGATGGAGCTTTATTCTGTATCTAACCCGTGCTGTACCTGTCCTGGGAGTGTTTGATGGGACAATGTCGAAGGAGCTTTACTCTGTATCTAACCCGTGCTGTACCTGCCCTGGGAGTGTTTGATGGGACAGTGTAGAGGGAGCTTTACACTGTATCTAACCCGTGCTGTAGCTGCCCTGGGAGTGTTTGATGCGACAGTGTAGAGGGAGCTTTACTCTGCATCTAACCCGTTCTGTACCTGCCCTGGGAGTGTTTGATGGGACCGTGTCGAAGGAGCTTTACTCTGTATCTAACCCGTGCTGTACCTGCCCTGGGAGTGTTTGATGGGACAGTGTGGAGCGAGCTTTACTCTGTATCCATCCCTGTGCTGTACCTGCCCTGGGAGTGTTTGATGGGACAGTGTAGAGGGAGCTTTACTCTGTATCCATCCCTGTGCTGTACCTGCCCTGGGAGTGTTTGATGGGACAGTGTAGAGGGAGCTTTACTGTGTATCTAACCCGTGCTGCACCTGCCCTGGGAGTGTTTGATGGGACAGTGCAGAGGGAGCTTTACTCTGTATCTAACCCGTGCTGTACCTGCCCTGGGAGTGTTTGATGGGACAGTGTAGAGGGAGTTTTACTCTGTATCTAACCCTGTGCTGTACCTGCCCTGGTAGTGTTTGGTGGGACAGTGTAGACGGAGCTTTACTCTGTATCTAACCCTGTGCTGTACCTGCCCTGGGAGTGTTTGATGGGACAGTGTAGAGGGAGCTTTACTCTGTATCTTACCCGTGCTGTACCTGCCCTGGGAGTGTTTGATGGGACAGTGTAGAGGGAGCTTTACTCTGTATCTAACACGTGCTGTACCTGCCCTGGGAGTGTTTGATGGGACAGTGTCGAGGGAGCTTTACTCTGTATCTAACCCGTGCTGTACCTGCCCTGGGAGTGTTTGATGGGACAGTGTAGAGGGAGCTTTACTCTGTATCTAACCCGTGCTCTACCTGCCCTGGGAGTGTTTGATGGGACAGTGTAGAGGGAGCTTTACTCTGTATCTAACACATGCTGTACCTGCCTGGGAGAGTTTGATGGGACAGTGTAGAGGGAGCTTTACTCTCTATCTAACCCTGTGCTGTACCTGCCCTGGGAGTGTTTGATGGGACAGTGTAAAGGGAGCTTTTCTCTGTATCTAACCCGTGCTGTACCTGCCCTGGGAGTGTTTGATGGGACAGTGTGGAGGGAGCTTTACTCTGTATCCATCCCTGTGCTGTACGTGCCCTGGGAGTGTTTGATGGGACAGTGTAGAGGGAGCTTTACTCTGTATCTAACCCGTGCTGCACCTGCCCTGGGAGTGTTTGATGGGACAGTATAGAGGGAGCTTTACTCTGTATCTAACTAGTGCTGTACCTGCCCTGGGAGTGTTTGATGGGACAGTGTAGAGGGAGCTTAACTCTGTATCTAACCCGTGCTGTACCTGCCCTGGGAGTGTTTGATGGGACAGTGTAGAGGGAGCTTTACTCTGTATCTAACCCTGTGCTGTACCTGCCCTGGGAGTGTTTGATGGGACAGTGCAGAGGGAGCTTTACTCAGTATCTAACCCTGTGCTGTACCTGCCCTGGGAGTGTTTGATGGGACAGTGTAGAGGGAGCTTTACTCTGTATCGAACCCGTGCTGTACCTGCCCTGGGAGTGTTTGATGCGACAGTGCAGAGGGAGCTTTACTCTGTATCTAACCCGTGCTGTACCTGCCCTGGGAGTGTTTGATGGGACAGTGTCGAAGGAGCTTTACTCTGCACCTAACCCGTGCTGTACCTGCCCTGGGAGTGTTTAATGGGACAGTGTAGAGGGAGCTTTACTCTGTATCTAACCCGTGCTGTACCTGCCCTGGGAGTGTTTGATGGGACAGTGTAGAGGGAGCTTAACTCTGTATCTAACCCGTGCTGTACCTGCCTGGGAGAGTTTGATGGGACAGTGTAGAGGGAGCTTTACTCTGTATCTAACCCTGTGCTGTACCTGCCCTGGGAGTGTTTGATGGGACAGTGTAAAGGGAGCTTTTCTCTGTATCTAACCCGTGCTGTACCTGCCCTGGGAGTGTTTGATGGGACAGTGTGGAGGGAGCTTTACTTGAATCCATCCCTGTGCTGTACCTGCCCTGGGAGTGTTTGATGGGACAGTGTAGAGGGAGCTTTACTCTGTATCCATCCCTGTGCTGTACCTGCCCTGGGAGTGTTTGATGGGACAGTGTAGAGGGAGCTTTACTCTGTATCTAACCCATGCTGCACCTGCCCTGGGACTGTTTGATGGGACAGTGCAGAGGGAGCTTTACTCTGTATCTAACCCGTGCTGCACCTGCCCTGGGAGTGTTTGATGGGACAGTGTGGAGCGAGCATTACTCTTTATCTAACCCGTGCTCTACCTGCCCTGGGAGTGTTTGATGGGACAGTGTAGAGGGAGCTTTACTCTGTATCTAACCCGTGCTGTACCTGCCCTGGGAGTGTTTGATGGGACAGTGCAGAGGGAGCTTTACTCTGTATCTAACCCGTGCTGTACCTGCCCTGGGAGTGTTTGATGGGACAGTGTAGAGGGAGCTTTACTCAGTATCTAACCCGTGCTGTACCTGCCCTGGGAGTGTTTGATAGGACAGTGTAGAGGGAGCTTTACTCTGTATCTAACCCGTGCTGTACCTGCCCTGGGAGTGTTTGATGGGACAGTGTAGAGGGAGCTTCACTCTGTATCTAACCCTGTGCTGTACCTGCCCTGGGAGTGTTTGATGGGACAGTGTAGAGGGAGCTTTACTCTGTATCTAACCCGTGCTGTACCTGCCCTGGGAGTGTTTGATAGGACAGTGTAGAGGGAGCTTTACTCTGTATCTAACCCATTCTGTACCTGCCCTGCGAGTGTTTGATGGGACAGTGTAGAGGGAGCTTCACTCTGTATCTAACCTGTGCTGTACCTGCCTTGGGAGTGTTTGATGGGACAGTGTAGAGGGAGCTTTACTCTGTATCTAACCCGTGCTCTACCTGCCCTGGGAGTGTTTGATGGGACAGTGTAGAGGGAGCTTTACTCTGTATCCATCCCTGTGCTGTACCTGCCCTGGGAGTGTTTGATGGGACACTGTAGAGGGAGCTTTACTCTGTATCTAACCCGTGCTGCACCTGCCCTGGGAGTGTTTGATGGGACAGTGCAGAGGGAGCTTTACTCTGTATCTAACCCGTGCTGTACCTGCCCTGGGAGTGTTTGATGGGACAGTGTAGAGGGAGCTTTACTCTGTATCTAACCCGTGCAGTACCTGCCCTGGGAGTGTTTGATGGGACAGTGTAGAGGGAGTTTTACTCTGTATCTAACCCTGTGCTGTACCTGCCCTGGTCGTGTTTGATGGGACAGTGTAGACGGAGCTTTACTCTGTATCTAACCCTGTGCTGTACCTGCCCTGGGAGTGTTTGATGGGACAGTGTAGAGGGAGCTTTACTCTGTATCTAACCCGTGCTGCACCTGCCCTGGGAGTGTTTGATGGGACAGTGCAGAGGGAGCGTTACTCTGTATCAACCCGTGCTGTACCTGCCCTGGGAGTGTTTGATGGGACAGTGTAGAGGGAGCTTTACTCTGTATCTAACACGTGCTGTACCTGCCCTGGGAGTGTTTGATGGGACAGTGTAAAGGGAGCTTTACTCTGTATCTAACCCGTGCTGTACCAGCCCTGGGAGTGTTTGATGGGACAGTGTAGAGGGAGCATTACTCTGTATCTAACCCGTGCTCTACCTGCCCTGGGAGTGTTTGATGGGACAGTGTAGAGGGAGCTTTACTCTGTATCTAACCTGTGCTGTACCTGCCTGGGAGAGTTTGATGGGACAGTGTAGAGGGAGCTTTACTCTCTATCTAACCCTGTGCTGTACCTGCCCTGGGAGTGTTTGATGGGACAGTGTAAAGGGAGCTTTTCTCTGTATCTAACCCGTGCTGTACCTGCCCTGGGAGTGTTTGAATGGACAGTGTGGAGGGAGCTTTACTCTGTATCCATCCCTGTGCTGTACCTGCCCTGGGAGTGTTTGATGGGCTAGTGTCGAAGGTGCTTTACTCTGTATCTAACCCGTGCTGTACCTGGCCTGGGAGAGTTTGATGGGACAGTGTAGAGGGAGCTTTACTCTGTATCTAACCCGTGCTGTACCTGCCCTGGGAGTGTTTGATGGGACAGTGTAGAGGGAGCTTCACTCTGTATCTAACCCGTGCTGTACCTGCCCTGGGAGTGTTTGATGGGACACTGTAGAGGGAGCTTTACTCTGTATCTAACCCATGCTGTACCTGCCCTGGGAGTGTTTGATGGGACAGTGTAGAGGGAGATAAACTCTGTATCTAACCCGTGCTGTACCTGCCCTGGGAGTGTTTGATGGGACAGTGTAGAGGGAGCGTTACTGTGTATCTAACCCTGTGCTGTACCTGACCTGGGAGTGTTTGATGGGACAGTGTAGAGGGAGCTTTACTCTGTATCAACCCGTGCTGTACCTGCCGTGGGAATGTTTGATTGGACAGTGTAGAGGGAGCTTTACTCTGTATCTAACCCGTGCTGTACCTGCCCTGGGAGTGTTTGATGGGACAGTGTAGAGGGAGCTTTACTCAGTATCTAACCCTGTGCTGTACCTGCCCTGGGAGTGTTTGATGGGACAGTGTAGAGGGAGCTTTACTCTGTATCTAACCCGTGCTGTACCTGCCCTGGGAGTGTTTGACGGGACAGTGTAGAGGGAGCTTTACTCTGTATCTAACCCTGTGCTGTACCTGCCCTGGGAGTGTTTGATGGGACAGTGTAGAGGGAGCTTTAATCTGTATCTAACCCGTGCTGTCCCTGCCCTGGGAGTGTTTGATGGGACAGTGTAGATTGAGCTTTACTCTGTATCTAACCCGTGCTGTACCTGCCCTGGGAGTGTTTGATGGGACAGTGTAGATGGAGCTTTATTCTGTATCTAACCCGTGCTGTACCTGTCCTGGGAGTGTTTGATGGGACAATGTCGAAGGAGCTTTACTCTGTATCTAACCCGTGCTGTACCTGCCCTGGGAGTGTTTGATGGGACAGTGTAGAGGGAGCTTTACTCTGTATCTAACCCGTGCTGTACCTGCCCTGGGAGTGTTTGATGCGACAGTGTAGAGGGAGCTTTACTCTGTATCTAACCCGTTCTGTACCTGCCCTGGGAGTGTTTGATGGGACATTGTCGAAGGAGCTTTACTCTGTATCTAACCCGTGCTGTAACTGCCCTGGGAGTGTTTGATGGGACAGTGTAGAGGGAGCTTTACTCTGTATCTAACCCGTGCTGTACCTGCCTGGGAGAGTTTGATGGGACAGTGCAGACGGAGCTTTACTCTCTATCTAACCCTGTGCTGTACCTGCCCTGGGAGTGTTTGATGGGACAGTGTAAAGGGAGCTTTTCTCTGTATCTAACCCGTGCTGTACCTGCCCTGGGAGTGTTTGATGGGACAGTGTAAAGGGAGCTTTTCTCTGTATCTAACCCGTGCTGTACCTGCCCTGGGAGTGTTTGATGGGACAGTGTAGAGGGAGCTTCACTCTGTATCTAACCTGTGCTGCACCTGCCCTGGGAGTGTTTGATGGGGCAGTGTAGAGGGAGCTTTACTCTGTATCTAACCCATGCTGTACCTGCCCTGGGAGTGTTTGATGGGACAGTGTAGAGGGAGCTCTACTCTGTATCTAACCCATGCTGTACCTGCCCTGCGAGTGTTCGATGGGACAGTGTAGAGGGAGCTTCACTCTGTATCTAACCTGTGCTGTACCTGCCCTGGGAGTGTTTGATGGGACAGTGTGGAGGGAGCTTTACTCTGTATCTAACCCGTGCTGTACCTGCCCTGGGAATGTTTGATGGGACAGTGTAGAGGGAGCTTTACTCTGTATCTAACCCGTGCTGTACCTGCCCTGGGAGTGTTTAATGGGACAGTGTAGAGGGAGCTTTTCTCTGTATCTAACCCGTGCTGTACCTGCCCTGGGAGTGTTTGATGGGACAGTGTAGAGGGAGCTTTACTCTGTATCTAACCCGTGCTGTACCTGCCCTGGGAGTGTTTGATGGGACAGTGTAGAGGGAGCTTTACTCTGTATCTAACCCGTGCGGTACCTGCCCTGGGAGTGTTTGATGGGACAGTGTAGAGGAAGCTTAAGTCTGTATCTAGCCCGTGCTGTAGCTGCCCTGGGAGTGTTTGATGGGACAGTGTAGAGGGAGCTTTACTCTGTATCTAACCCTGTGCTGTACCTGCCCTGGGAGTGTTTGATGGGACAGTGTAGAGGGAGCTTTACTCTGTATCTAACCCGTGCTGGAACTGCCCTGGGAGTGTTTGATGGGACAGTGTAGAGGGAGCTTTACTCTGTATCTAACCCGTGCTGTACCTACCGTGGGAGTGTTTGATGGGACAGTGTAGAGGGAGCTTAACTCTGTATCTAACCCTGTGCTGTACCTGCCCTGGGAGTGTTTGATGGGACAGTGCAGAGGGAGCTTTACTCTGTATCTAACCCGTGCTGTACCAGCCCTGGGAGTGTTTGATGGGACAGTGTAGAGGGAGCTTGACTCTGTATCTAACCCGTGCTGTACCTGCCTGGGAGTGTTTGATGGGACAGTGTGGAGGGAGCTTTACTCTGTATCTAACCCGTGCTGTACCTGCCCTGGGAGTGTTTGATGGGACAGTGTAGAGGGAGCTTTACTCTGTATCCATCCCTGTGCTGTACCTGCCCTGGGAGTGTTTGATGGGACAGTGTAGAGGGAGCTTTACTCTGTATCCATCCCTGTGCTGTCCCTGCCCTGGCAGTGTTTGATGGGACAGTGTAGAGGGAGCTTTACTCTGTATCTAACCCGTGCTGCACCTGCCCTGGGAGTGTTTGATGGGACAGTGCAGAGGGAGCTTTACTCTGTATCTAACCCGTGCTGTACCTGCCCTGGGAGTGTTTGATGGGACAGTGTAGAGGGAGCATTACTCTGTATCTAACCCGTGCTGTACCTGCCCTGGGAGTGTTTGATGGGACAGTCTAGAGGGAGCATTACTCTGTATCTAACCCGTGCTCTACCTGCCCTGGGAGTGTTTGATGGGACAGTGTAGAGGGAGCTTTACTCTGTATCTAACCCGTGCTGTACCTGCCCTGGGAGTGTTTGATGGGACAGTGTCGAGGGAGCTTTACTCTGTATCTAACCCGTGCTGTACCTGCCCTGGGAGTGTTTGATGGGACAGTGTAGAGGGAGCTTTACTCTGTATCTAACCCGTGCTGTACCTGCCCTGGGAGTGTTTGATGGGACAGTGTAGAGGGAGCTTTACTCTGTATCTAACCCTGTGCTGTACCTGCCCTGGGAGTGTTTGATGGGACAGTGTAGAGGGAGCTTTACTCTGTATCTAACCCGTGCTGTACCTGCCCTGGGAGTGTTTGATGGGACAGTGTAGAGGGAGCTTCACTCTGTATCTAACCTGTGCTGTACCTGCCCTGCGAGTGTTTGATGGGACAGTGTAGAGGGAGCTTTACTCTGTATCTAACCCATGCTGTACCTGCCCTGGGAGTGTTTGATGGGACAGTGTAGAGGGAGCTTTACTCTGTATCTAACCCATGCTGTACCTGCCCTGCGAGTGTTTGATGGGACAGTGTAGAGGGAGCTTCACTCTGTATCTAACCTGTGCTGTACCTGCCCTGGGAGTGTTTGATGGGACAGTGTGGAGGGAGCTTTACTCTGTATCTAACCCGTGCTGTACCTGCCCTGGGAATGTTTGATGGGACAGTGTAGAGGGATCTTTACTCTGTATCTAACCCGTGCTGTACCTGCCCTGGGAGTGTTTGATGGGACAGTGTAGAGGGAGCTTAAGTCTCTATCTAGCCCGTGCTGTAGCTGCCCTGGGAGTGTTTGATGGGACAGTGTAGAGGGAGCTTTACTCTGTATCTAACCCTGTGCTGTACCTGCCCTGGGAGTGTTTGATGGGACAGTGTCGAGGGAGCTTTACTCTGTATCTAACCCGTGCTGGAACTGCCCTGGGAGTGTTTGATGGGACAGTGTAGAGGGAGCTTTACTCTGTATCTAACCCGTGCTGTACCTGCCGTGGGAGTGTTTGATGGGACAGTGTGGAGGGAGCTTTACTCAGTATCTAACCCTGTGCTGTACCTGCCCTGGGAGTGTTTGATGGGACAGTGTAGAGGGAGCTTTACTCTGTATCTAACCCGTGCTGTACCTGCCCTGGGAGTGTTTGATGGGACAGTGTAGAGGGAGCTTTACTCTGTATCCATCCCTGTGCTGTCCCTGCCCTGGGAGTGTTTGATGGGACAGTGTAGAGGGAGCTTTACTCTGTATCTAACCCGTGCTGCACCTGCCCTGGGAGTGTTTGATGGGACAGTGCAGAGGGAGCTTTACTCTGTATCTAACCCGTGCTGTACCTGCCCTGGGAGTGTTTGATGGGACAGTGTAGAGGGAGCATTAATCTGTGTCTAACCCGTGCTCTACCTGCCCTGGGAGTATTTGATGGGACAGTGTAGAGGGAGCTTTACTCTGTATCTAACCCGTGCTGTACCTGCCCTGGGAGTGTTTGATGGGACAGTGTAGAGGGAGTTTTACTCTGTATCTAACCCTGTGCTATACCTGCCCTGGTAGTGTTTGATGGACAGTGTAGAGGGAGCTTTACTCTGTATCTAACCCTGTGCTGTACCTGCCCTGGGAGTGTTTGATGGGACAGTGCAGATGGTGCTTTACTCTGTATCTAACCCGTGCTGTACCTGCCCTGGGAGTGTTTGATGGGACAGTGTCGAAGGAGCTTTACTCTGTATCTAACCCGTGCTGCACCTGCCCTGGGAGTGTTTGATGAGACAGTGTAGAGGGAGCTTTACTCTGTATCTAACCCGTGCTGTACCTGCCCTGGGAGTGTTTGATGGGACAGTGTAGAGGGAGCTTTACTCTGTATCTAACCCGTGCTGTACCTGCTCTGGGAGTGTTTGATGGGACAGTGTAGAGGGAGCTTAACTCTGTATCTAACCCGTGCTGTACCTGCCTGGGAGAGTTTAATGGGACAGTGTAGAGGGAGCTTTACTCTCTATCTAACCCTGTGCTGTACCTGCCCTGGGAGTGTTTAATGGGACAGTGTAAAGGGAGCTTTTCTCTGTATCTAACCCGTGCTGGACCTGCCCTGGGAGTGTTTGATGGGACAGTGTGGAGGGAGCTTTACTCTGTATCCATCCCTGTGCTGTACCTGCCCTGGGAGTGTTTGATGGGACAGTGTAGAGGGAGCTTTACTCTGTATCTAACCCGTGCTGTACCTGCCCTGGGAGTGTTTGATGGGACAGTGTAGAGGGAGCTTTACTCTGTATCTAACCCGTGCTCTACCTGCCCTGGGAGTGTTTGATGGGACAGTGTAGAGGGAGCTTTACTCTGTATTTAACCCGTGCTGTACCTGCCCTGGGAGTGTTTGATGGGACAGTGTAGAGGGAGTTTTACTCTGTATCTAACCCTGTGCTGTACCTGCCCTGGTAGTGTTTGATGGGACAGTGTAGAGGGAGCTTTACTCTGTATCTAACCCTGTGCTGTACCTGCCCTGGGAGTGTTTGATGGGACAGTGCAGAGGGAGCTTTACTCTGTATCTAACCCGTGCTGTACCTGCCCTGGGAGTGTTTGATGGGACAGTGTAGAGGGAGCTTTACTGTGTATCAACCCGTGCTGTACCTGCCCTGGGAGTGTTTGATGGGACAGTGTAGAGGGAGCTTTACTCTGTATCTAACACGTGCTGTACCTGCCCTGGGAGTGCTTGATGGGACAGTGTCGAGGGAGCTTTACTCAGTATCTAACCCTGTGCTGTACCTGCCCTCGGAGTGTTTGATGGGACAGTGTTGAGGCAGCTTTACTCTGTATCTAACCCGTGCTGTACCTGCCCTGGGAGTGTTTGACGATACAGTGTAGAGGGAGCTTTACTCTGTATCTAACCCGTGCTGTACCTGCCCTGGGAGTGTTTCATGGGACAGTGTCGAAGGAGCTTTACTCTGTATCTAACCCGTGCTGTACCTGCCCTGGGAGTGTTTGATGGGACAGTATAGAGGGAGCTTTACTCTGTATCTAACCCGTGCTGTACCTGCCCTGGGAGTGTTTGATGGGACAGTGTAGAGGGAGCTTTACTCTGTATCTAACCCGTGCTGTACCTGCCCTGGGAGTGTTTGATGGGACACTGTCGAGGGAGCTTTACTCTGTATCTAACCCGTGCTGTACCTGCCCTGGGAGTGTTTGATGGGACAGTGTAGAGGGAGCTTAACTCTGTATCTAACCCGTGCTGTACCTGCCCTGGGAGTGTCTGATGGGACAGTGTAGAGGGAGCTTTACTCAGTATCTAACCCTGTGCTGTACCTGCCCTGGGAGTGTTTGATGGGACAGTGTAGAGGGAGCTTTACTCTGTATCTAACCCTGTGCTGTACCTGCCCTGGGAGTGTTTGATGGGACAGTGTAAAGGGAGCTTTTCTCTGTATCTAACCCGTGCTGTACCTGCCCTGGGAGTGTTTGATGGGACAGTGTAGAGGGAGCTTTACTCTGTATCTAACCCGTGCTGTACCTGCCCTGGGAGTGTTTGATGGGACAGTGTAGAGGGAGCTTAACTCTGTATCTAACCCGTGCTGTACCTGCCTGGGAGAGTTTGATGGGACAGTGTTGAGGGAGCTTTACTCTGTATCTAATCCTGTGCTGTACCTGCCCTGGGAGTGTTTGATGGGACAGTGTAAAGGGAGCTTTTCTCTGTATCTAACCCGTGCTGTACCTGCCCTGGGAGTGTTTGATGGGACAGTGTAGAGGGAGCTTTACTCTGTATCTAACCCGTGCTGCACCTGTCCTGGAGTGTTTGATGGGACAGTGTAGAGGGAGCTTTACTCTGTATCTAACCCGTGCTGCACCTGTCCTGGGAGTGTTTGATGGGACAGTGTAGAGGGAGCTTTACTCTGTATCTAACCCGTGCTCTACCTGCCCTGGGAGTGTTTGATGGGACAGTGTAGAGGGAGCTTTACTCTGTATTTAACCCGTGCTGTACCTGCCCTGGGAGTGTTTGATGGGACAGTGTAAACGGAGCTTTACTCTGTATCTAACCGGTGCTGTACCTGCCCTGGGAGTGTTTGATGGGACAGTGTAGAGGGAGCTTTACTCTGTATCTAACCCGTGCTGGAACTGCCCTGGGAGTGTTTGATGGGACAGTGTAGAGGGAGCTTTACTCTGTATCTAACCCGTGCTGTACCTGCCCTGGGAGTGTTTGATGGGACAGTGTAGAGGGAGCTTTACTCTGTATCTAACCCGTGCTGTACCTGCCCTGGGAGTGTTTGATGGGACAGTGTAGAGGGAGCTTTACTCTGCATCTAACGCGTGCTGTACCTGCCCTGGGAGTGTTTGATGGGACGTGTAGAGGGAGCTTTACTCTGTATCTAACCCGTGCTGGAACTGCCCTGGGAGTGTTTGATGGGACAGTGCAGAGGGAGCTTTACTCTGTATCTAACCTGTGCTGTACCTGCCCTGGGAGTGTTTGATGGGACAGTGTAGAGGGAGCTTTACTCTGTATCTAACCCGTGCTGTACCAGCCCTGGGAGTGTTTGATGGGACAGTGTAGAGGGAGCTTTACTCTGTATCTAACCCGTGCTGTACCTGCCTGGGAGTGTTTGATGGGACAGTGTGGAGGGAGCTTTACTCTGTATCCATCCCTGTGCTGTACCTGCCCTGGGAGTGTTTGATGGGACAGTGTAGAGGGAGCTTTACTCTGTATCCATCCCTGTGCTGTCCCTGCCCTGGGAGTGTTTGATGGGACAGTGTAGAGGGAGCTTTGCTGTGTATCTAAACCGTGCTGCACCTGCCCTGGGAGTGTTTGATGGGACAGTGCAGAGGGAGCTTTACTCTGTAGCTAACCCGTGCTGTAGCTGCCCTGGGAGTGTTTGATGGGACAGTGTAGAGGGAGCTTAACTCTGTATCTAACCCGTGCTGTACCTGCCTGGGAGAGTTTGATGGGACAGTGTAGAGGGAGCTTTACTCTCTAACCCTGTGCTGTCCCTGCCCTGGGAGTGTTTGATGGGACAGTGTAAAGGGAGCTTTTCTCTGTATCTAACCCGTGCTGTACCTGCCCTGGGAGTGTTTGATGGGACAGTGTGGAGGGAGCTTTACTCTGTATCCATCCCTGTGCTGCACCTGCCCTGGGAGTGTTTGATGGGACAGTGTAGAGGGAGCTTTACTCTGTATCTAACCCGTGCTGTACCTGGCCTGGGAGTGTTTGATGGGACAGTGTAGAGGGAGCATTACTCTGCATCTAACCCGTGCTCTACCTGCCCTGGGAGTGTTTGATGGGACAGTGTAGAGGGAGCTTTACTCTGTATCTAACCTGTGCTGTACCTGCCTGGGAGAGTTTGATGGGACAGTGTAGAGGGAGCTTTACTCTCTATCTAACCCTGTGCTGTACCTGCCCTGGGAGTGTTTGATGGGACAGTGTAAAGGGAGCTTTTCTCTGTATCTAACCCGTGCTGTACCTGCCCTGGGAGTGTTTGAATGGACAGTGTGGAGGGAGCTTTACTCTGTATCCATCCCTGTGCTGTACCTGCCCTGGGAGTGTTTGATGGTATAGTGTCGAAGGTGCTTTACTCTGTATCTAACCCGTGCTGTACCTGCCCTGGGAGAGTTTGATGGGACAGTGTAGAGGGAGCTTCACTCTGTATCTAACCCGTGCTGTACCTGCCCTGGGAGTGTTTGATGGGACAGTGCAGAGGGAGATTAACTCTGTATCTAACCCGTGCTGTACCTGCCCTGGGAGTGCTTGATGGGACAGTGTAGAGGGAGCGTTACTCTGTATCTAACCCTGTGCTGCACCTGACCTGGGAGTGTTTGATGGGACAGTGTGGAGGGAGCTTTACTCTGTATCTAACCCGTGCTGTACCTGCCCTGGGAATGTTTGATGGGACAGTGTAGAGGGAGCTTTACTCTGTATCTAACCCGTGCTGTACCTGCCCTGGGAGTGTTTAATGGGACAGTGTAGAGGGAGCTTTTCTCTGTATCTAACCCGTGCTGTACCTGCCCTGGGAGTGTTTGATGGGACAGTGTGGAGGGAGCTTTACTCTGTATCTAACGCGTGCTGTACCTGCCCTGGGAGTGTTTGATGGGACAGTGTAGAGGGAGCTTTACTCTGTATCTAACCCGTGCTGTACCTGCCCTGGGAGTGTTTGATGGGACAGTGTAGAGGGAGCTTAAGTCTGTATCTAGCCCGTGCTGTAGCTGCCCTGGGAGTGTTTGATGGGACAGTGTAGAGGGAGTTTTACTCTGTATCTAACCCTGTGCTGTACCTGCCCTGGGAGTGTTTGATGGGACAGTGTAGAGGGAGCTTTACTCTGTATCTAACCCGTGCTGGAACTGCCCTGGGAGTGTTTGATGGGACAGTGTAGAGGGAGCTTTACTCTGTATCTAACCCGTGCTGTACCTGCCGTGGGAGTGTTTGATGGGACAGTGTGGAGGGAGCTTTACTCAGTATCTAACCCTGTGCTGTACCTGCCCTGGGAGTGTTTGATGGGACAGTGTAGAGGGAGTTTTACTCTGTATCTAACCCTGTGCTATACCTGCCCTGGTAGTGTTTGATGGGACAGTGTAGAGGGAGCTTTACTCTGTATCCATCCCTGTGCTGTACCTGCCCTGGGAGTGTTTGATGGGACAGTGTAGAGGGAGCTTTACTCTGTATCTAACCCGTGCTGTACCTGCCCTCGGAGTGTTTGATGGGACAGTGTAGAGGGAGCATTACTCTGTATCTAACCCGTGCTCTACCTGCCCTGGGAGTGTTTGATGGGACAGTGTAGAGGGAGCTTTACTCTGTATCTAACCCGTGCTGTACCTGCCCTGGGAGTGTTTGATGGGACAGTGTAGAGGGAGTTTTACTCTGTATCTAACCCTGTGCTGTACCTGCCCTGGTAGTGTTTGATGGGACAGTGTAGAGGGAGCTTTACTCTGTATCTAACCCTGTGCTGTACCTGCCCTGGGAGTGTTTGATGGGACAGTGTAGAGGGAGCTTTACTGTGTATCAACCCGTGCTGTACCTGCCCTGGTAGTGTTTGACGATACAGTGCAGAGGGAGCTTTACTCTGTATCTAACCCGTGCTGTACCTGCCCTGGGAGTGTTTGATGGGACAGTGTCGAAGGAGCTTTACTCTGTATCTAACCCGTGCTGTACCTGCCCTGGGAGTGTTTGATGGGACAGTATAGAGGGAGCTTTACTCTGTATCTAACCCGTGCTGTACCTGCCCTGGGAGTGTTTGATGGGACAGTGTAGAGGGAGCTTTACTCTGTATCTAACCCGTGCTGTACCTGCCCTGGGAGTGTTTGATGGGACACTGTCGAGGGAGCTTTACTCTGTATCTAACCCGTGCTGTACCTGCCCTGGGAGTGTTTGATGGGACAGTGTAGAGGGAGCTTTACTCAGTATCTAACCCTGTGCTGTACCTGCCCTGGGAGTGTTTGATGGGACAGTGTAGAGGGAGCTTTACTCTGTATCTAACCCGTGCTGTACCTGCCCTGGGAGTGTTTGATGGGACAGTGTAGAGGGAGCTTTACTCAGTATCTAACCCTGTGCTGTACCTGCCCTGGGAGTGTTTGATGGGACAGTGTAGAGGGAGCTTTACTATGCATCTAACCCGTGCTGCACCTGCCCTGGGAGTGTTTGATGGGACAGTGTAGAGGGAGCTTTACTCTGTATCTAATCCGTGCTGTACCTGCCCTGGGAGTGTTTGATGGGACAGTGTAGAGGGAGCTTTACTCTGTATCTAACCCGTGCTGTACCTGCCCTGGGAGTGTTTGATGGGACAGTGTAGAGGGAGCTTTACTCTGTATCTAACCCGTGCTGTACCTGCCCTGGGAGTGTTTGATGGGACAGTGTGGAGGGAGCTTAACTCTGTATCTAACCCGTGCTGTACCTGCCTGGGAGAGTTTGATGGGACAGTGTAGAGGGAGCTTTACTCTGTATCCATCCCTGTGCTGTACCTGCCCTGGGAGTGTTTGATGGGACAGTGTAGAGGGAGCTTTACTCTGTATCTAACCCGTGCTGCACCTGCCCTGGGAGTGTTTGATGGGACAGTGTAGAGGGAGCATTACTCTGTATCTAACCCGTGCTCTACCTGCCCTGGGAGTGTTTGATGGGACAGTGTAAACGAAACTTTACTCTGTATCTAACCGGTGCTGTACATGCCCTGGGAGTGTTTGATGGGACAGTGCAGAGGGAGCTTTACTCTGTATCTATCCCGTGCTGTACCTGCCCTGGGAGTGTTTAATGGGACAGTGTAGAGGGAGCTTTACTCTGTATCTAACCCATGCTGTACCTGCCCTGCGAGTGTTTGATGGGACAGTGTAGAGGGAGCTTCACTCTGGATCTAACCCGTGCTCTACCTGCCCTGGGAGTGTTTGATGGGACAGTGCAGAGGGAGCTTTACTCTGTATCTAACCCGTGCTGTACCTGCCCTGGGAGTGTTTGATGGGACAGTGTAGAGGGAGTTTTACTCTGTATCTAACCCTGTGCTATACCTGCCCTGGTAGTGTTTGATGGGACAGTGTAGAAGGAGCTTTACTCTGTATCTAACCCGTGCTGTACCTGCCCTGGGAGTGTTTGATGGGACAGTGTCGAAGGAGCTTTACTCTGTATCTAACCCGTGCTGTACCTGCCCTGGGAGTGTTTGATGAGACAGTGTAGAGGGAGGTTTACTCTGTATCTAACCCGTGCTGTACCTGCCCTGGGAGTGTTTGATGGGACAGTGTAGAGGGAGCTTTACTCTGTATCTAACCCGTGCTGTACCTGCCCTGGGAGTGTTTGATGGGACAGTGTAGAGGGAGCTTAACTCTGTATCTAACCCGTGCTGTACCTGCCTGGGAGAGTTTGATGGGACAGTGTAGAGGGAGCTTTACTCTCTATCTAACCCTGTGCTGTACCTGCCCTGGGAGTGTTTGATGGGACAGTGTAAAGGGAGCTTTTCTCTGTATCTAACCCGTGCTGTACCTGCCCTGGGAGTGTTTGATGGGACAGTGTGGAGGGAGCTTTACTCTGTATCCATCCCTGTGCTGTACCTGCCCTGGGAGTGTTTGATGGGACAGTGTAGAGGGAGCTTTACTCTGTATCTAACCCGTGCTGTACCTGCCCTCGGAGTGTTTGATGGGACAGTGTAGAGGGAGCATTACTCTGTATCTAACCCGTGCTCTACCTGCCCTGGGAGTGTTTGATGGGACAGTGTAGAGGGAGCTTTACTCTGTATCTAACCATGTGCTGTACCTGCCCTGGGAGTGTTTGATGGGACAGTGTAGAGGGAGCTTTACTCTGTATCTAACCCGTGCTGCACCTGCCCTGTGAGTGTTTGATGGGACAGTGTAGAGGGAGCTTTACTGTGTATCAACCCGTGCTGTACCTGCCCTGGGAGTGTTTGATGGGACAGTGTAGAGGGAGCTTAACTCTGTATCTAACACGTGCTGTACCTGCCCTGGGAGTGTTTGATGGGACAGTGGAGAGGGAGCTTTACTCAGTATCTAACCCTGTGCTGTACCTGCCCTGGGAGTGTTTGATGGGACAGTGTAGAGGCAGCTTTACTCTGTATCTAACCCGTGCTATACCTGCCCTGGGAGTGTTTGACGATACAGTGCAGAGGGAGCTTTACTCTGTATCTAACCCGTGCTGTACCTGCCCTGGGAGTGTTTGATGGGACAGTGTCGAAGGAGCTTTACTCTGTATCTAACCCGTGCTGTACCTGCCCTGGGAGTGTTTGATGGGACAGTATAGAGGGAGCTTTACTCTGTATCTAACCCGTGCTGTACCTGCCCTGGGAGTGTTTGATGGGACAGTGCGGAGGGAGCTTTACTCTGTATCTAACCCGTGCTGTACCTGCCCTGGGAGTGTTTGATGGGACACTGTCGAGGGAGCTTTACTCTGTATCTAACCCGTGCTGTACCTGCCCTGGGAGTGTTTGATGGGACAGTGTAGAGGGAGCTTAACTCTGTATCTAACCCGTGCTGTACCTGCCCTGGGAGTGTTTGATGGGACAGTGTAGAGGGAGCTTTACTCAGTATCTAACCCTGTGCTGTACCTGCCCTGGGAGTGTTTGATGGGACAGTGTAGAGGGAGCTTTACTCTGTATCTAACCCGTGCTGTACCTGCCCTGGGAGTGTTGATGGGACAGTGTAGAGGGAGCTTTACTCAGTATCTAACCCTGTGCTGTACCTGCCCTGGGAGTGTTTGATGGGACAGTGTAGAGGGAGCTTTACTCTGCATCTAACCCGTGCTGTACCTGCCCTGGGAGTGTTTGATGGGACAGTGTAGAGGGAGCTTTACTCTGCATCTAATCCGTGCTGTACCTGCCCTGGGAGTGTTTGATGGGACAGTGTAGAGGGAACTTTACTCTGTATCTAACCCGTGCTGTACCTGCCCTGGGAGTGTTTGATGGGACAGTGTAGAGGGAGCTTTACTCTGTATCTAACCCGTGCTGTCCCTGCCCTGGGAGTGTTTGATGGGACAGTGTAGAGGGAGCTTAACTCTGTATCTAACCCGTGCTGTACCTGCCTGGGAGAGTTTGATGGGACAGTGTTGAGGGAGCTTTACTCTGTATCTAATCCTGTGCTGTACCTGCCCTGGGAGTGTTTGATGGGACAGTGTAAAGGGAGCTTTTCTCTGTATCTAACCCGTGCTGTACCTGCCCTGGGAGTGTTTGATGGGACAGTGTAGAGGGAGCTTTACTCTGTATCCATCACTGTGCTGTACCTGCCCTGGGAGTGTTTGATGGGACAGTGTAGAGGGAGCTTCACTCTGTATCTAACCCATGCTGCACCTGCCCTGGGAGTGTTTGATGGGACAGTGTAGAGGGAGCATTACTCTGTATCTAACCCGTGCTCTACCTGCCCTGGGAGTGTTTGATGGGACAGTGTAAACAGAGCTTTACTCTGTATCTAACCGGTGCTGTACCTGCCCTGGGAGTGTTTGATGGGACAGTGCAGAGGGAGCTTTACTCTGTATCTAACCCGTGCTGTACCTGCCCTGGGAGTGTTTGATGGGACACTGTCGAGGGAGCTTTACTCTGTATCTAACCCGTGCTGTACCTGCCCTGGGAGTGTTTGATGGGACAGTGTAGAGGGAGCTTAACTCTGTATCTAACCCGTGCTGCACCTGCCCTGGGAGTGTTTGATGGGACAGTGTAGAGGGAGCTTTACTCAGTATCTAACCCTGTGCTGTACCTGCCCTGGGAGTGTTTGATGGGACAGTGTAGAGGGAGCTTTACTCTGTATCTAACCCGTGCTGTACCTGCCCTGGGAGTGTTTGATGGGACAGTGTAGAGGGAGCTTTACTCAGTATCTAACCCTGTGCTGTACCTGCCCTGGGAGTGTTTGATGGGACAGTGTAGAGGGAGCTTTACTATGCATCTAACCCGTGCTGCACCTGCCCTGGGAGTGTTTGATGGGACAGTGTAGAGGGAGCTTTACTCTGTATCTAATCCGTGCTGTACCTGCCCTGGGAGTGTTTGATGGGACAGTGTAGAGGGAGCTTTACTCTGTATCTAACCCGTGCTGTACCTGCCCTGGGAGTGTTTGATGGGACAGTGTAGAGGGAGCTTTACTCTGTATCTAACCCGTGCTGTACCTGCCCTGGGAGTGTTTGATGGGACAGTGTGGAGGGAGCTTAACTCTGTATCTAACCCGTGCTGTACCTGCCTGGGAGAGATTGATGGGACAGTGTAGAGGGAGCTTTACTCTGTATCCATCCCTGTGCTGTACCTGCCCTGGGAGTGTTTGATGGGACAGTGTAGAGGGAGCTTTACTCTGTATCTAACCCGTGCTGCACCTGCCCTGGGAGTGTTTGATGGGACAGTGTAGAGGGAGCATTACTCTGTATCTAACCCGTGCTCTACCTGCCCTGGGAGTGTTTGATGGGACAGTGTAAACGGAGCTTTACTCAGTATCTAACCCTGTGCTGTACCTGCCCTGGGAGTGTTTGATGGGACAGTGTAGAGGGAGCTTTACTATGCATCTAACCCGTGCTGCACCTGCCCTGGGAGTGTTTGATGGGACAGTGTAGAGGGAGCTTTACTCTGTATCTAACCCGTGCTGTACCTGCCCTGGGAGTGTTTGATGGGACAGTGTGGAGGGAGCTTAACTCTGTATCTAACCCGTGCTGTACCTGCCTGGGAGAGATTGATGGGACAGTGTAGAGGGAGCTTTACTCTGTATCCATCCCTGTGCTGTACCTGCCCTGGGAGTGTTTGATGGGACAGTGTAGAGGGAGCTTTACTCTGTATCTAACCCGTGCTGCACCTGCCCTGGGAGTGTTTGATGGGACAGTGTAGAGGGAGCATTACTCTGTATCTAACCCGTGCTCTACCTGCCCTGGGAGTGTTTGATGGGACAGTGTAAACGGAGCTTTACTCTGTATCTAACCGGTGCTGTACATGCCCTGGGAGTGTTTGATGGGACAGTGCAGAGGGAGCTTTACTCTGTATCTATCCCGTGCTGTACCTGCCCTGGGAGTGTTTAATGGGACAGTGTAGAGGGAGCTTTACTCTGTATCTAACCCATGCTGTACCTGCCCTGCGAGTGTTTGATGGGACAGTGTAGAGGGAGCTTCACTCTGGATCTAACCCGTGCTCTACCTGCCCTGGGAGTGTTTGATGGGACAGTGCAGAGGGAGCTTTACTCTGTATCTAACCCTGTGCTATACCTGCCCTGGTAGTGTTTGATGGGACAGTGTAGAAGGAGCTTTACTCTGTATCTAACCCGTGCTGTACCTGCCCTGGGAGTGTTTGATGGGACAGTGTCGAAGGAGCTTTACTCTGTATCTAACCCGTGCTGTACCTGCCCTGGGAGTGTTTGATGAGACAGTGTAGAGGGAGGTTTACTCTGTATCTAACCCGTGCTGTACCTGCCCTGGGAGTGTTTGATGGGACAGTGTAGAGGGAGCTTTACTCTGTATCTAACCCGTGCTGTACCTGCCCTGGGACTGTTTGATGGGACAGTGTAGAGGGAGCTTAACTCTGTATCTAACCCGTGCTGTACCTGCCTGGGAGAGTTTGATGGGACAGTGTAGAGGGAGCTTTACTCTCTATCTAACCCTGTGCTGTACCTGCCCTGGGAGTGTTTGATGGGACAGTGTAAAGGGAGCTTTTCTCTGTATCTAACCCGTGCTGTACCTGCCCTGGGAGTGTTTGATGGGACAGTGTGGAGGGAGCTTTACTCTGTATCCATCCCTGTGCTGTACCTGCCCTGGGAGTGTTTGATGGGACAGTGTAGAGGGAGCTTTACTCTGTATCTAACCCGTGCTGTACCTGCCCTCGGAGTGTTTGATGGGACAGTGTAGAGGGAGCTTTACTGTGTATCAACCCGTGCTGTACCTGCCCTGGGAGTGTTTGATGGGACAGTGTAGAGGGAGCTTAACTCTGTATCTAACACGTGCTGTACCTGCCCTGGGAGTGTTTGATGGGACAGTGGAGAGGGAGCTTTACTCAGTATCTAACCCTGTGCTGTACCTGCCCTGGGAGTGTTTGATGGGACAGTGTAGAGGCAGCTTTACTCTGTATCTAACCCGTGCTATACCTGCCCTGGGAGTGTTTGACGATACAGTGCAGAGGGAGCTTTACTCTGTATCTAACCCGTGCTATACCTGCCCTGGGAGTGTTTGATGGGACAGTGTCGAAGGAGCTTTACTCTGTATCTAACCCGTGCTGTACCTGCCCTGGGAGTGTTTGATGGGACAGTGTAGAGGGAGCTTTACTCTGTATCTAACCCGTGCTGTACCTGCCCTGGGAGTGTTTGATGGGACAGTGTCGAGGGAGCTTCACTCTGTATCGAACCCGTGCTGTACCTGCCCTGGGAGTGTTTGATGGGACACTGTCGAGGGAGCTTTACTCTGTATCTAACCCGTGCTGTACCTGCCCTGGGAGTGTTTGATGGGACAGTGTAGAGGGAGCTTAACTCTGTATCTAACCCGTGCTGTACCTGCCCTGGGAGTGTTTGATGGGACAGTGTAGAGGGAGCTTTACTCAGTATCTAACCCTGTGCTGTACCTGCCCTGGGAGTGTTTGATGGGACAGTGTAGAGGGAGCTTTACTCTGTATCTAACCCGTGCTGTACCTGCCCTGGGAGTGTTGATGGGACAGTGTAGAGGGAGCTTTACTCAGTATCTAACCCTGTGCTGTACCTGCCCTGGGAGTGTTTGATGGGACAGTGTAGAGGGAGCTTTACTCTGCATCTAACCCGTGCTGTACCTGCCCTGGGAGTGTTTGATGGGACAGTGTAGAGGGAGCTTTACTCTGCATCTAATCCGTGCTGTACCTGCCCTGGGAGTGTTTGATGGGACAGTGTAGAGGGAACTTTACTCTGTATCTAACCCGTGCTGTACCTGCCCTGGGAGTGTTTGATGGGACAGTGTAGAGGGAGCTTTACTCTGTATCTAACCCGTGCTGTCCCTGCCCTGGGAGTGTTTGATGGGACAGTGTAGAGGGAGCTTAACTCTGTATCTAACCCGTGCTGTACCTGCCTGGGAGAGTTTGATGGGACAGTGTTGAGGGAGCTTTACTCTGTATCTAATCCTGTGCTGTACCTGCCCTGGGAGTGTTTGATGGGACAGTGTAAAGGGAGCTTTTCTCTGTATCTAACCCGTGCTGTACCTGCCCTGGGAGTGTTTGATGGGACAGTGTAGAGGGAGCTTTACTCTGTATCCATCCCTGTGCTGTACCTGCCCTGGGAGTGTTTGATGGGACAGTGTAGAGGGAGCTTCACTCTGTATCTAACCCATGCTGCACCTGCCCTGGGAGTGTTTGATGGGACAGTGTAGAGGGAGCTTTACTCTGTATCTAACCCGTGCTGTACCTGCCCTGGGAGTGTTTGATGGGACAGTGTAGAGGGAGATTTACTCTGTATCTAACACATGCTGTACCTGCCCTGGGAGTGTTTGATGTGAGAGTGTAGAGGGAGATTTACTCTGTATCTAACACATGCTGTACCTGCCCTGCGAGTGTTTGATGGGACAGTGTAGAGGGAGCTTCACTCTGTATCTAACCTGTGCTGTTCCTGCCCTGGGAATGTTTGATGGGACAGTGTAGAGGGAGCTTTACTCTGTATCTAACCCGTGCTGTACCTGCCCTGGGAGTGTTTGATGGGACAGTGTAGAGGGAGCTTTCCTCTGTATCTAACTCGTGCTGTACCTGCCCTGGGAGTGTTTGATGGGACAGTGTACAGGGACCTTTACTCTGTATCTAACCCGTGCTGTACCTGCCCTGGGAGTGTTTGATGGGACAGTGTAGAGGGAGCTTTACTCTGTATCTAACCCGTGCTGTACCTGCCCTGGGAGTGTTTGATGGGACAGTGTAGAGGGAGCTCTACACTGTATATAACCCGTGCTGTACCTGCCCTGGGAGTGTTTGATGGGACAGTGTAGAGGGAGCTTTACTCTGTATCTAACCCGTGCTGTACCTGCCCCGGGAGTGTTTGATGGGACAGTGTAGAGGGAGCTTTACTCTGTATCTAACCCATGCTATACCTGTGCTGGGAGAGTTATATAGGACAGTGTAGAGGGAGCTTTACTCTGTATCTAACCCGTGCTGTACCTGCCCTGGGAGTGTTTGATGGGACAGTGTAGAGGGAGCTTTACTCTGTATCTAACCCGTGCTGTACCTGCCCTGGGAGTGTTTGATGGGACAGTGTCGAGGGAGCTTCACTCTGTATCGAACCCATGCTGTACCTGCCCTGGGAGTGTTTGATGGGACAGTGTAGAGGGAGCTTTACTCTGTATCTCACCTGTGCTGTACCTGCCCTGGGAGTGTTTGATGGGACAGTGTAGAGGGAGCTTTACTCTGTATCTAACCCGTGCTGCACCTGCCCTGGGAATGTTTGATGGGACAGTGTAGAGGGAGCTTTACTCTGTATCTAACCCGTGCTGTACCTGCCCTGGGAGTGTTTGATGGGACAATGTAGAGGGAGCTTTACTCTGTATCTAACCCGTGCTGTACCTGCCCTGGGAGTGTTTGATGGGACAGTGTAGAGCGAGCTTTACTCTGTATCTAACCCGTGCTGTACCTGCCCTGGGACTGTTTGATGGGACAGTGTAGAGGGAGCTTTACTCTGTATCTAACCCGTGCTGTACCTGCCCTGGGAGTGTTTGATGGGACAGTGTAGAGGGAGCTTAAGTCTGTATCTAACCCGTGCTGTACCTGCCCTGGGAGTGTTTGATGGGACCGTGTAGAGGGAGCTTTACTCTGTATCTAACCCTGTGCTGTACCTGGCCTGGGAGTGTTTGATGGGACAGTGTAGAGGGAGCTTTACTCTGTATCTAACCCGTGCTGTAACTGCCCCGAGAGTGTTTGATGGGATAGTGTAGAGGGAGCTTTACTCTGTATCTAACCCATGCTGTACCTGCCCTGGGAGTGTTTGATGGGACAGTGTAGAGGGAGCTTTACTCTGTATCTAACCCGTGCTGTACATGCCCTGGGAGTGTTTGATGGGACAGTGTCGAAGGAGCTTTACTCTGTATCTAACCCGTGCTGTACCTGCCCTGGGAGTGTTTGATGGGACAGTGTAGAGGGAGATTTACTCTGTATCTAACACATGCTGTACCTGCCCTGGGAGTGTTTGATGGGACAGTGTAGAGGGAGATTTACTCTGTATCTAACACATGCTGTACCTGCCCTGCGAGTGTTTGATGGGACAGTGAAGAGGGAGCTTCACTCTGTATCTAACCTGTGCTCTACCTGCCCTGGGAGTGTTTGATGGGACAGTGTTGAGGGAGTTTTACTCTGTATCTAACCCTGTGCTGTACCTGCCCTGGTAGTGTTTGATGGGACAGTGTAGAGGGAGCTTTACTCTGTATCTAACCCTGTGCTGTACCTGCCCTGGGAGTGTTTGATGGGACAGTGTAGAGGGAGCTTTACTCTGTATCTAACCCGTGCTGTACCTGCCCTGGGACTGTTTGATGGGACAGTGTAGAGGGAGCTTTACTCTGTATCAACCCGTGCTGTACCTGCCCTGGGAGTGTTTGATGGGACAGTGTAGAGGGAGCTTTACTCTGTATCTAACACGTGCTGAACCTGCCCCGGGAGTGTTTGATGGGACAGTGTAGAGGGAGCTTTACTCTGTATCTAACCCGTGCTATACCTGTGCTGGGAGAGTTATATAGGACAGTGTCGAGGGAGCTTTACTCTGTATCTAACCCGTGCTGTACCTGCCCTGGGAGTGTTTGATGGGACAGTGTAGAGGGAGCTTTACTCTGTATCTAACCCGTGCTGTACCTGCCCTGGGAGTGTTTGATGGGACAGTGAATAGGGAGCTTTACTCTGTATCTAACCCATGCTGCACCTGCCCTGGGAGTGTTTGATGGGACAGTGTAGAGGGAGCTTTACTCAGTATCTAACACATGCTGTACCTGCCCTGGGAGTGTTTGATGGGACAGTGTAGAGGGAGATTTACTCTGTATCTAACACATGCTGTACCTGCCCTGCGAGTGTTTGATGGGACAGTGAAGAGGGAGCTTCACTCTGTATGTAACCTGTGCTCTACCTGCCCTGGGAGTGTTTGATGGGACAGTGTTGAGGGAGTTTTACTCTGCATCTAACCCTGTGCTGTACCTGCCCTGGTAGTGTTTGATGGGACAGTGTAGAGGGAGCTTTACTCTGTATCTAACCCTGTGCTGTACCTGCCCTGGGAGTGTTTGATGGGACAGTGTAGAGGGAGCTTTACTCTGTATCTAACCCGTGCTGTACCTGCCCTGGGACTGTTTGATGGGACAGTGTAGAGGGAGCTTTACTCTGTATCAACCCGTGCTGTACCTGCCCTGGGAGTGTTTGATGGGACAGTGTAGAGGGAGCTTTACTCTGTATCTAACACGTGCTGAACCTGCCCCGGGAGTGTTTGATGGGACAGTGTAGAGGGAGCTTTACTCTGTATCTAACCCGTGCTATACCTGTGCTGGGAGAGTTATATAGGACAGTGTCGAGGGAGCTTTACTCTGTATCTAACCCGTGCTGTACCTGCCCTGGGAGTGTTTGATGGGACAGTGTAGAGGGAGCTTTACTCTGTATCTAACCCGTGCTGTACCTGCCCTGGGAGTGTTTGATGGGACAGTGAATAGGGAGCTTTACTCTGTATCTAACCCATGCTGCACCTGCCCTGGGAGTGTTTGATGGGACAGTGTAGAGGGAGCTTTACTCTGTATCTAACCCATGCTGTACCTGCCCTGCGAGTGTTTGACGGGACGGTGCAGAGGGAGCTTCACTCTGTATCTCACCTGTGCTGTACCTGCCCTGGGAGTGTTTGATGGGACAGTGTAGAGGGAGCTTTACTCTGTATCTAACCCGTGCTGCACCTGCCCTGGGAATGTTTGATGGGACAGTGTAGAGGCAGCTTTACTCTGTATCGAACCCGTGCTGTACCTGCCCTGGGAGTGTTTGATGGGACAATGTAGAGGGAGCTTTACTCTGTATCTAACCCGTGCTGTACCTGCCCTGGGAGTGTTTGATGGGACAGTGTAGAGCGAGCTTTACTCTGTATCTAACCCGTGCTGTACCTGCCCTGGGACTGTTTGATGGGACAGTGTCGAGGGAGCTTTACTCTGTATCTAACCCGTGCTGTACCTGCCCTGGGAGTGTTTGATGGGACAGTGTAGAGGGAGCTTTACTCTGTATCTAACCCGTGCTGTAACTGCCCCGAGAGTGTTTGATGGGACAGTGTAGAGGGAGCTTTACTCTGTATCTAACCAGTGCTGTACCTGCCCTGGGAGTGTTTGATGCGACAGTGTCGAAGGAGCTTTACTCTGTATCTAACCCGTGCTGGACCTGCCCTGGGAGTGTTTGATGGGACAGTGTAGATGTACCTGCCCTGCGAGTGTTTGATGGGACAGTGCAGAGGGAGCTTCACTCTGTATCTAACCTGTGCCGTACCTGCCCTGGGAATGTTTGATGGGACAGTGTCGAGGGATCTTTACTCTGTATCTAGCCCGTGCTGTACCTGCCCTGGGAGTGTTTGATGGGACAGTGTAGAGGGAGCTTTACTCTGTATCTAACCCGTGCTGTACCTGCCCTGGGAGTGTTTGATGGGACAGTGTAAAGGGAGCTTTTCTCTGTATCTAACCCGTGCTGTACCTGCCCTGGGAGTGTTTGATGGGACAGTGTGGAGGGAGCTTTACTCTGTATCCATCCCTGTGCTGTACCTGCCCTGGGAGTGTTTGATGGGACAGTGTAGAGGGAGCTTTACTCTGTATCTAACCCGTGGTGCACCTGCCCTGGGAGTGTTTGATGGGACAGTGCAGAGGGAGCTTTACTCTGTATCTAACCCGTGCTGTACCTGCCCTGGGAGTGTTTGATGGGACAGTGTAGAGGGAGCATTACTCTCCATCTAACCCGTGCTCTACCTGCCCTGGGTGTGTTTGATGGGACAGTGCAGAGGGAGCTTTACTCTGTATCTAACCCGTGCTGTACCGGCCCGAGAGTGTTTGATGGGACAGTGTAGAGGGAGTTTTACTCTGTATCTAACCCGTGCTGTACCTGCCCTGGGAGTGTTTGATGGGACAGTGTAGAGGGAGCTTTACTCTGTATCAACCCGTGCTGTACCTGCCCTGGGAGTGTTTGATGGGACAGTGTAGAGGGAGCTTTACTCTGTATCTAACACGTGCTGTACCTGCCCTGGGAGTGTTTGATGGGACAGTGTAGAGGGAGCTTTACTCAGTATCTAACCCTGTGCTGTACCTGCCCTGGGAGTGTTTGATGGGACAGTGTAGAGGGAGCTTTACTCTGTACCTAACCCGTGCTGTACCTGCCCTGGGAGTGTTTGACGGGACAGTGTAGAGGGAGCTTCACTCTGTATCTAACCCTGTGCTGTACCTGCCCTGGGAGTGTTTGATGGGACAGTGTAGAGGGAGCTTTACTCTGTATCTAACCCGTGCTGTACCTGCCCTGGGAGTGTTTGATGGGACAGTGTAGATGGAGCTTTATTCTGTATCTAACCCGTGCTGTACCTGTCCTGGGAGTGTTTGATGGGACAATGTCGAAGGAGCTTTACTCTGTATCTAACCGGTGCTGTACCTGCCCTGGGAGTGTTTGATGGGACAGTGTAGAGGGAGCGTCACTCTGTATCTAACCCGTGCTGTAGCTGCCCTGGGAGTGTTTGATGCGACAGTGCAGAGGGAGCTTTACTGTGTATCTAACCCGTGCTGTCCCTGCCCTGGGAGTGTTTGATGGGACAGTGTAGAGGGAGCTTTACTCAGTATCTAACCCGTGCTGTGCCTGCCTGGGAGAGTTTGATGGGACAGTGTAGAGGGAGCTTTACTCTGTATCTAACCCTGTGCTGTACCTGCCCTGGGAGTGTTTGATGGGACAGTGTCAAGGGAGCTTTTCTCTGTATCTAACCCGTGCTGCACCTGCCCTGGGAGTGTTTGATGGGACAGTGTTGAGGGAGCTTTACTCTGTATCTAACCCGTGCTGTACCTGCCCTGGGAGTGTTTGATGGGACAGTGTAGAGGGAGCTTTACTCAGCATCTAACCCGTGCTGTACCTGCCCTGGGAATGTTTGATGGGACAGTGTGGTGGGAGCTTTACTCTGTATCCATCCCTGTGCTGTACCTGCCCTGGGAGTGTTTGATGGGAAAGTGTAGAGAGAGCTTTACTCTGTATCTAACCCGTGCTGCACCTGCCCTGGGAGTGTTTGATGGGACAGTGTAGAGGGAGCTTTACTCTGTATCTAACCCGTGCTGTACCTTCCCTGGGAGTGTTTGATGGGACAGTGTAGATGGAGCTTTACTCAGTATCTAACCCTGTGCTGTACCTGCCCTGGGAGTGTTTGATGGGACAGTGTAGATGGAGCTTTACTCTGTATCTAACACGTGCTCTACCTGCCCTGGGAGTGTTTGATGGGACAGTGTAGAGGGAGCTTTACTCTGTATCTAACCCGTGCTGTACCTGCCCTGGGAGTGTTTGATGGGACAGTGTAGAGGGAGCTTTACTCTGTATCTACCCCGTGCTGTACCTGCCCTGGGAGTGTTTGATGGGACAGTGTAGAGGGAGCTTTACTCTGTATCTAACCCATGCTGTACCTGCCCTGCGAGTGTTTGATGGGACAGTGTAGAGGGAGCTTCACTCTGTATCTAACCTGTGCTGTACCTGCCCTGGGAGTGTTTGATGGGACAGTGTAGAGGGAGCTTTACTCTGTATCTAACCCGTGCTGTACCTGCCCTGGGAATGTTTGATGGGACAGTGTAGAGGGAGCTTTACTCTGTATCTAACCCGTGCTGTACCTGCCCTGGGAGTGTTTATTGGGACAGTGTAGAGGGTGCTTTTCTCTGTATCTAACCCGAGCTGTACCTGCCCTGGGAGTGTTTGATGGGACAGTGTAGAGGGAGCTTTACTCTGTATCTAACCCGTGCTGCACCTGCCCTGGGAGTGTTTGATTGGACAGTGCAGAGGGAGCTTTACTCTATATCTAACCCGTGCTGTACCTGCCCTGGGAGTGTTTGATGGGACAGTGTAGAGGGAGCTTTACTCAGTATCTAACCCGTGCTGTACCTGCCCTGGAATGTTTGATGGGACAGTGTGGAGGGAGCTTTACTCTGTATCCATCCCTGTGCTGTACCTGCCCTGGGAGTGTTTGATGGGACAGTGTAGAGGGAGCTTAAGTCTGTATCTAACCTGTGCTGTACCTGCCCTGGGAGTGTTTGATGGGACAGTGTCGAGGGAGCTTTACTCTGTATCTAACCCGTGCTGCACCTGCCCTGGGAGTGTTTGATGGGACAGTGTAGAGGGAGCTTTACTCTGTATCTATCCCGTGCTGTACCTGCCCTGGGAGTGTTTGATGGGACAGTGTAGAGGGAGCTTTACTCTGTATCTAGCCCGTGCTGTACCTGCCCTGGGAGTGTTTGATGGGACAGTGTAGAGGGAGCTTTACTCAGTATCTAACCCTGTGCTGTACCTGCCCTGGGAGTGTTTGATGGGACAGTGTAGAGGGAGCTTTACTCTGTATCTAACCCGTGCTGCACCTGCCCTGGGAGTGTTTGATGGGACAGTGTAGAGGGAGCTTTACTCTGTATCTAACCCGTGCTGTACCTGCCCTGGGAGTGTTTGATGGGACAGTGTCGAAGGAGCTTTACTCTGTATCTAACCCGTGCTGTAGCTGCCCTGGGAGTGTTTGATGGGACAGTGTAGAGGGAGCTTTACTCTGTATCTAACCCGTGCTGTACCTGCCCTGGGAGTGTTTGATGGGACACTGTAGAGGGAGCTTTACTCTGTATCTAACCCGTGCTGTACCTGCCCTGGGAGTGTTTGATGGGACAGTTTAGAGGGAGCTTAACTCTGTATCTAACCCGTGCTGTACCTGCCCTGGGAGTGTTTGATGGGACAGTGCAGAGGGAGCTTTACTCAGTATCTAACCCTGTGCTGTACCTGCCCTGGGAGTGTTTGATGGGACAGTGTAGAGGGAGCTTTACTCTGTCTCTAACCCGTGCTGTAACTGCCCTGGGAGTGTTTGATGGGACAGTGTAGAGGGAGCTTTACTCTGTATCTAACCCGTGCTGTACCTGCCCTGGGAGTGTTTGATGGGACAGTGTAGAGGGAGCTTTACTCAGTATCTAACCCTGTGCTGTTCCTGCCCTGGGAGTGTTTGATGGGACAGTGCAGAGGGAGCTTTACTCTGTATCTAACCCGTGCTGTACCTGCCCTGGGAGTGTTGATGGGACAGTGTAGAGGGAGCTTTACTCTGTATCTAACCCGTGCTGTACCTGCCCTGGGAGTGTTTGATGGGACAGTGTAGAGGGAGCTTTACTCTGTATCTAACCCGTGCTGTACCTGCCCTGGGAGTGTTTGATGGGACAGTGTAGAGGGAGCTTTACTCTGTATCTAACCCGTGCTGTACCTGCCCTGGGAGTGTTTGATGGGACAGTGTAGAGGGAGCTTTACTCTGTATCTAACCCGTGCTGTCCCTGCCCTGGGGGGGGGGGGGGGGGGGGGGGGGAGTGTTTGATGGGACAGTGTAGAGGCAGCTTAACTCTGTATCTAACCCGTGCTGTACCTGCCTGGGAGAGTTCGATGGGACAGTGTAGAGAGGAGCTTTACTCTGTATCTAACCCTGTGCTGTACCTGCCCTGGGAGTGTTTGATGGGACAGGTGAGTAAAGGGAGGTTTTCTCTGTATCTAACCCGTGCTGCACCTGCCCTGGGAGTGTTTGATGGGACAGTGTAGAGGGAGCTTTACTCTGTATCTAACCCGTGCTGTACCTGCCCTGGGAGTGTTTGATGGGACAGTGTAGAGGGAGCTTTACTCAGTATCTAACCCGTGCTGTACCTGCCCTGGGAATGTTTGATGGGACAGTGTGGAGGGAGCTTTACTCTGTATCCATCCCTGTGCTGTACCTGCCCTGGGAGTGTTTGATGGGAAAGTGTAGAGGGAGCTTTACTCTGTGTCTAACCCGTGCTGCACCTGCCCTGGGAGTGTTTGATGGGACAGTGCAGAGGGAGCTTTACTCTGTATCTAACCCGTGCTGTACCTGCCCTGGGAGTGTTTGATGTGACAGTGTAGAGGGAGCATTACTCTGTATCTAACACGTGCTCTACCTGCCCTGGGAGTGTTTGATGGGACAGTGCAGAGGGAGCTTTACTCTGTATCTAACCCGTGCTGTACCTGCCCTGGGAGTGTTTGATGGGACAGTGTAGAGGGAGCTTTTCTCTGTATCTAACCCGTGCTGTACCTGCCCTGGGAGTGTTTGATGGGACAGTGTAGAGGGAGCTTTACTCTGTATCTAACCCATGCTGTACCTGCCCTGCGAGTGTTTGATGGGTCAGTGCAGAGGGAGCTTCACTCTGTATCTAACCCGTGCTGTACCTGCCCTGGGAATGTTTGATGGGACAGTGTAGAGGGAGCTTTACTCTGTATCTAACCAGTGCTGTACCTGCCCTGGGAGTGTTTATTGGGACAGTGTAGAGGGTGCTTTTCTCTGTATCTAACCCGAGCTGTACCTGCCGAGGGAGTGTTTGATGGGACAGTGTAGAGGGAGCTTTACTCTGTATCTAACCCTGTGCTGTACCTGCCCTGGGAGTGTTTGATGGGACAGTGTAGAGGGAGCTTTACTCTGTATCTAACCCGTGCTGTACCTGCCCTGGGAGTGTTTGATGGGACAGTGTAGAGGGAGCTTTACTCTGTATCTAACCCGTGCTGTACCTGCCCTGGGAATGTTTGATGGGACAGTGTAGAGGGAGCTTTACTCTGTATCTAACCCGTGCTGTACCTGCCCTGGGAGTGTTTGATGGGACAGCGTAGAGGGAGCTTCACTCTGTATCTAACCTGTGCTGTACCTGCCCTGGGAATGTTTGATGGGACAGTGTGGAGGGATCTTTACTCTGTATCTAGCCCGTGCTGTACCTGCCCTGGGTGTAGTGTATGTAACTGTTCTACCTTTAAGAGAACTATTTTAGGTGTGGCACTACTTTATCTTGGCTGCTGTATAGTGTAATACCGACGGTGACCACACCAGTATATAAGTGCTGTGTCAGGATTTATGGGGCAGATGGTACAGCATGGGTTAGATACAGAGTAAAGCTCCCTCTACACTGTCCCATCAAACATTCCCAGGGCAGGTACAGCACGGGTTAGATACAGAGTAAAGCTCCCTCTACACTGTCCCATCAAACACTCCCAGGGCAGGTACAGCACGGGTTAGATACAGAGTAAAGCTCCCTCTACACTGTCCCATCAAACACTCCCAGGGCAGGTACAGCACGGGTTAGATACAGAGTAAAGCTCCCTCTACACTGTCCCATCAAACACTCCCAGGGCAGGTACAGCACGGGTTAGATACAGAGTAAAGCTCCCTCTACACTGTCCCATCAAACACTCCCAGGGCAGGTACAGCACAGGGTTAGATACTGAGTAAAGCTCCCTCTACCCTGTCCCATCAAACACTCCCACGGCAGGTACAGCACGGGTTAGATACAGAGTAAAGCTCCCTCTACACTGTCCCATCAAACACTCCCAGGGCAGGTACAGCACAGGGTTAGATACAAAGTAAAGCTGCCTCTACACTGTCCCGTCAAACACTCCCAGGGCAGGTACAGCACAGGTTTAGATACAGAGTAAAGCTCCCTCTACACTGTCCCATCAAACACTCCCAGGGCAGGTGCAGCACGGGTTAGGTACAGAGTAAAGCTCCCTCTACACTGTCCCATCAAACACTCCCAGGGCAGGTACAGCACGGGTTAGACACAGAGTAAACCCATCAGCCGCTCCCCGACACATACCGAGGGACAGGGAGTGTCCGGGACAATGACATTTCTCACTCAATAAGGTATAAATTGATCCTGTACCTCTCCCCATTAATCCTGGGCTCCACACGGGGCGAATCCTGCTCCTGTTTCCCTTCCAGTAACCGGACTGAGCTGAGGGAGGTTGGTTGCTGGGCACTGCAGTGATGTCATAAAGCAGGGCCATTCAGCCCAGCTGGTCGTCTCCTTGACCCTTTAAATGTCGAGAGCCGGGACACCCTGTCTCCAAACACATCCCACCTGTTCATCCGGAGAATCCCCGGGGAAGGCCCAAGGCCCAGAGTGTGGAACACAACCAAGGGGGAAAGAGGAGGAGAACCAGGACACCCTTCAGCTCCACAATACAACAGAGGGGCTTTGGCCTAGAAATTGGAGATCACTAAAAACCTGCCGGTGCCACCGTGGGCTGGAGTTAACGGCTGCTGAAATTGATGGCGTTGGCAGGACCGGTAAATTGGTGTTAACTGCTAATTAACATTAGCCCAGCACTAAACTTAACGTGTGTGGTGATTATTTTTTATGTTTAGTAAGAAGTATTGTGATTGGTTGTTTGTTTCCTGCCTTGGGATATATGCTGTAATCTCATTGGTAGTTGATGTCATGTATTTTTTTTTAAATACATGACATCAACTACCAATGAGATTACAGCATATATCCCAAGGCAGGAAACAAACAACCAATCACAATACTTCTTACTAAACATAAAGAATAATCACCACAACGTGCAAGGCCGTTTTCATGGCATTAGTCCCAGCAGGATGCCCCAAAGTAGCGTGGCCGTAGCGTCATTGCAGCAAGGACAGCTTTCTCTTAAAGCAAGGCTGTTATTTTAGAAAGCAGTGCGGTCCCTTAACGGGGTACTGCCTTCTAAAATGAGAAAAACCAAAATTAATTAAAAATAGGCAGTTTTTAGTTCTTACAGCGCAACTGCCTTCTGAAAATTCCCAAGTGGCAGTCTACAGTTTTTCATGCTGAATTGCGTTCCGAAACTAAAAAATGGGAAAAGTGCTATTCATTAACACAAATGGCTCAGCAAGCCATGGAAGGGTCACCCAGGGTCTTGCATGCAGCACTCCAGCTTTGTGCAGGGGGTCAACACTGCAAGACAGGCCGTCTGGCCACAGGAGGCTCTCCAGAAAGAAGGATGTGGGACCAGATCACCGAGGCCGTCACTGCCACCTGGCTCCAGTGTCCAAAGTAGCTTCATGACCTTAGACCACTGATCAAGGTCAGTGAATGCATCTTCAAAAGCCATCTCCTACCAACTGCACCACAAGCCTCACACACTTCTCAATGCATGACTCCACCCCACCCCCATCACTCACCTACCAACAATCTGTACCAAACACGAGGCACACCTCCCATTCCTAACTTCACCTCACCCCCTTGGAGGAGATGGCGCTGGCCATTCTTGACAGGGGCATGGCTGAGCCCTTGGCCAGTGGCGGGGCTGAAAGGATGCAAAATGCTGGTATTGTCATACATTATCCTCCTTCTCGCATGCACCTCTTGCTTTCCCGTCCTTCCCTCACCACATCTTCACCCTTGTGAATTTCTCATTTCACACACCCAAAAAATGCAGACTGCGCAGCTAGTGGCTGACCAAGAAGAGGGAGCAGAGAGTGAAGAAGAATAAAGGGCATCACTCAATTTCACACTCCCAGCCACCAACTCCTCAAGGTCAACCAGCAAGGCCATTTGCATTGTCCCCCACTGAAAGTCAGCAGCCTTCCACCAATCATGCTGCCGCCATTGGAGCAGGCAAAGGCACGAAGCGAATGCATAAGGGTGATGAGTTGATTTCTTGATGTCATATTGGATGGATAGATGTATAAAGTTGGATTGGAAAGTTAGCTCTGTGGTGGCTTTTACTTCAGCATTGTGGCCAAGAGGACGCTGTGGTCAGTAACAGAGGTAAGGTAAGGTGAGACCAATGTTGAAAGGGGAATTGGGTCTGTGGTCATAGAAACATAGAAGATAGGAGTAGGAGTAGGCCATTCGGCCCCTCGAGCCTGCTCCGCCATTTAATGAGATCATGGCTGATCATCCAAATTCAGTACCCTTTCCCTGCTTTCTCCACATATCCCTTGATCCCTTTAGCCTTAAGAAATATATTTAACTCCTTCTTGAATATATTTAATGAATTGGCCTCAACTGTCTTCTGTGGGAGAGAATTCCACAGGTTCACCACTCTCTGGGTGAAGAAATTCCCCCTCATCTCAGTCCTAAATGGCTTACCCCTTATCTTTAGCCTATGACCCCTGGCCTGGACTCTGCCGCCATTGGGAACATCCTTCCTGCATCTAGTCTGTCTAGTCCTGTTAGAATTTTATCAGCTTCAATGAGATCCCCTCTCATTCTTCTAAACTCTAGCAATTATAAACCTAATCGACCCAATCACTCTTCATACGTCATACCTACCATCCCAGGTGTCAGTCTGGTGAATCTTTGCTGCACTCCCTCCATGGCAAGAACATCCTTCCTCAGATAAGGCGACCAAAACTGCACACAATACTCAAGGTGTGGTCTCACCAAGGCCCTGTACAACTGCAGCAAGACATCCTTGCTCCTGTACTCGAATCAGCACAGGGTTAGATACTGAGTAAAGCTCCCTCTACACTGTCCCATCAAACACTCCCAGGGCAGGTACAGCACGGGTTAGATACTGAGTAAAGCTCCCTCTACACTGTCCCATCAAACACTCCCAGGGCAGGTACAGCACGGGTTAGATACAGAGTAAAGCTCCCTCTACACTGTCCCATCAAACACTCCCAGGGCAGGTACAGCACAGGGTTAGATACAGAGTAAAGCTCCCTCTACACTGTCCCATCAAACACTCCCAGGGCAGGTACAGCACAGGGTTAGATACAGAGTAAAGCTCCCTCTACACTGTCCCATGAAACACTCCCAGGGCAGGTACAGCACGGGTTGGATACAGAGTAAAGCTCCCTCTACACTGTCCCATCAAACACTCCCAGGGCAGGTACAGCACAGGGTTAGATACAGAGTAAAGCTCCCTCGACACTGTCCCATCAAACACTCCCAGGGCAGGTACAGCACAGGGTTAGATACAGAGTAAAGCTCCCTCTACACTGTCCCATGAAACACTCCAAGGGCAGGTACAGCATGGGTTAGATACAGAGTAAAGCTCCCTCAACACTGTCCCATCAAACACTCCCAGGGCAGGTACAGCACGGGTTAAATACAGAGTAAAGCTCCCTCTACACTGTCCCATCAAACACTCCCAGGGCAGGTACAGCACGGGTTAGATACAGAGTAAAGCTCCCTCTACACTGTCCCATCAAACACTCCCAGGGCAGGTACAGCACGGGTTAGATACAGAGTAATGGTCCCTCTACACTGTCCCATCAAACACTCCCAGGGCAGGTACAGCACGGGTTAGATACAGAGTTAAGCTCCCTCTACACTGTCCCATCAAACACTCCCAGGGCAGGTACAGCACGGGTTAGATACAGAGTAAAGCTCCCTCTACACTGTCCCATCAAACACTCCCAGGGCAGGTACAACACGGGTTAGATACAGAGTAAAGCTCCTTCGACACTGTCCCATCAAACACTCCCAGGGCAGGTACAGCACGGGTTAGATACAGAGTAAAGCTCCCTCTACACTGTCCCATCAAACACTCCCAGGGCAGGTACAGCTCGGGTTAGATACAGAGTAAAGCTCCCTCTACACTGTCCCATCAAACACTCCCAGGGCAGGTACAGCACGGGTTAGATACAGAGTAAAGCTCCATCTACACTGTCCCATCAAACACTCCCAGGGCAGGTACAGCACGGGTTAGATACAGAGTAAAGCTCCCTCTACACTGTCCCATCAAACACTCCCAGGGCAGGTACAGCACGGGTTAGATACAGAGTAAAGCTCCCTCTACACTGTCCCGTCAAACACTCCCAGGGCAGGTGCAGCACGGGTTAGATACAGAGTAAAGCTGCCTCTGCACTGTCCCATCAAACACTTCCAGGGCAGGTACAGCACAGGGTTAGATACAGAGTAAAGCTCCCTCTACACTGTCCCATCAAACACTCCCAGGGCAGGTACAGCACGGGTTAGATGCAGAGTAAAGCTCCCTCTACACTGTCCCGTCAAACACTCCCAGGGCAGGTACAGCACGGGTTAGATACAGAGTAAAGCTCCCTCTACACTGTCCCATCAAACACTCTAGGGCAGGTACAGCACAGGGTTAGATACAGAGTAAAGCTCCCTCTACACTGTCCCATCAAACACTCCCAGGGCAGGTACAGCACGGGTTAGATACAGAGTAAAGCTCCCTCTACACTGTCCCATCAATCACTCCCAGGGCAGGTGCAGCACGGGTTAGATACAGAGTAAAGCTCCCTCTACACTGTCCCATCAAACACTCCCAGGGCATGTACAGCACGGGTTAGATACAGAGTAAAGCTCCCTCTACACTGTCCCATCAAACACTCCCAGGGCAGGTACAGCACAGGGTTAGATACTGAGTAAAGCTGCCTCTACACTGTCCCATCAAACACTCCCAGGGCAGGTACAGCACGGGTTAGATACAGAGTAAAGCTCCCTCTACACTGTCCCATCAAACACTCCCAGGGCAGGTACAGCACAGGTTGATACAGAGTAAAGCTCCCTCTACACTGTCCCATCAAACACTCCCAGGGCAGGTACAGCACGGGTTAGATACAGAGTAAAGCTCCCTCTACACTGTCCCATCAAACACTCTAGGGCAGGTACAGCACAGGGTTAGATACAGAGTAAAGCTCCCTCTACACTGTCCCATCAAACACTCCCAGGGCAGGTACAGCACGGGTTAGATACAGAGTAAAGCTCCTTTTACACTGTCCCATCAATCACTCCCAGGGCAGGTACAGCACGGGTTAGATACAGAGTAAAGCTCCCTCTACACTGTCCCATCAAACACTCCCAGGGCAGGTACAGCACGGGTTAGATACAGAGTAAAGCTCCCTCTACACTGTCCCATCAAACACTCCCAGGGCAGGTACAGCATAGGGTTAGATACTGAGTAAAGCTCCCTCTACACGGTCCCATCAAACACTCCCAGGGCAGGTACAGCACAGGGTTAGATACAGAGTAAAGCTCCCTCTACACTGTCCCATCAAACACTCCCAGGGCAGGTACAGCACGGGGTTAGATACAGAGTAAAGCTCCCTCTACACTGTCCCATCAAACACTCCCAGGGCAGGTACAGCACGGGTTAGATACAGAGTAAATGCTGGAAATACTCAGCAGGTCCGTCAGCATCTGTGGAGAGGGAAACAGAGTTAACGGTTCAGGTCTGGGACCCTTCGTCAGAACTGGAAAAAGCTGGCGATGGAACAGGTTTTTAAGTAGGGGCTGGGCAATAAATGCTGGCTTTTGCCAACGACACCCAGATCCCATAAACGAATAAAGTGCTGGGGCAGGGAAAGGGGGGAGGGGAGGAAAGGACAAAAGGGAAGGTCTGTGATCGGATGGAAGGCGGGAGAGATTAGGAGATGGTGCGAGGCTAAAGGAGATGGTAATGGGACAAGTTAAACAAAAGATGGCTCTCGATGAAGTGTAAATGGCTCTCCCATTACCATCTCAATCAATTTTCTCCCTCTATTATTTTTTTAGTCATCCTTTGCAAGTCTCTGAAAAATTTCCCAATCTTCTGGCCTATCACTAATCTTCACAACATTGTACGCCTTTTCTTTCAATTTGATCCCCTCCTTAACTTCCTTAGTTCATCCTTCTCAGAGTCTTTCTCACTGGAATATATCTTTGCTGAGAGTTATGAAATATCTCCTTAAAAGTCTGCCACTGCTTATCCACCGTCTTACCTTTCAATCTATTTTCCAGTCCACTTTCACCAACTCTGTCTTCATACCCTTGTAATTGCCTTTATTTAAGTTTAAGACACTAGTTTCAGACCCAAGTTTCTCACAATCAAACTGAATGTGAAATTCTATCATGTTATGAGCAGGTTCCCTACAGGCGGTTATGAAGGCAACTGGTATGTTGGCCTTCATAACGAGAGGGTTTGAGTACAGGAACAAGGATGTCTTGCTACAGTTGTACAGGGCCTTGGTGAGACCGCACCTTGAGTATTGTGTGCAGTTTTGGTCGCCTTATCTGAGGAAGGATATTCTTGCCATGGAAGGAGTGCAGCGAAGATTCGCCAGGCTGACACCCGGGATGGCAGGAATGACGTATGAGGAGAGATTGGGTCGATTGGGCTTGTACTCGCTGGAGTTTAGAAGAATGAGAGGGGATCTCATTGAAACTTATAAAATTCTAACAGGACTAGACAGACTAGATGCATGAAGGATGTTCCCGATGGTCGGGGAGTCCAGAACCAGGGGTCACAGTCTAAAGATAAGGGGTAAGCTATTTAGGACTGAGATGAGGAGGAATTCCTTCACCCAGAGAGTGGTGAACCTGTGGAATTCTCTACCACAGAGGGCGGTGGAGGCCAGTTCATTAAATATATTCAAGAAGGAGTTGGATATATTTCTTAAGGCTAAAGGGATCAAGGGATATGGGGAGAAGGCAGGGACAGGGTACTGAATTTGGATGATCAGCCACAATCTCATTGAATGGCGGAGCAGGCTCGAGGGGCCGAATGGCCTACTCCTGCTCCTATCTTCTGTGTTTCTAAGTTTCTATGTAATTTTACATTAAGTTTGAGAGTGATGTAGTACAATCTGAAACTCAGGTCTTCAATCTAAACAGAGGAAACTACAAGGGTATGAGGGACAAATTGGCCATGGTAGATTGGGAGACTACACTAAAAGGTATGAAGGTGGACATACAATGGCTAACATGCAAGGAAATAATGCATAATTTGCAACAAACATATATTCCTCTGGGGCATAAAAACCCAAAAGGAAAAGTGATCCAACCATGGCTAAAAGAAATTAAACTGAGTATTAAGTCAAAGGAAGAAGCTTATAAAGTTGCCAGAAAAAGCGGTCAGCCTGAGGATTAGGATCTTTTTAGAAATCAGCAAAGGGGGACCAAGAAATTGATAAAAGGGAAAATGGAATATGAGCACAAACTAGCGAAAATATAAAAACGGATTGTAAAAGCTTCTATAGGTATGTGAAAAGGAAAAGACTGGCGAAGGTAAATGTAGGTCCTTTACAGTCAGAGACGGGAGAATTTATAATGGGGAATGAGGAAATGGCAGAGAAATTAAATAAATACTTTGTTTCTGTCTTCACGGAGGAAGACACAAAAAACCTCCCAGAAATACGAGAAAACCAAGTGTGTGGCGAGAATGAGGAACTTAAAGAAATTATTATTTGTAAAAAAACAGTACTAGCAAAATTAATGGGACTAAAAGTCGATAAATCCCAAGGACCGGATGACCTACATCCTAGGGTTTTGAAAGAGGTGGCCATTGGGATAGTGGACACATTGGTTGTCATCTTCCAAAATTCTATAGATTCTGGAACGGTTCCTGCAGATTGGAGGATAGCAAATGTAACCCCGCTATTTAAGAAAGGAGGGAGAGGGGGAACTACAGACCTGTTAGCCTCACATCAGTAGTTGGGAAAATGCTGGAATCTATTATAAAGGATGCAATAACTGGGCACTTAGAAACTAATAGTAAGATTGGGCAGAGTCAACCTGGATTTATGAAAGGGAAATCCTGTTTGACAAACCTATTGGAGTTCTTTGCGGATGTAACTAGTGGAGTAGACAAAGGGGAACCAGTAGATGTGGTGTATCTGGATTTTCAGAAGGCCTTCGATAAGGTCCCACACAAGAGGTTGGTGAATAAAATTAGGGCACATGGAATTGGGGTAATATACTAGCATGGATTGAGAACTGGTTAACAGACAGGAAACAAAGTGTAGGAATAAACAGGTCTTTTTCAGGATGGCAGGCTGTGACTAGTGGGGTACCACAAGGATCGGTGCTTGGGCCCCAGCTATTCACAATCTATATCAATGATTTGGATGAGGGGACTAAATGTAACATTTCCAAATTTGCTGATGATACAAAGCTAGGTGGCAGTGTCAGTTGTGAAGAGGATGTGAAGAGGCTTCAAGGGGATCTCGACAGGCTCAGTGAGTGGGCGAGAACATGTCAGATGGAATATAATGTGGATAAATGTGAAGTTATCCACTTTGGTAGAAAAAACAGAAAGGCAGAATATTTCCTAAATGGTGAAAGATTGGGGAATGCAGATGCTCAAAGGGACCTGGGTGTCCTTGTACATTAGTCACTGAAAGTGAATGCAGGTGCAGCAAGCCATTAGGAAGGGAAATGGTATGCTGGCCTTCATTACAAGAGGATTTGAGTACAGGAGTCTTACTCCAATTATATAGGGCCCTGGTGAGACCACACCTGGAGTACTGTCTACAATTTTGGTCTCCTTACCTAAGGAAGGATATACTTGCCATAGAGGGAGTGCAACGAAGGTTCACGAGATTGATTCCTGCGATGGCGGGACTGTCGCATGAGAAGAGATTGAGTAAACTAGGCCTGTATTCTCTTGAATTCAGAAGAATGAGAGGGGATCTCATTGAAGCATACACAATTATTACAGGGCTTGATAGGATGGATGCTGGGAGAATGTTTCCCTTGGCTGGGGAGTCTAGAACCAGGGGCCACAGCCTCAAGGTAAAATTCTCTACCCCAGAGGGCTGTGGAGGCTCAGTCATTGGGTATATTCAAAACAGAAGCCGATAGATTTCTGACTAGTAAGGGCATCAAGGGATATGGCGATAGGGCCGGTGAATGGAGTTGAGGCAGAAGATCAGCCATGATCTCATTGAATGGCGGAGCAGGCTCAAAGGGCCGAATGGCCGACTCCTGCTTCTGTTTCTTATGTTCTTAAACCCTTATAAATCACTGGTTAGGCACCAGCTGGAGTATTGTGTCCAGTTCTGGGAACCACACTTTAGGAAGGATGTCAAGGCCTTGGAGAGGGTGCAGAGGAGATTTACCAGGATGGTTCCAGGGATGAGGGACTTCAGTTATGTGGAGAGACTGGAGAAGCTGGGGTTGTTATCCTTAGAGCAGAAGGTTAAGGAGAGATTTAATAGAGGCGTTCAAAATCATGAAGGGTTTGGATAGAGTAAATAAAGAGAAACTGTTTCCAGCGGCAGGAGGGTCGGTAACCAGAGGACACAGATTGAAGATAATCGGTAAAAGAACCAGAGGTGACATGAGGAAACAGTTTTTTACACAGCGAGTTGTTGTGATCTGGAACGCGCTGCCTGAAAGGGCGGTGGAAGCAGATTCAATAGTAACTTTCAAAAGAGAATTGGATCGATACTTTAAGGGGAAAAATTTGCAGGGATATGAGGGGAGTGAGAATAATTGGAGAGCTCTTTCAAAGACTCCAAGGGTTAAGTTACGAGGAGGGATTACACAAACTAGGGTTGTATTCCCTGGAATTTAGAAAGTTAAGGGGTGATCTGATCGAAGTTTTCAGGATATTAAGGGGAACAGATAGGGTAGATAGAGAGAAACCATTTCCGCTGGTTGGGGATTCTAGGACTGGGGGCATAGTCTAAAAATTAGAGCCAGACCTTTCAGGAGTGAAATTAGGAAACACTTCTACACACAAAGGGTGGTAGAGGTTTGGAACTCTCTTCCGCAAACAGCAATTGATGCTCGGTCAATTGTTAATTTTCAATCTGAGATTGATAGATTTTTGTTAACCAAAGCAATTAAGGGATATGGGCCAAAGGCGGGTGTATGGAGTGAGGCTGCAGACCAGCCATGATCTCATTGAATGGCGGAACAGGCTCGAGGGACAGAATGGCCTCCTCCTGCCCTGTATAGAAACATAGAAGATAGGAGCAGGAGTAGGCCATTCGGGCCCTCGAGCCTGCTCCGCCATTCGATGAGATCATGGCTGATCATCCAAACTCAGTACCCTGTCCTTGCTTTCTCCCCAGATCCCTTGATCCCTTTAGCCTTAAGAAATATATCTAACTCCTTCTTGAATATATTTAATGAATTGGCCTCAACTGCCTTCTGTGGTAGAGAATTCCACAGGTTCACCACTCTCTGGGTGAAGAAATTCCTCCATCTTTGTCCTAAAAGGCTTACCCCTTTTCCTTAGACTGTGACCCCGGGTTCTGGACTCCCCGGCCATCGGGAACATCATTCCTGCATCTAGTCTGCCTAGTCCTGTTAGAATTTTATAAGTTTCAATGAGATCACCTCTCATTCTTCTAAACTCCAGCGAGTATAAGCCCAATCGACACAATCTCTCCTCATACGTCATTCCTGCCATCCCAGGGATCAGCCTTGTGAATCTTCGCTGCACTCCCTCCATGGCAAGAACATCCTTCCTCAGATAAGGCGACCAAAACTGCACACAATACTCAAGATGTGGTCTCACCAAGGCCCTGTACAACTGCAGCAAGACATCCTTGTTCCTGTACTCAAACCCTCTCGCTACAAAGGCCAACATACCATTTGCCTTCTTAACCGTCTGCTTCACCTGCATGCTTACCTTCAGCGACTGGTGCACAAGGACACCCAGGTCTCGTTGCACTTCCCCTTCTCCCAATCTATTGCCGTTCAGATAATAATCTGCCTTCCTGTTTTTGCCACCAAAGTGGATAACCTCACATTTATCCACATTATATTGCATCTGCCATGCATCTACCCAATCACCCAACCTGTCCAAATCATCCTGGAGTTTCTCGGCATCCTCCTCACAGCACACACGCCCCTCCAGCTTTGTGTCGTCTGAGAACTTGGAGATATTACATCTAGTTCCCTCGTCTAGATCATTAATATATATTGTGAATAGCTGGGGTCCGAGCACCGATCCCTGCGATATCGATCTAGAATTCTTTAAAATAGGCTTTGCTGACTCAGCAAACCTCATTTGCTTTGCTGTTTTTTGGCTGACTAAATAAAAGTGTTTTTTTGGCTGCATGCAGGTATTTAATTGAGTTAGTTCAGGCTTGCTGTTAGTCCTGGCACCGGTCCCGCCCCTTCCTGCACCTCATTGGCTGACACCGCTGTCAATCGACACCACGAGGGGGAAGGGAGGGTGATTGACAGGTGGCGATTGAGAGAAGCGCCTGCCCGCGCTGTGATTGGTGCAGGGGAAGGTAAGTGGGCGTGTCCGGCCCCCGGGCCCACGTGGGGGAGTCCAAGGCTGGCTGGAGCGCATGCGCAGCCCGCCTCGCACCGTTGGGAAGCTTTTCAAATATTTTTTTTTCCGAAACGAATTGAAAACACTCATTAATTCCCCCACCCTCCTCCCCTCTAAAGTGCGATTATTATTATTGTTGTTTTTCCTCAATTGTGTGGGGTGTCTTTTTTTTTACCTTGCGGTGGCGCACGCCGATCCAACCGACCCCTTTGGCGTTGCGTGCTGGCGTCAGCACGTAATCGGAGGGGGTGATTGACGCGAGGCGCTCGCCAATCAGGAGCGGGGAAAGGGCTGGGACGACCGGGCGGGCTGACGGTCCTCCAACCAATGGCGGCGCGGGAGGGAGGGGGGCGGGACCTCGGTGGGCTGCGCGCGCCGCTTTCCTGCTTTCATTGTCTGCAGGAGCTGTTAAAGGGAAGGGGAGGAGGGGGTGGAAAAAACCCAGCTTGTGAGTGTTTATTCCTTTACATTACCTTTATTGCAAGGCTGTTCATCAACTGCATTCATTTAAAAATAAGTAAACCTTTTCTCTTTTATCCAGAACAATGAGTCCTGGTGCTGTGAACATTTTGGTGGGCAGCCACTTTTAAAGGGACAAAGGCCAGCGTTCTTCCTCCTCTCTCTCTCTCTCTCTCTCTTGTGAATATTTGTGGTGGGTGAGAGGGGGGCGGTGAGTCAAAGGGGACTGCGGCCCCTTTTCAACGCAAAATATTGCTTGGCCTTTTAAAGGGGAATGGGTGCTCCCCAGGTATTTAAAGGGGCAGTGCCTCTCTCTGTATCATGTGAGAGCAGGGAGGTTCTGCTTGAAATGCACAAAAACACCAGTTAGGCCACCGCTAGGGTGCTGCGTGCAGTTCTGGTCGTCCCCATTGCAGGAAAGATGTGACTGCTCGAGACGGGAGATTTACGAGGATTTTGCCAGGACTAGAGAATTTCAGCTACCAGGAAAGATTGGAGAGGCTGGGGTTGTTTTCTTTGGAACAGAGGAGGCTGAGGGGAGACCTGATTGAGGTGTATAACATTATGAGGGGCCGAGAGAGTGTGGATAGGAAGGACCTATTTCCCTCAGCAGACAGATCAATAACCAGGGGGCAGAGATTTAAAGTAATTGGACGGAGGTTTAGAGGGGATTTGAGGAGAAATGTTTTCACCCAGAGGGTGGTGGGGGTCTGGAACTCACTGCCTGACAGGGTGGTGGAGGCAGAGACCCTCATCACATTTAAAAAGTACTTGGATGTGCACCTGAAGTGCCGTAACCTGCAGGGCTACGGACCAAGTGCTGGAAAGTGGGATTAGGGAGGAGAGCTCTTTGTCGGCCGGCACAGACATGATGGGCCGAATGGCCTCCTTCTGTGCTGTAAATATCTATAATTCTATGAATTGTAGTTAAAGGGACAGACACCCCACAAACTCCGTTCCCTAGCCACTGACTCCATCCCTCTCCCTAACATCTGTCTGAGGCCGAACATAGAAACATAGAAGATAGGGGCATTCGGCCCCTCGAGCCTGCTCCACCATTCAATGCGATCATGGCTGATCAACCAAATTCAGTACCCGGTCCCTGCCTTCTCCCCATATCCCTTGATCCCTTTAGCCTTAAGAAATATATCCAACTCCTTCTTGAATATATTTAATGAATTGGCCTCTACTGCCTTCTGTGGTAGTGAATTCCACAGGTTCACCACTCTCTGGGTGAAGAAATTCCTCCTAATTTCTGTCCTAAATGGCTTACCCCTTATCCTTAGACTGTGACCCCTGGTTCTGGACTCCCCCGCCATCGGGAACATCCTTCCTGCATCTAGTCTGTCTAGTCCTGTTAGAATTTTATAAGTTTCAATGAGCTCCCCTCTCATTCTTCTAAACTCTAGCGAATATAAGCCCAATCGACCCAATCTCTCCTCATACGTCATTCCTGCCATCCCAGGTATCAGCCTGGTGAATCTTCGCTGCACTCCCTCCATGGCAAGAACATCCTTCCTCAGATAAGGCGACCAAAACTGCACACAATACTCAAGATGTGGTTTCACCAAGGCCCTGTACAACTGCAGCAAGACATCCTTATTCCTGTACTCAAACCCTCTCGCTATGAAGGCCAACATACCATTTGCCTTCTGAACCGCCTGCTGCACCTGCATGCTTACCTTCAGCGACTGGTGCACAAGGACACCCAGGTCTCATTGCACTTCCCCTTCTCCCAATCTATTGCCGTTCAGATAATAATCTGCCTTCCTGTTTTTGCCATCAAAGTGGATAACCTCGCTTTTATCCACATTATACTGCATCTGCCATGCATCTGCCCAATCACCCACCAGGTCCAATTCATCCTGGAGTTTCTCGGTCTCCTCCTCACAGCACACACGCCCACCCAGCTTTGTGTCGTGTGCAAACTTGGAGATATTACATCTAGTTCCCTTGTCTAGATCATTAATATATATTGTGAATAGCTGGGGTCCGAGCACCGATCACTGCAATACCCCACTAGTCACTGCCTGCCGCTCGGAAAAAGAGCCGTTTATTCCAACTGTTTGCTGCGGATATGCGGTCAGAAGCTCATTTCAGGGTCAAATATGGCACCAAGGTTGTGAACAGTGTGGTTCAGCCTCAGACAGATGTTAGGAAGAGGGATGGAGTCAGTGGCTCGGGAACAGAGTTTGTGGCAGGGACCGAAAACAATGGCTTTGGTCTTCTCAATATTTAATTGGAGAACATTTCTGCTAATCCAGAACTGGATGTCGGACAAGCAGTCTGACCATTTAGAGACAGTGGAGGGGTCAAGAGAAGTGGTAGTGATGTAGAGCTGGGTGTCGTCAGCGTACATATGGAAACTGTGGGGAAAAAATGGAATTAAACTTCATCTTCAGAAAACAGAGAGACTGTTCAAGAAAGCCTGAAGTTTCTAAAAATGGACAGGTTCACAGTACAGAAATCTACACCAACAAGGAGACCGGTTAAGTAACGCCTTGATTTCAAAATTCTCATCCTTGTTTTCAAATCCCCTCCATGGCCCTCCTCGCCCCTCCCTATCTCTGTAATCTCCTCCAGCCCCACAACCCCCCTGAGATACCTGCGCTCCTCTAATTCTGCCCTCTTGAGGATCCCTAATTATAATCGCTCCACCATTGGTGGCCGTGCCTTCTGTTGCCTGGGCCCTAAGCTCTGGAATTCCCTGCCGAATGGCCGACTCCTGCTCCTATCTTCCATGTTTCTATGTTTAATGGAATGGGTGGACATGTGACAGATGAAATTTAACACAGAAACGTGCAAAGTGATTCATTTTGGTAGGAACAAGGAGAGGCAATATAAACTAAAGGGTACAATCCTAAAGTGTGTGCAGGAACAGAGAGACCTGGGGGTATGTGTGCACAAATCGTTGAAGGTGGCAGGGCAGGTTGAGAAAGCGGTTAAAAAAGTATACGGGATCCTGGGCTTAATAAATAGAGGCATAGAGTCCAAAAGGAAGGAGGTGATGATGAACCTTTATAAAACACTGGTTCGGCCTCAACTGGAGTATTGTGTCCAATTCTGGGCACTGCACTTTAGGAAGGATGTGAAGGCCTTGGAGAGGGTGCAGAAAAGATTTACCAGAATGGTTCCCGGGATGAGGGACTTCAGTGACGTGGATAGACTGGAGAAGTGGCAGCACGGTGGCATAGTGGTTAGCACTGTTGTCTCACAGCGCCAGGGACCCGGGTTCGAATCTGGCCTCGGGTGACTGTCTGTGTGGAGTTTGCACATTCTCCCCGTGTTTGCGTGGGTTTTCTCCGGGTGCTCCGGTTTCCTCCCACAGTCCAAAGATGTGCAGGTTAGGTTGATTGGCTATGATAAATTGACCCTTAGTGTTAGGGGGATTAAATACGTGGGGTTATGGGGATAGGGTGGGATATGTGTTGGTGTAGGGGTTATGGGGATCGGGTGGGATATGTGTCGGTGCAGGCTCGATGGGCTGAAATGGCCTCTATCTGCACTGTGGGATTTCTGTGATTCTGTGAAGCTGGGGTTGTTCTCCTTGGAGCAGAGAAGGTTAAGGGGAGATTGACCAGAATGGTTCCAGGGATGAAGGACTTCAGTGATGTGGAGAGACTGGAGAAGCTGGGGTTGTTCTCCTTGGAACAGAGAAGGTTGAGAGGAGATTTACAAGAATGGTTCCAGGGATGAGGGACTTCAGTGACGTGGAGAGACTGGAGAAGCTGGGGTTGTTCTCCTTGGAGCAGAGAAGGTTAAGGGGAGATTGAGCAGAATGGTTCCAGGGATGAGGGACTTCAGTGACGTGGAGAGACTGGAGAAGCTGGGGTTGTTCTCCTTGGAACAGAGAAGGTTAAGGGGAGATTTACCAGAATGGTTCCAGGGATGAGGGACTTCAGTGACGTGGAGAGACTGGAGAAGCTGGTGTTGTTCTCCTTAGAGCAGAGAAGGTTAAGGGGAGATTGACCAGAATGGTACCAGGGATGAGGGACTTCAGTGACGTGGATAGACTGGAGAAGCTGGTGTTGTTCTCCTTGGAGCAGAGAAGGTTAAGGGGAGATTTACCAGAATGGTTCCAGGGATGAGGGACTTCAGTGATGTGGAGAGACTGGAGAAACTGGGGTTGTTCCCCTTAGAACAGAGAAGATTGAGAGGAGATTTGATCGAGGTGTTCAAAATCATGAGGGGTCTGGACAGAGCAGATAGAGAGAAACTGTTCCCATTGGCGGAAGGCTCGAGAACCAGAGGACACAGATTTAAGGGGATTGGCAGAAGGTCCAAAGGCGACATGAGGAAAAACTTTTTTACTCAGCGAGTGGTGAGTATCTGGAATGCACTGCCTGAAAGGGTGGTGGAGGCAGATTCAATCGCCGCTTTCAAAAGGGAATTGGATAAGTACCTGAAGTAAAGAAATGTGCAGGGTTACGGGGAAAGGGCGGGGAGTGGGACTAGCTGAGAGTCAGCACGGGCTCGACAGGCCGAATGGCCTTCTGTGCTGTAACCATTCTGATTCTATAGGAGCAGGAGTCGGCCATTCGGCCCCTCGAGCCTGCTCCGCCATTGAATAAGATCATCGACCCCAACTCCACTTTCCCGCCCGATCCCCATATCCCTCGATTCCCCGAGAGCCCAAACACCTTTCGATCTCCGCCTTGAATCTACTCATCGACTGAGCCTCCACAGCCCTCTGGGGCCGAGAATTCCAAAGATTCACCACCCTCCGAGTGAAGAAATTCCTCCTCACCTCAGTCTTAAATGGCCCACCCCTTATCCTGAGACTGTGACCCCTGGTTCTGGACACTCCAGAACTTCAGCCAGGCAAAGCCGCCATCGGTCACTGCAAGAACGGTTAAATGTTTAAAAATGAAACAACAACAACTTGTATTTATATAGCGCCTTTAATGTAGTAAAACATCCCAAGGCGTTTCACAGGAGTATTATAAGAAAAAAAAATGACACCGAGCCACATAACAAGAAATTAGGGCAGGTGACCAAAAGCTTGGTCAAAGAGGGAGGTTTTAAAGAGCGTCTTAAAGGAGGAAAGAGAGGTAGCGAGGCGGAGAGGTTTAGGGAGGTAATTCCAGAGCTTAGGGCCCAGGCGGCTGAAGGCACGGCCACCAATGGTGGAGTGATTATAATCAGGGATATTCGAGAGGGCAGAATTAGAGGAGTGCGGATATCTCAGGGGGTTGTGGGGCTGGAGGAGGTTACAGAGATAGGGAGGGGCGAGGAGGGCCATGGAGGGATTTAAAAACAAGGATGAGAATTTTGAAATTGAGGTGTTGCTTAACCGGGAGTCAATGTAGGTCAGCGAGCACAGGGGAGATGGGTGAATGGGACTTGGTGCAAGTTAGGACACGGGCAGCCGAGTTTTGAATGACCTCAAGTTCACATAGGGTGGAATGTGGGAGGCCAGCCAGGAGTGCGTTGGAATAGTCGCGTCTAGAGGTAACAAAGGCCCGGGTGAGGGTTTCAGCAGCGGATGAGCTGAGGCAGGGGCGGAGACAGGCGATGTTACGGAGGTGGAAGTAGGCAGTCTTTGTCAGTATGCCAGGGGACAGTGATGTGTGGATCCAGAGTGGTGATTCCACCCAAGTTAAGGGAGAGAGTGCTAAATGAGCTACATGAAGGTCATCTGGGGGGAGTGAAAATGAAAAGCCTAGCTAGGGCTTATGTGTGGTGGCCGGGAATCGATCAACAAATCGAAGACCTAACTAAGAGCTGCTTAGGATGCCAGAAGGTCCAAAATGTACCACCACATGCCCCTCTACACCCATGGGAGTGGCCCTCCTCTCCATGGCAACGGGTGCACATTGATTTCGCTGGTCCATTCATGGACTCAATGTTCTTAATAGCAGTGGATGCTCATTCAAAGTGGCCTGAGGTGATAAAGATGTCTTCAACCACTACAGAGAAAACGATTGCAGTCCTACGGACCATATTTGCCAGAAACGGGTTGCCAGAGCAGATCTGCTCTGATAATGGACCACAGTTTGTGTCCGACGAGTTCCAAAAATTCATGAAAAGGAATGGGGTAAGGCATTACACATCCGCCCCGTATCATCCAGCCACCAATGGATTGGCTGAGAGGTTCGTACAAACCTTTAAGAAGGCGACAAAGGCCATGTGCGATGAGGAAATTCCACTGCAGCATAAGATGGACAATTTCTTATTCGCCTACCGAAACGCGACACATGCAGTTACCAACCAGACCCCGGCCATGATGTTCTTTAACTGAATGTTGAGATCTCGTCTCGACTTGCTCAGACCAAATGTGCGAAGAAATGTTGAGGACAAACAATTCCAGCACATCAATGAGAAGCCGACAAGGAGCTTCAATGTAGGGCAACCAGTCTTGGCCCGGGACTATCGAACAGAGAAGTGGCAACCCGGAATGATATGTACAAGGCAGGGGCCATTAATGTACACAGTGGATGTCGGGGAGAACATTGTGAGACGCCACGTCGATCAGATCTTGGCATCACAGGAATGCGTCAACCCCATGTCTCGAGTACCTGGGGATGCACCCGACATACCGGTAGTATCTACTTCAGACCCAGTAGCAGTGGAACCCGATGAACTACCCGATGAAAGGGGGTCAGAATCGCCTCTGCACCAAGAACAAGAACCTCCGGAAAGGCGCTATCCCGAAAGGGTCAGGCTGGATGATACAGGGCGGACGTGTAATGCCTTACCCCATTCCTTTTCATAAATTTCCGAAACTCTTCGGACACAAACTGTGGTCCGTTATCAGAGCAAATCTGCTCTGGCAAGCCGTTCCTGGCAAATATGGTCCGTAGGACTGCAATCGTTTTCTCCGTGGTGGTGGAGGACATTTTGATCACCTCAGGCCATTTCGAGTGCGCATCCATGGCTATTAAAAACATTGAGTCCATGAATGGACCAGCAAAATCAATATGCACTCGTTGCCATGGAGAGGAGGGTCACTCCCATGGGTGTAGAGGGGCATGTGGTGGTGCATTTTGGACCTTCTGGCATCCTGAGCAGCTCTTTGTCAGGTCCTCGATTTGCTGATCAATCCCCGGCCACCACACATAAGCCCTAGCAAGGCTTTTCATTTTCACCCCTCTCAGATGGCCTTCGTGAAGCTCATTGAGCACTCTCTCCCTTAACTTGGGTGGAATTACCACTCGGGATCCACACATCAAGGTCCCCTGGCATACTGACAGCTGTTCTCTTCTGGATGAGAATGCTGGCAACAGTGAGTCGCCATGTGTTGGCCATCCCTTCACCGTCAAATCATATACCCGAGACAGTGTCGGGTCATTTTGGGTCTCCTTCTCTATATCCGCGTTAGTTACTGGCAAGCGTTCAATTATAGACGAATAAAATATTTCGACAGGGTCCACTGCTGGTGCTTCCTCCGCAGTAGGCAGTGGTAGGCGTGATAGCCCATCAGCGTTTCCATGCTGTTTCGTGCCCTTATACTCTATTTCATATTGGTTCGCCCCTAGAAAAAGGGACCATCTTTGTTGCCATTGCGCAGTCATCACCGGAATGCCCTTCTTTGGATTAAAGAGGAGACCAGTGGTTGGTGGTCAATCAGCAAAGTGAACTTCTGCCCGTGCAGATAGTGGTTGAACTTTTTCACTCCCCACACTAGGCTGAGGGCCTCCCTGTCAATCTGGGCGTAGTTACGCTCTGCTGAGGTTAGTGACCGAGACGCAAAGGCTACTGGCCTCTCCAAGCCATCCGGGAATTTGTGCGACAGCACCGCTCCAATACCATAGGGTGATGCATCACACGCCAACCGAATTGGTAGTGCTGGGTTGAAATGAGCCAACACCTCTTTTGATGTGATCAATTCTTTGCACTTCTGGAAAGCTCGTTTACATTCGTCATTCCACTTCCATGGTACCCCCGTTTGCAGTAGGGTGTTCAGTGGGTGTAGTACTGTAGACAAATTCAGCAAGAACTTATGGCAGTAGTTCACCAGCCCGAGGGACGACCTCAGTTGTGACACATTTTCCGGTGCTGGAGCCTTGACTACTGCCTCAATCTTTTCAGGGGACTTATGTAACCCCTCTTCATCAATAACGTGGCCACAATACGAGATCTGCTTCTGGAAAAACTCGCATTTGTGGCGATTAGCTCGGAGCCCATATTCCTTCAATCTAGTGAGTACCTGCTCCAGGTTGGCGAGGTGATCACTGTCATTTTCGCCCGTGACCAGGATGTCGTCCAAATAACACTGGGTCCCTGGAATCGCTTGCAGGACTTGATCCATTGCCCTTTGCCCTTTGCCAAATAGCCGGAGCTGATGCTACCCCGAACACCAGCCGGTTGTATTGGTAGAGACCTTTATGAGTGTTGATCATGAGGTACTGTTTCGAGGCTTCTTCTACCTCCATTTGCAGGTACGCCTGGGCCAGATCAATCTTAGTGAAGCGTTTTCCTCCAGATAGCGAGGCGAAAATATCTTCAATCCGCGGAAGCGGATATTGTACCGTGTGAAGGACTGGGTTCACTGTCACCTTAAAGTCCCCACAGATGCGAATCTTCTTTGGTTCCCCAGGCGTATTACTCAACGACCTCTTCATTACAGGAACGATGGGTGTAGCCCACTCGCTCCAGTCCACTTTGGACAGTACTCCAGAACGTTCCAAACCTTCCAGCTCTGCTTCAACAGCTGGGCGGATCGCATAAGGCACCGGTCTGGCCTTAAAAAACTTTGGGCTTGCATTTTCCTCTATTTTGATCGTCGCTGTTATGCCTTTTAGTGTTCCGAGTCCCTCCTGGAACACTTCTTGTGCGTCAGTTAGCATTTTTGACAGTCGTCCAGGTGTGACGTCGTCATCCTTTTTGGCATCTACCGTCAGCGCTTGTATGGAATGCCAATCTAATTGTATCTTCTGGATCCATTCACGTCCTAGTAGTGGTGGTCCTCCATCTGGCAATACATATAAGTCCATTTTTGGTGTTTCCTTGCTGTTGTATATCACGTTCACCCTTATTTTTCCTTTGGGGTAGACTTTTTGCCCCGTGTACGTCTTCAAGACAATCTCTGTATCTCTCAAGGGTATATTTGAGAATAGCCGCTTGTAGTCCCTTCGGTTTATGACTGTTAGGGCTGATCCTGTGTCCAGTTCCATTTTCACTTGGACTCCGTCTATCTTGAGCGTGACCCAGATAGTTTGGTGATCCTCCATTTTGGTTATATTATGTAGTTTCAGACAACCCAGCTCCTTGCTTCCGGAGTCTGTATCACTTTTCTGTTCGTCTGAACTACTCTCCGTCACCTTATGTACCTTTTTGTACTTCTCCTGTGGAGGTTTCTTGCTGCTGGTTTTCTTTCCCGACCTGCAGACTCTTATTATGTGTCCTACTTTTCCACACTGTCTGCACACTTGGTCCTTGAACCAACAATCCTTATGGTCGTGTGTTGTTCTGCCGCAGCGATAACACTTCACTGCTCCATATGACATTTCATTTGTGCCATATTCTTGCGGTCTCCGTTGTATCTCTGCAGCGCCCCGTGCGGCTGCTTCGTGTGATACTGCCATGTTGAAAGTCTTGTCCAGCGTAAGATCCTTTTCTGATAGAAGCCGTTTCTGGGTTCCTTCACTTTGAAGCCCACACACAAACTTGTCCCTTAAAGTATCTGCTAGTCCCGTTCCAAACTGGCAGTGTTTCGATAGCTTGCGTAGTTCCGTTAAATACTCAGCATTACTTTCGTCTTTATGCTGGTTCCTTTTGTGAAACTTAAATCTTTCTGCTATCAGCAGCGGTGTGGGGTTTAAGTGGTCCTGTAGGATTGCCACTATGCTTTCAAAATCCTTTTCCACTGGCTTCTCTGGGGTGACTAGGTTTCGCAGTAAGCCGTACGTTTTTGCATCCATGGAATTCAACAATACCAGTGCTTTCCTGGCATCTGGCACTTCATTCACCTTGCAGTACACTTCGATGCGTTCTGCATATGTCGCCCAATCTTCGACCTCATTGTCGAACGCTGTGACCCTGCCACTCTTCTGCATCCCTGGGTGTGGTTAGACTGGCTAAAAATGGCGTCTCCCGCGCTCTCCCTTCTTCTCCGCTGGCTCAAAATGGCGTCTCCCGTGCTTTCCTTTCTTCTCCGCTGGCTCAAAATGGCATCACCCGCGCTCTCCCTTCTTCTCCGCTGGCTCAAAATGGCATCTCCCGCGCTTCCCTTTCTTCTCTGCTGCGGCCCAAATGGCGTCTCCCGTGCTTTCTTTTCTTCCCCCGCGGACGCTGCTCAGCCCTTGAAACCGGCCGCGCTCTGCGCGTTTTCCTGCGCGCTTCTCTCGTTGACGCCGCTCGGTCTTCAACCCCGGCTGCGCCCTGCGCGCTTCACCCTCTCTCGTTGACGCCGCTCGGTCTTCAACCCCGGCTGCGCCCTGTGCGCTTTACCCTCTCTTACCCGTCGTCGCTGCTCGGCCTTTTTCTGTGCCGTCGGTCGGCTCCCGCCGCCGCTGTCCGGGAAGGGTCTGCGCCGTACCTGCTGCCAGCCCGCTGCGCTGGATCGTTGCGGCTAGAGAACCAAGCCCAGCTCTCTACAGCCTCCTCTGCGATGCTCAAGTTCTCCCTGGATGGTTGACGCCCGCACTGGTGGAATCGGCCGCCGCCTTCAGAGTTGCAGGTAGGTTCGAAACGACTCGTCGCCAATGTTAAATCTGGATATCTTTAGGTCGTGTGTCCTTCAAATAATCGACAGAGGCTGCAGATAACAAACAACAGGTGTTTACTGGATCAGGGTTGCTCTAAAACTAAACAGTACAGATCCCGACTCAGGGTTATATACAGGTGTGGTCACTGCCGGTACTACGTATACAGGAGCTGTAAAAAGTAGTTCTCCCCTTAAAGGTACATACACTACAGACCCAATCTCTCCTCATACGTCATTCCTGCCATCCCAGGTATCAGTCTGGTGAATCTTCGCTGCACTCCCTCCATGGCAAGAACATCCTTCCTCAGATAAAGCGACCAAAACTGCACACAATACTCAAGGTCTGGTCTCACTAAGGCCCTGTACAACTGCAGCAAGACATCCTTGTTCCTCTACTCGAACTCTCGCTGCTGCCCAATCACCCAACCTGTCCAAATCATTCTGGAGTTTCTCGGCATCCTCCTCACAGCACACACGCCCACCCAGCTTTGTGTCGTCTGCAAACTTGGAGATATTACATCTAGTTCCCTCATCAAATCATTAATATATATTGTGAATAGCTGGGGTCCAAGCACCGATCCCTGCGGTACCCCACTAGTCACTGCCTGCCACTCAGAAAAAGACCAGTTTATTCCAACTCTTTGCTTCCTGTCTGCCAACCAGTTCTCTATCCAAGTCAGTACCTTTCCCCCAATCCCATGTGCCTTAACTTTACACGCTAATTTCTTATGCGGGACCTTATCGAAAGCCTTCTGAAAGTCCAAATACACCACATCCACTGGTTCTCCCTTATCTATTTTACCAGTTACATCCTCTAAAAATTCCAGTAGATTAGTCAAGTACGATTTACCTTTTGTAAATCCATGTTGACTTTGTCCAATCCTGTCACTGATTTCCAAGTGCTCTGCTATTACATCTTTTCTAATGGACTCGAGCATTTGAAAGAAGCTTGCATTGTGAAGCTTCTGCCCCTTTGCCAGGCCCGCTGCCTGCGGCCCCTCTCCCAGATTCCAGCCCCAGCTCTGTGCTGCCTGCGGCCCCTCTCCCAGATTCCAGCCCCAGCTCTGTGCTGCCTGCGGCCCCTCTCCCAGATTCCAGCCCCAGCTCTGTGCTGCCTGCGGCCCCTCTCCCAGATTCCAGCCCCAGCTCTGTGCTGCCTGAGCTGCTCTCACCTGGGGACAGCGCGTCACAATCGGCCCCAGCGCACCTGAGCTGGAGAGGAGACCCCGCCCCCTAGGCGCGCCGCCATTGGTTGGAGGACCAGGCCGCCCAGTTCAGTCCTCCCAGCTCAACCCTCTTCCTATTGGTCAGTGCTCCCGTCAGTCAGAATCACATTGCTGCGGCTCAATCCGCTCCATTCGGCGTCCGCGGAGGTCCCGCCCGCTCGCCCGACTCTCAGGTTTGGTTTTTCTCGTATTTTACTTTATAAACTCGCTCTCCGCTCCCCCCTCACCTCGATTTAAATCGATTCCCCAAACACTTGACTTTACCCCGGCCGCTGACTCCGCCTCTTCCCTGGGCCCGGCCTTCCGTCTGCTCCCGGGAAGCCCCGCACAGGCGCACTGGCAGATTGGTGTTGGGGTGAGGGGGCCGAATGAGCATGCGCGGCCCCGCCTCTCCACATTTAAAGGGACACCTGCCCCCTCCACATTTAAAGGGACACCCGCCCCCCTCCACATTTAAAGGGACTCCCTCCCCCCTCTCGTGTGTTTTTCTGATTAAAGGGACTGTGACAATTCCCCAGCCACCGCACTTTAGCAAGGATGTGAAAGACATTGAGAGCCAGCCAGTGGCTCCGTTGGGAGCACCCTCGTCTCTCAGTCAGAAAGTTGTGGGTTCAAAGTCCCCACTCCAGGGACTCGAGCACATAAACCTAGGCTGACGCTCTGGGGCAGTGCCGAAGGAGTGCCGTGCTGTCGGATGGGCAGTACTGAGGGAGCCCTGCACTGTCGGAGGGGCAGTACTGAGGGAGCGTTGCACTGTCGGAGGAGCAGTACTGAGGGAGCGCTGCACTGTCGGAGGGGCAGTGCTGAGGGAGCGCTGCACTGTCGGAGGAGCAGTACTGAGGGAGCGCTGCACTGTCGGAGAGGCAGTACTGAGGGAGCGCCGCACTGTCGGAGGGGCAGTACTGAGGGAGTGCTGCACTGTCGGAGGGGCAGTGCTGAGGGAGCGTTGCACTGTCGGAGGAGCAGTACTGAGGAAGCGCTGCACTGTCGGAGGGCCGTCTTTCGGAAGAGACGTTCAGGTGGACATAAAAGATCCCATTATTTCGAGGAAGGGGAGGAGAGTTATCCCCGGTGTCCTGGCCATTATTTATCATGTAAATTAGCTGCAGTGTTTCCCACATTACAACAGCGACTACACGTCATAAAGTAATTCATTGGCTGTAAAACCGTTGGTCGTGAAAGGCGCTGTATAAAGGCCAGTCTTTCTTTATTTTCTTTCCTGTATTTACATTAATTACTTATATAAACCTCTTTTACTGTCTCTTGCAAGGGGAGGAATTGCAGATGGGCAGCTTAACGCAAACTTCACACGAAGATCTGACAGAGTCACTCGATTCATCAGGACCTGAATATCATCGACATATGGAAGCGGAAAGCAGCAATCAGAGTACGAGCAAACTGCACACGTGTCTTGTGTGTGGACATGGATTCAACCGAACGAGCAGCCTGGGGAGGCACAAGTGTAACCAAAGCAAGGAGAGTCTATGCAAATGTCGGGAATGCGGGAAAGGATTCAGTTGCCTCTCCGAGCTGGAGACTCATCAACGCAGTCACTCCATGAAATGGCCGTTCACCTGCTCCGTGTGTGGGAAGGGATTCACTCATTCAGGCTCCTTGCGGAGACACCGGCGAGTTCACACTGGGGAGAAGCCGTTCGCCTGCTCTCACTGTGAGAAGAGGTTTAACCAGTCTTGCAACCTGTTGATACACGAGCGTGTTCACACCGATGAGAGACCTTTTCAGTGCTTCGACTGCAAGAAGGGCTTCAGAAGATCCAGCGAACTGATACAGCACCACCAGCGAGTTCACACCAGGGAGAGGCCGTTCACCTGCTCCGTGTGTGGGAAGGGATTCACTCTCTCCTCCACCCTGCTGACACACCAGCGAGTTCACACCGGGGCGAGGCCGTTCACCTGCTCCGAGTGCAGGAAAGGGTTCACTCTCTCCTCCACCCTGCTGACACACCAGCAAGTTCACACCGGGAAGTGGCCGTTCTCCTGCTCAGAGTGCGGAAAAAGATTCACTCGTCCCTCCTCTCTGCGGGAACACCAGCTGGTTCACACTGACGAGAGGCCATTCTCCTGCTCCGAGTGCGGGAAAGGATTCACTCGTCCCTCCACTCTGCGGGAACACCAGCGAGTTCACACTGACGAGTGGCCGTTCACCTGCTCCGAGTGCGGGAAAGGTTTCACTCGTCCCTCCGCTCTGCTGATACACCAGCGAGTTCACACTAACGAGAGGCCGTTCTCCTGCTCCAAGTGCGGGAAAGGATTCCGTCGTTCATTCCATCTGCAGACACACCAGCGAGTTCACACTGACGAGAGGCCATTCACCTGCTCCGAGTGCGGGAAAGGATTCACATGTTCAGACTCCCTGCGGGAACACCAGCGCGTTCACACTGACGAGAGGCCGTTCACCTGCTCCGAGTGCGGGAAAGGTTTTACTCGTCCCTCCGCTCTGCTGATACACCAGCGAGTTCACACTGATGAGAGGCCGTTCTCCTGCTCCGAGTGCGGGAAAGGATTCCGTCGTTCATTCCATCTGCAGACACACCAGCGAGTTCACACTGACGAGAGGCCGTTCACCTGCTCCGAGTGCGGGAAAGGATTCACACGTTCCGACTCTCTGTGGGAACACCAGCTGGTTCACACTGATGAGAGGCCATTTAAATGTTCCGACTGCGACAAGAGTTTCAAATGCTCCAAGGGCCTGGAGATGCATCGACGCATCCACACCGGGGAGAGGCCGTTCAGCTGCTCTCGCTGCGGGAAGAGGTTTACCCACTCATCCAGTCTTTGGAAACACCAGCGCACTCACACTGGGAAGATGCCGTTCCCCTGCTCAGTGTGTGAAAAGGGATTCACCAGTTCAACTCACCTGCTGAGACACCAGCGAGTTCACACCTGAGCACAGTGGTCCCATTCTGCTGTTAATCACATGAAGGACTGTTCTGTGTTAATAATGGCAATTAGAGGGCTGGGGGGCGGTTTGAAGATGCTGATAATCCCAGTAACTAGGCTGGAGTTTAAGAGGGGTCAGCCTCGGCTCAGTGGGTGACACTCTCACCTCTAGATTCAGAAGGTCGTGGATTTGAGTCCCACTCTGGAGACTTGAGACTGACACTCCGGGGCAGTACTGAGGGAGAGCTGCTCTGTCAGAGGTGCTATCTTTACGATGCAATGTTAAACTGCTGCCCCGTCTGCCCTCTCAGTTGGGTGTAAAAGATCCCGTGGCCGCTATTTTGAAAAACGGAAGGGAGAAAGGATCTCGACTTGGAAGATCAGGAAGTAGATGTGAAACTGTAATGTCACTTGAAATGATTGTAAGACTGAATTTAACTGTGACTGTAATAATTTTATTTTGTAGGTAACAGAGCGTGAGAAAAACCAGTCCGAATCCAGTATGAGGTGATTTTGGTGGTGCCTCCTGTGTCACTACCACAACTACCATGCTTTACGGGTCTAACAGGACCTGTCCCATCAACCAACACGTTTTTAAGTAGGAGCTGCACAGTTATGTGGCACAATTCAGACCCGACATTCCCCTATTGTTTGAGGGTTTCAGTGAGATGATACGACTGAACTCCTCCCTAAAGCATTTTTTGTGTTTTGGAGCAAGACAACTGGAGAATAGATATTGACATTGGAAGCATAAGGGACAACACACACTGGTGGGATATTGGGCTTAATACATCAGCATGCCCTTAGGCTCGTATTATTTCACACGCTCTGGTTGTTCTCCAACTTGAAATGATTTTGTATTTGAGATATGTAACCCATGTAGTAAAACTTTGAACTATGTAAGATCAGAAGTTTGTTTAAGATCTACCCAATTAAACAGCGAAATGATATTGGGTCAAAAGATCAGGATAATGAAACAGTTTGGGTGGAGGTAAGGAATAATAAGGGGAAAAAAACACTAGTGGGTGTAGTCTATACGCCTCCGAACAGTGGCAACTCTGTTGGATGGAGTATCAATCAGGAAATAGTTGAGGCTTGTAATAAGGGAACATCTATAATTATGGGGGATTTTAACTATTATATTAATTGGACAAATCAAATTGGGCAGGGCAGCCTTGAGGATGAGTTCATTGAGTGTATTAGGGATGTGTTTCTTGAGCAGTATGTAACTGAACCGACCAGGGGGCAAGCAACCTTAGATCTGGTCCTGTGTAACGAGACGGGATTAATTAAAAATGTCCTAGTAAAGGATCCCCTTGGAATGAGTGACCATAACATGGTTGAATTCCATATTCAATTAGAGGGTGAGAAGGTTAGATCTCAAACAAGCATGCTAAGCTTGAATAAAGGAGACTATGAAGGTATGAGAGCGGAATTGAGTAGAGTGGATTGGGAAAATAGATTAAAGGGTAAGACGATACATGATCAGTGGTGTACATTTAAGGAGTTATTTTACAACTTCCAAAAAAAATATATCCCACTGAGAAGAAAAGGGTGTAAAAGAAAAGACAGCCATCCGTAGCTAAGTAAAGAAATTAAGGATAGTATTCGACTAAAAACAAGGGCATATAAGGTAGCCAAATCTATTGGGAGGATAGAGGATTGGGAAAACTTTAAAAGACAGCAAAAAATAACAAAAAGATTGATTAAGAAAGGGAAGATGGATTATGAAAGTAAATTAGCAAAAAATATAAAAACAGATAGTAAGAGTTTTTATAGTTATATAAAAAGAAAAAGGGTGGCTAAAGTAAATGTTGGTCCCTTAGAGGATGAGACCGGGAAATTAATGGTGGGAAATATGGAGATGGTAAAAACACTGAATATTTTACATCAGTCTTTACAGTAGAAGACACCAGGGGCTAGATTTTCAGTTGCTTGCGCCAGCAGTTAGCGCCTTAAGAGAAGTGATTTTCGGGCGCTATGCGTGTAGCGCCTGGGCGCAGCGCAGTTTGCGCCCCGCCCCAAATTAAGTTGCCCGTTAGCGCCGGCGCAAAGTTTAGCGGCCGCCCGGATGCGCGCGCAGAAAATGACGTCACATCCTCGTGCAACGCCCTTTGGCCGCCCCGAATCCAAACTTCAGTCGGACCGCCCCATTGTGCGCCTGGCGTCCAGAGCGTTTGTAAAATGGAACGCAACACACCCTGGGGAGCGCAAATTAAAGGGCACTCGTACAAAAGGCACTCTGCATGTGTTGTGTGGAAGTACGCTGTGTGTTGTTCTGAACGGGCTATTTATGTTTCCGGGTACCAATACACCAATTATTATTCCTCCTCCTCCTCCTCCTCCTCCTCCTCCTCCTCCTCCTCCTCCTCCTCCTCCTCCTCCTTCCAGACTTTGCATTTGAAAAAAATACATGCACCCTTCCCCTTTAAGAGCTCACTGGCACCAGAGTGTCTGCCGTGCGCTGCGCCCGAGCTCGGGTGTTGCGCTCTCCACCGCCGGCTTAGCGCCTAAAGATACTAGTGGAACGCCTCTTTTAGCACTCCACCAACCTCTTAGGGCGAAGCCACTGAATTTCCGGCAACGGGGCGCTACTTTGGGGCGGGCGATAACTTCGGGCGGGCGCTAAGCTTAGCGCCCCAAAACTGTCTATACTGAAAATCTAGCCCTAAGAATATCCCAACACTGGACAAACAGGGGGCTGAAGGGGGGGAGGAGCTAAACACGATCAAAATCACTAAGGAAGTGGTACTCGGTAAAATAATGGGACTCAAGGCGGATAAATCACCTGGACCTGATGGCTTACATCCTAGGGTCTTGAGGGAAGTGGCGGTAGGGATTGTGGATGCATTGGTAATAATTTTCCAAAACTCCCTGGACTCGGCAAAGGTCCTGGCAGACTGGAAAACTGCTAATGCAACACCCTTATTTAAAAAGGGCAGTAGACAGAAGGCTGGAAACTATAGACCGGTTAGCCTAACATCTGTGGTAGGTAAAATTTTGGAGTCCATTATTAAGGAGAAAGTAACAGGACATTTAGATAATCATAATTTAATAGGACAAAGTCAGCATGGTTTTATGAAGGGGAAGTCATGTTTGACAAATTTGCTGGAGTTCTTTGAGGAAGTAACGTATAGGGTGGATAAAGGGGAACCAGTGGACGTAGTGTATTTAGACTTCCAAAAGGCATTTGACAAGGTGCCACACAAAAGATTATTGCTTAAGATAAAAAATCACGGGATTGGGGGTAATATTCTGGCATGGATAGAGGATTGGCTATCTAACAGAAGGCAGAGAGTTGGGATAAATGGTTCATTCTCAGACTGGCAATCAGTAACTAGTGGTGTTCCGCAGGGGTCAGTGCTGGGTCCCCAACTCTTTACAATCTATATTAACGATTTGGAGGAGGGGACCGAGTGTAACATATCAAAGTTTGCAGATGATACTAAGATGGGAGGGAAAGTAGTGAGTGAGGAGGACATAAAAAACCTGCAAGGGAACATAGACAGGCTAAGTAAGTGGGCAGAGATTTATCAGATGGAATACAATACTGGAAAGTGTGAGGTTATGCACTTTGGCAGGGAAAATCGTAGAGCAAGTTATTATCTTAATGGCAAGAAACTGGAAAGTACTGAAGTACAAAGGGATCTGGGGGTCCTGGTGCACGAAACTCAAAAGGTTACTATGCAGGTGCAGCAAGTGATTAAGAAGGCCAATGGAATGTTGGCTTTCATTGCTAGGGGGATAGAATATAAAAATAGGGAGGTATTGCTTCAGTTGTACAAGGTATTGGTGAGACCGCACCTGGAATACTGCGTACAGTTTTGGTGTCCATACTTAAGAAAAAACATACTTGCTCTGGAGTCAGTACAAAGAAGGTTCACTCGGTTAATCCCGGGGATGAGGGGATGGACATATGAGGAGAGGTTGAGTAGATTGGGACTCTACTCATTGGAGTTCAGAAGAATGAGAGGCGATCTTATTGAAACATATAAGATTGTGAAGGGGTTGGATCGGGTGGATGCGGGGAGGATGTTCCCGATGATGGGTGAAACTAGAACTAGGGGGCATAGTCTTAGAATAAGGGGCTGCTCTTTCAAAACTGAGATGAGGAGGAACTACTTCACTCAGAGGGTGGTAGGTCCATGGAATATGCTGCCCCAAAAAGCTGTAGAAGCTACATCATTACATAAATTTAAAACAGAAATAGACAGTTTCCTAGAAGTAAAGGGAATTAAGGGTTACGGGGAGCGGGCAGGAATTTGGACATGAGTCTAGGTTCGGATCGATCATGGCCCTGTGGGTAGCGGAGCGGGCCCAGGGGCCGTGTAGCCTGATCCTGCTCCTGTTTCGTGTGTCTAATTGTGTTAGATTCAGGAGATGGTTCTGTGATAGTAGATTGACAGTTAGGATCAGATCAGCCATGATCTTATTGATTGGCGGAGCAGGCTCGAGGGGCCGATTGGCGGAGCAGGCTCGAGGGGCCGATTGGCGGAGCAGGCTCGAGGGGCCGATTGGCGGAGCAGGCTCGAGGGGCCGACTGGCGGAGCAGGCTCGAGGGGCCGACTGGCGGAGCAGGCTCGAGGGGCCGACTGGCGGAGCAGGCTCGAGGGGCCGACTGGCGGAGCAGGCTCGAGGGGCCGACTGGCGGAGCAGGCTCGAGGGGCCGATTGGCGGAGCAGGCTCGAGGGGCCGACTGGCGGAGCAGGCTCGAGGGGCCGACTGGCGGAGCAGGCTCGAGGGGCCGACTGGCCTACTCCTGCTCCTATTTCTTATGTTCTTATGATCTTACACAAATGTCACAAGGTAGGGAGTCAAAAATTGTTAGGACTAATAAGACAACATTGGGATAAACATGGAAATTCCTCATTGGATTAGGATAATTTCCCATGTACTGGTCATAGCCCAACTTGTAGTAATGATGTGCTTACTACACCTGCTACCTGAAACACCTAAAGTCCAATGCCCAATCACATTTAAATATGATCACAGCCCAGAACATGTTAGAGTTACATAAACGGAAGAAAAATAATCCATATGTAAGATTTTAGTTTTGAGGGGTCGGCAAATGCCTCGCCCTCAAGGTCGGGATATGTAGGATAGGGTGTACCTGTAGGATTTAGTAAACATTATTAAGATTCGATAACCATTCTAATATAACTATAATATGTGAAATTTTATGTTAAGATCCAAAAAGCCTGTATAAAATGGAGACTGACTGAGAGCAAAGCAGGATGGGATTCTGCCAACCTGACTAAAAAGCTCTGTTTAAAATTACTGAAGTAATGGAATGTTGTGCTAACTTTACGGAGACGAGGAATTCAGCAATATTATGCTTAAAGAGATAAAAACTAGAGAGATAGATAAGAGTTGGAGACGTCCTTCATTGGTGGACCGACTGTTTTGTCAACATTCTAGGAAGTGTTCTGTGAAAAGTGAAGATCTGAGATAAGGGTACTTTGTTACGCATGGAGAAAAAGTCAGAAGGATCAAACAAGGTCATAAGGTGGGTAACGAAGGAAGCAAGACTTTTCACCAGGTGTTAGAGGGTTAATTACTGCCACTTAGGCAAAACAAGAGGGAAAAGGGTATAAAGATACAGTTTTTGAACATCGAAAGCGCGCACCGTGTAACCAGAGATTGATAGGAGCTTCGATCAACAGAACACAGCAAGATACATCAGGAGACTTGCGCCGCGCTTACTCGGAAGGAACGCCGGGGTTTGAACGAACAGACTGTGACTATCTTCTTGTTAAGTATTACTTATTTGTACTGGATTTTTAATGCTTAATAAACCTGTTTTACTGATACACAATATACCTGTACCCAGAGTGGTTTGTGTAGTCACGGACTGTTTTACTGATACACAATATACCTGTACCCAGAGTGGTTTGTGTAGTCATGGACTGTTTTATGGATACACAATATACCTGTGTGGTAAACCACTGTTATAGTTATCACTGTATATTGTTCTCACTGTTCTCACTGTCACATCACTACACGAGGTCGCCTCTTGTCGCACTGTTATACCTGGGCTGACCACCTCCGACTCCGCCCATTACCTGCCCAGGTATAAAGGTAGCTGACTGGCTAGTATTCCTCCCTGTTGGATCGGATCACCCACGAGGGTGGGCTCTGTTATTTAGCCAATAAAAACCTTCAGTTACGTTCTTAACTCGTCGCCTTTTATTGGACTAATTGATAGGCATATCAATTTTATTGACTAAATTTTAAAGATGTCTGATAATGAACAGCAACAGCAAGGAGCTCACCCAGCAGCACAGCAACAGCAGCCTCCAGACAACGGGCCACACCAGCCGGCTTGGCTGCAAGCCTTGAAACCACCATACCTGGATCTAAACCCACAGGCACCAAACTCAGCCAACGACTTCAAACACTGGCTGGACTGCTTCGAATCGTACCTGGAGGAAGCCGTCGTCCCTCAGAGATCCAAACTAAGAGTCCTGAAAGCCCAAGTGAGCCCGAGAGTATATACACTCATCCAGGACATGACTACGTACGACGACGCCATCAACCTACTGAAACAGCAGTACCGGAGCCCGGTAAACTACATGTACACTAGGCATCTCTTAAGATCTCGGCAGCAACAGCCAGGAGAATCGATAGCTGAATTTTCACGAGCGCTGAGACAACTCGGCAGGAACTGTGACTTTAAAGCGGTGACGGCTACTGCGAACATGGAAGACAATGTCCGCGACGCCTTGGTGAGAGGCCTACGTTCCGACTACACACGGCAAAGACTGCTTGAAGCTAAGGACATAGACCTGGACAAGGCCGAAGCCCTCGCCCTCACCCTAGAGGCCACCCAGCAAGACCAGGAAGCGTTTGCCAGGTACTATTCGCGACCCTGGGACTCGGGCCCGACCCCCACCCCACCACCCTTCACAGCGCTGCCCCCGGGACCTACCTCAGCGTCTGCATCACGGATCCGACCGGGCCCGCTAGCCCCGGTACCGGCCCCGACATCAGGCAACCCCGATCGGGCCGCTGGCTGCTTCTTTTGCGGCCAGGAGAAGCATCCGAGGTCGCGCTGCCCAGCCAAAAACTCGACCTGCAAAACCTGCCTCAAGAAAGGCCACTTCTCCAAGGCCTGCAGAAGCAAATCCTCAGAAGCCAGCAGTGCCTCATGCGAACCCTGGGGGCGGCCATCTTTGTGCGGGGCAGCCGAAGCCTGCAGAGCCTCATGGGAAAACCAGGGGCGGCCATCTTTGTGCGGGGCAGCCGAAGCCTGCAGAGCCTCATGGGAAAACCAGGGGCGGCCATCTTTGTGCGGGGCAGCCGAAGCCTGCAGAGCCTCATGGGAACAGCAGGGGCGGCCATCTTTGTGCGGGGCAAACGATTTAAACAGAGCCTCATGTGAACTACGGGGGCCGCCATCTTCGCCGCCATCTTGTCATGACAACGACGCGCTCATCTACACCCTAGCTTCCGTGACCCTGGATCAAGCCCGCCCGCACCACCTGGCCAGCTCAATGATGGACATCAAAGTCAACGGCCACGCCACGACCTGCCTGTTCGACAGCGGAAGCACGGAGAGCTTCATCCACCCAGACACGGTGAGCCACTACTCCCTCCCCGTCCTGCCAACGCGCAGCCGCATCTCGATGGCATCGAGGTCGCACGCCACAGACATCAGCGGCTACTGTGTCATGACATTGTCGGTTAAAGGGACAGAGTATAAAAATTTTAAACTCCTCGTACTCCCCCAGCTGTGCGCTGCCGTCATACTAGGGCTGGACTTCCAATCCCACCTCCAAAGTGTAACCCTAGCATACGGTGGACCCCTCCCCCCACTCACAGTTGACAACCAGCGAAAGTTAAACCGCCCACCGCGTAACACCTGCAGCCTATCCACCCTCAAGGTACCGCCACCTTCCCTGTTCGCTAACCTCACCCCCGACTGCAAACCTGTCGCTACTAAGAGCAGGCGGTACAGCGCTGGGGACAGAGCCTTCATTAGCTCTGAGGTGCAGCGACTCCTGAAAGAGGGCATTATTGAGGGGAGCAGCAGCCCCTGGCGTGCCCAGGTGGTGGTAGTCAAGACCGGCGACAAAAATCGCCTGGTTATCGACTACAGCCAGACCATAAACAGATACACCCAGCTGGACGCATACCCCCTCCCCCGCATATCGGACATGGTCAATGAGATTGCACAATACCGCGTATTCTCGACCATCGACCTCAAGTCGGCCTACCACCAACTCCCCATCAGCCCGGAGGACAGCCAGTACACCGCCTTCGAGGCGAATGGCCGCCTCTACCAATTCCTTAGGGTCCCCTTTGGTGTCACCAACGGGGTCTCGGTTTTCCAACGGGAGATGGACCGGATGGTTGACCAGAACGGACTACAGGCCACTTTCCCCTATCTCGATAACGTCACCATCTGCGGCCGCAACCGGCAGGACCATGACGTGAATCTGGAGAAATTCCTCCGTACGGCCCAACGGCTGAACCTCACCTACAATAAGGAGAAATGCGTGTTTAACACAGCGCGCCTTGCCATCCTTGGCTGTGTAGTAGAGAACGGAGTCATCGGCCCCGACCCCGAAAGAATGCGCCCCCTCATGGAGCTACCCCTCCCCCACTGTCCAAAAGCACTTAGGAGAACCCTGGGGCTTTTCGCCTACTATGCCCAATGGGTACCCAATTATGCGGACAAAGCCAGACCCCTCCTGAAAACCACATCCTTCCCCCTCACGGAAGAGGCGTGCGCGGCCTTCTCCCTCATTAAGGGAGACATAGCCAAGGCCACAATGCACGCAGTGGATGAGTCAATCCCCTTCCAAGTGGAGAGCGATGCATCCGACTTCGCCCTAGCCGCTACCCTTAACCAGGAGGGTAGGCCGGTAGCCTTCTTCTCAAGGACCCTACAGGGCCCCGAGACCCGACACTCGTCGGTCGAGAAGGAAGCCCAGGCAATTGTGGAGGCAGTACGGCGCTGGAGGCACTACTTGGCAGGCAAACGATTTACCCTCCTCACCGACCAACGCTCGGTTGCCTTCATGTTTAATAACAAGCTGAGGGGCAAGATCAAGAACGACAAAATCTTGAGGTGGAGAATCGAGCTTTCCACCTATGATTATGAGATCTTGTACCGGCCCGGTAAACTGAACGACCCCCCTGATGCTCTTTCACGCATTACATGCGCCAGCGCGCAAAGTGATAGACTTCAGACCCTCCACAATGACCTCTGCCACCCCGGAGTCACCAGACTCTACCATTTCATTAAGGCCCGCAACCTGCCATACTCCATCGAGGAGGTCAGGACCATGACCAGGAACTGCCAGATCTGTGCTGAGTGCAAACCGCACTTCTATAAGCCGGACAGAGCAAGCCTGATCAAGGCCACCCGCCCCTTCGAGCGTCTGAGCATCGACTTCAAGGGGCCCCTACCGTCATCCGACCGTAATGTGTACTTCCTCAACATCGTTGATGAGTACTCCCGTTTCCCCTTTGCCTTCCCCTGCCCAGACATGACCAGTAACACGGTCATTAAATGCCTGAACAAACTCTTCGCCTTGTTCGGGTTCCCGAACTATATACATAGTGACCGGGGCGCCTCCTTCATGAGCGAGGAACTCCGTCAGTTCCTATTGGAGAGGGGTATTGCAGCAAGCAGGACCACCAGCTACAACCCCCGAGGGAACGGCCAGGTGGAAAGAGAGAACGCGACGGTATGGAAGGCCACCCTCTTAGCCTTAAAGTCTAAGGGCCTCCCAACCTCCCGCTGGCAAGAGGTCCTCCCGATTGCGCTGCACTCCATCCGGTCACTACTTTGCACTGCCATTAACACCACCCCCCATGCTCGAATGTTTGTCTTCCCCAGGAAGTCGACTACGGGAACCACCCTACCAACCTGGCTGACCTCTCCGGGACCCGTCTTGCTGCGAAAGCACGTGAGGGCCCATAAAATGGACCCCCTGGTCGAGAAGGTGAACCTCCTGCACGCCAACCCCCAGTACGCCTATGTGGCTTACCCAGACGGACGGGAGGACACTGTCTCCTTACGAGACCTCGCACCCTCACCCCCCCCTCCCAACCCCCCGAGTCCAGCCGAGGTAGACGGCATGCCGGAACCCCACGAGCCTTTGCCGACTACGCAGACACCAGCTTTAACACCGGATAATGTAACACCGCCGCTGCGACGATCGGAGAGGCTAACGAAGCCTCCGGACAGACTGACATACCAGAGCTGGTAATACACTTCACCCCGCCGGACTCTAATCTAAACAAGGGGTGAATGTGGTAAACCACTGTTATAGTTATCACTGTATATTGTTCTCACTGTCACATCACTACACGAGGTCGCCTCTTGTCGCACTGTTATACCTGGGCTGACCACCTCCGACTCCGCCCATTACCCTGCCCAGGTATAAAGGTAGCTGACTGGCTAGTATTCCTCCCTGTTGGATCGGATCACCCACGAGGGTGGGCTCTGTTATTTAGCCAATAAAAACCTTCAGTTACGTTCTTAACTCGTCGCCTTTTATTGGACTAATTGATAGGCATATCAACCTGTACCCAGAGTGGTTTGTGTAGTCACGGACTGTTTTACTGATACACAATATACCTGGACCCAGGGTGGTTTGTGTAGTCACGGACTGTTTTACTGATACACAATATACCTGGACCCAGAGTGGTTTGTGTAGTCACGGACTGTTTTACTGATACACAATATACCTGGACCCAGAGTGGTTTGTGTAGTCACGGACTGTTTTACTGATACACAATATACCTGTACCCAGAGTGGTTTGTGTAGTCACGGACTGTTTTACTGATACACAATATACCTGTACCCAGAGTGGTTTGTGTAGTCACAGACTGTTTTACTGATACACAATATACCTGTACCCAGGGTGGTTTGTGTAGTCACGGACTGTTTTACTGATACACAATATACCTGTACGCAGAGTGGTTTGTGTAGTCACGGACTGTTTTACTGATACACAATATACCTGTACCCAGGGTGGTTTGTGTAGTCACGGACTGTTTTACTGATACACAATATACCTGTACCCAGAGTGGTTTGTGTAGTCACGGACTGTTTTACTGATACACAATATACCTGTACCCAGAGTGGTTTGTGTAGTTACGGACTGTTTTACTGATACACAATATACCTGGACCCAGAGTGGTTTGTGTAGTCACGGACTGTTTTACTGATACACAATATACCTGTACCCAGAGTGGTTTGTGTAGTCACGGACTGTTTTACTGATACACAATATACCTGGACCCAGAGTGGTTTGTGTAGTCACGGACTGTTTTACTGATACACAGTATACCTGGACCCAGAGTGGTTTGTGTAGTCACGGACTGTTTTACTGATACACAATATACCTGTACCCAGAGTGGTTTGTGTAGTCACAGACTGTTTTACTGATACACAGTATACCTGGACCCAGAGTGGTTTGTGTAGTCACAGACTGTTTTACTGATACACAATATACCTGGACCCAGGGTGGTTTGTGTAGTCACGGACTGTTTTACTGATACACAATATACCTGTACCCAGAGTGGTTTGTGTAGTCACGGACTGTTTTACTGATACACAATATACCTGGACCCAGAGTGGTTTGTGTAGTCATGGACTGTTTTACTGATACACAATATACCTGTACCCAGAGTGGTTTGTGTAGTCACGGACTGTTTTACTGATACACAATATACCTGTACCCAGAGTGGTTTGTGTAGTCACGGACTGTTTTACTGATACACAATATACCTGGACCCAGAGTGGTTTGTGTCGTCACGGACACATTATTATAAGAGCTTTTGAAAGCTACATCAGTCATCGGGAAAATGCTGCAATCCATTGTTAAGGAAGTGGTATCAAGTCACTTAGAAAATCATAACATGATTCGGCAGAGTCAACATGGTTTTATGAAAAGGAAATCGTGTTTGACAAATTTATTAGAGTTTTTTGAGAATGTAACTAGCAGGGTAGAGAGAGGGGAACCAGTGGATGTAGTATATTTGGATTTCCAAAAGGCATTTGATAAGGTGCCACATAAAAGGTTACTACACAAGATTAGGGCTCATGGGGTTGGGGGTAATATAGTAGCATGGATAGAGGATTGGTTAACGGACTGAAAACAGAGAGCAGGGATAAACAGATCTTTTTCAGGTTGGCAGGCGGTATCCAGTGGGGTGCCACGTGGATCAGTGTTGGGGCCTCAGCTATTTACAATCTATCTTAATGACCTGGATGAAGGGACCGAGTGTAATATATCCAAGTTTGCTGATGATACAAAGCTAGGTGAGACAGTAAGCTGTGAGGAGCCTTTGGACCTTCTGACAATCACCTTAAATCTGTGTCCTCTGGTTCTCGAGCCTTCCGCCAATGGGAACAGTTTCCCTCATTCTATTCTGTCCAGACACCCTCACAATTTTGAACACCTCCATCTAATCTCCTCTCAACCTTCTCTGCTCTAAGGAGAACAACCCCAGCTTCTCCAGTCTCTCCACGTAACTGAAGTCCCTCATTCCTGGTACCATTGTGGTCAATCTCCCCCTAACCTTCTCTGCTCTAAGGAGAACAACTCCAGCTTCTCCAGTCTCTCCACATAACTGAAGTCCTTCATTCCTGGTACCATTCTGGTAAATCTTTTCTGCAGCCTCTCTAAGGCCTTCACATCCTTCCTAAAGTGCGGTGCCCAGAATTGGACACAATAAGAAAGATAGACTTGCATTTATAAGAACATAAGAAATAGGAGCAGGAGTCGGCCATTCGGCCCCTCGAGCCTGCTCCGCCATTCAATGAGATCATGGCTGATCTTCTGCCTCAACTCCATTCACCGGCCCTATCGCCATATCCCTTGATGCCCTTACTAGTCAGAAATCTATCGACCTCTGTTTTGAATATACCCAATGACTGAGCCTCCACAGCCCTCTGGGGTAGAGAATTCCAAAGATTCACCGCCCCCTGTGTGAAGAAATTTCTTCTCATCTCAGTCCTGAATGGCCGACCCTTTATCCTGAGGCTGTGGCCCCTGGTTCTAGACTCCCCAGCCAAGGGAAACATTCTCCCAGCATCCGCCCTATCAAGCCCTGTAATAATTGTGTCTGCTTCAATGAGATCCCCTCTCATTCTTCTGAATTCAAGAGAATACAGGCCTAGTTTACTCAATCTCTCCTCATATGACAGTCCCGCCATCCCAGGAATCAATCTCGTGAACCTTTGTTGCACTCCCTCTATGGCAAGTATATCCTTCCTTAGGTAAGGAGACCAAAATTGTACACAGTACTCCAGGTGTGGTCTCACCAAGGCCCTATATAATTGGAGCCAGCGTTGGTGGTACCATTGGCAGGATAGACGCACCAACATCAGCGTTCTCGCTCAGGCCAACATCCCCAGCATCGAAGCTTTGACCACGCTCAATCAGCTCCGATGGATGGGTCACACTGTCCGCATGCCCGATACGAGGCTCCCAGAACAAGCACTCTACTCGGAGCTCCGACATGGCAAGAGAGCCCCAGGTGGGCAGAGGAAACGCTTCAAGGAAACCCTCAAAGCCTCCTTGAAAAAGTGTAACATCCCCACCGACACCTGGGAATCCCTGGCCCAAGACCGCACAAAATGGAGTAGCATCCGGGAAGGCACCGAACACCTCGAGTCTCTTCACCGGGAGCAAGCGGAAGCCAAGCGCAAGGAGTGCATGTCAATCCAAGCACCCCACCCGCCCGCCCCTTCAACCATCGTCTGCCCCACCTGTGACAGAGACTGTAGGTCCCGCATTGGACTCATCAGTCACCCGAGAACTCATTTTTAATGTGAAAGCAAATCATCCTCAGTTCCGGGGGACTGCCTAAGAAGAAAGAAGAAGATATAATTGCAGTAAGACTTCTTTACTCCTGTACTCAAATCCTCTTGTAATGAAGGCCAGCATACCATTTGCCTTCTTAACTGCCTTTCACGACCACCGGACGTCCCAAAGCGCTTTACAGCCAATGAAGTACTTTTGAAGTGTAGTCACTGTTGTAATGTGGGAAACGCTGCAGCCAATGTGCGCACAGCAAGCTCCCACAAACAGCAATGTGATAATGACCAGATAATCTGTTTTTTCGTCATGTTGATTGAGGGATAAATATTGGGCTCAAAACACCGGGGATAACTTCTTCGAAATAGCACCATGGGACCTTTTACGTCCACCGGAGGGGGCAGACGGGGGCCTCGGTTTAATATCTCATCCGTAGGACGGCACCTCCGACACTGCGGCGCTCCTTCATTACTGCCCCTCCGACAATGCAGCACTCCCTCAGTACTGCCTCTCCAACAGTGCAGCACTCCCTCAGTACTGTCCCTCCGACAGTGCGGCGCTCCCTCAGCTCTGCCCCTCCGACAGTGCGGTGCTCCCTCGGTACTGTCCCTCTGACAGAGCGGTGCTCCCGCAACACTGTCCCTCCAACATTGCAGCGCTCCCTCAGTACTGCTCCTCCGACAGTGCGGCCCTCCCTCAGCACTGCCTCTCCGACAGTGCGGCGCTCCCTCAGTACTGCTCCTCCGACAGTGCGGCGCTCCCTCAGCACTGCCCCTCCGACAGTGCGGTGCTCCCTCAGTACTGCCCCTCCGACACTGCGGCGCTGCCTCAGTACTGCCCTTCCGACAGTGCGGCCCTCCCTCAGTACTGCCCCTCCGACAGTGCGGCGCTCCCTCAGCACTGCCCCTCCGACAGTGCGGCGCTCCCTCAGTACTGCCCCTTCGACAGTGCGGCGTTCCCTCAGCACTGCCCCTCCGACAGTGCAGTGCTCCCTCAGTACTGCCCCTCCGACAGTGTGGTGCTCCCTCAGTACTGCCCCTCCGACAGTGCAGTGCTCCCTCAGTACTGCCCCTCCGACAGTGCAGCGCTCCCTCAGTACTGCCCCTCCAACAGTGCGGTGCTCCCTCAGTACTGCCCCTCTGACAGTGCGGGTCACCCTCAGTACTGCTCCTCCGACAGTGCGGTGCTCCCTCAGTACTGCCCCTCTGACAGTGCGGCGCTGGCTCAGTACTGTCCCTCCGACAGTGCGGCACTCCCTCAGCACTGCCCCTCTGACAGTGCGGTGCTCCCTCAGTACTGCCCCTCCGACAGTGTGGCGCTCCCTCAGTACTGACCCTCTGATCGTGCAGCACTCCCTCAGCACTGCACTGGAGTGTCAGCCTCATTTAAAGGGACACCCACCCCTTCCACATTTAAAGGGACACCCACGACCCTTCAACTTTAAAGTAAAACCCACCCCTTCACATTTAAAGGGACACCCACCCCCTCCACATTTAAAGGGACACCCCCCCTCCACATTTAAAGGGAGTCCCTCCCCCCTCTCGAGTGTCCTTCTGATTAAAGGGACGGTGAGAATTCCCGCAGCCACCGCACTTTAGCAAGGATGTGAAAGACCTCCAGAGCCTCTCTCTTCTCTTAGGCAGTCCCTCGGAACCGACGATGACTTGATTCCACATTAAAAATGAGTTCACAGGTAACTGATGAGTCCAATGCGGGATCTACAGTCTCTGTCACAGGTGGCTCAGACGGTGGTTGAAGGTCCCTTGCAGTCAGAATCAGGGGAATTTAATATGGGGAATAAAGAAATGGAAGACCAATTAAATACATATTTTGGTTCTGTCTTAAAAAGGAGGACACAAATAACCTCCCAGAGATGTCGGGGAACATAGGGTCTAATGAGCGGGAGGAATTGAATGAAATCAGTATTTGTAGGGAAATGGTGTTAGGGAAATTGACGGCATTGAAGGCCGATAAATCCCCAGGGCCTGATAATCTACATCCTAGGGTACTTAAGGAAGTGGCCCTACAAATAGTAGATGCATTGCTGGTCGTCTTCCAAAATTTTATAGACTCTGGAACAGTTCCCATGGATTGGAGGGTAGCTAATGTTACCCCACTATTCAAAAAAGGTGGTAGAGAGAAAATGGGGAATTATAGACCGGTAAGCCTGACATCGGTAGTGGGGAAAATGCTACAGTCCATTATAAAAGATGTAATAGCAGAGCACTTGGAAAACAGTGATATGATCGGACAAAGTCAACATGGATTTACAAAAGGTAAAACGTGCTTGACTAATCTACTGGAATTTTTTGAGGATGTAACTGGTAGAATAGATAAGGGAGAACCAGTGGATGTGGTGTATTTGGACTTTCAGAAGGCTTTCGATAACGTCCCGCATAAGAGAGTAGCGTGCAAAGTAAAAGCCCACGGGATTGGGGGTAAGGTACTGACTTGGATAGAGAACTGGTTGGCAGACAGGAAGCAAAGAGTTGGAATAAACGGGTCTTTTTCCGAGTGGCAGGCAGTGACTAGTGGGGTACCACAGGGATTGGTGCCAGGACCCCAGCTATTCACAATATATATAAATGATCTAGACGAGGGAACTAGATGTAATATCTCCAAGTTTGCAGATGACACAAAGCTGGGTGGGCGTGTGTGCTGTGAGGAGGATTCAGAGAAACTCCAGTATGATTTGGACAGGTTGGGTGATTGGGCAGATGCATGGCAGATGCAGTATAATGTGGATAAATGCGAGGTTATCCACTTTGGTGGCGAAAACAGGAAGACAGGTTATTATCTGAATGGCATTAGATTGGGAGATGGGGAAGTGCAACGAGACCTGAGTGTCCTTGTGCACCAGCCGCTGAAGGTAAGCATGCAGGTGCAGCAGGCAGTTAAGAAGGCAAATGGTATGTTGGCCTTTGTAGCGAGAGGGTTTGAGTACAGGAACAAGGATGTCTTGCAGCAGTTGTACAGAGCCTTGGTGAGACCACATCTTCAGTATTGTGTGCAGTTTTGGTCGCCTTATCTGAGGAAGGATGTTCTTGCCATGGAAGGAGTTCAGCGAAGATTCACCAGGCTGATACCTGGGATGACAGGAATGATGTATGAGGAGAGATTGGGACGATTGGGCTTGTACTCGCTGGAGTTTAGAAGAATGAGAGGGGATCTCACTGAAACTTATAAAATTCTAACAGGACTAGACAGACTAGATGCAGGAAGGATGTTCCCGATGGTCGGGGAGTCCAGAACCAGGGGTCAGTCTAAGGATAAGGGATAGGCCTTTTAGGACAGAAATTAGGAGGAATTTCTTCACCCAGAGAGTGGTGAACCTGTGGAATTCTCTACCACAGAAGGCAGTGGAGGCCAATTCATTAAATATATTCAAGAAGGAGTTAGATATATTTCTTCAGGCTGAAGGTGTTGTGTATGTACCTTTAAGGGAAGAACTGGTTTTAGACTGCAGTACCGGCAGTGACCACCCCTGTATAAAAGGCCCTAGCAGGCTTCTGTATTTCAGTCTGACGTTGCCCTCCTGTTCGGTAAAGTACCTGTTAAACTGTTCTCCCGAAGTCAGTGTATTATTGAGGCGCGGACTTTACAGTGGCGACGAGTAAGTTCGAACTCACCTGCAGTGTGGCATCATCTCACGGGGATCTCGCCCTGAGAGGAGGTTTCTGGAAGGTCGTAGTCTGAGCAACGGGCGTCGACCGAGGGCAACCGCCCAAAGAATTCATCGGTGTTCGGAGAATTGCGGGAGAGACTGTGGAGAGCTGTGCTTGGCTCCCCAGTTAAGGTGTTCCAGCAAATCGTGCTGGTAGCAGGTAGCGCGCTGACCCTTCCGGACTGCGGCGGCTCAAGCTCGATCGAGCGGCTCTACAAAACAGGCCACGCAGCGTCGCAGGGAAAAGAAAACAAGAGAGAGAGAGGGTGGAGCGCACAGGGCGCGGTCGGTGCTCAAGAACAGGGCAGCGGAGAGAAACTAAATGGGGGGAAGGAAAGCGAGACGCGCCGAAGCTGCGGGTCGCCGCCATTACCCCGTAGAACGCTAGGAGCAGCGTGGCAGCAAGGGGAAGAAGCAAAAGTGCGGGAGGCGCCATTTTATTCCATTGGGGAAGAAGCAAAAGCGCGGGAGGTGCCATTTTATTCCATTGGGGAAGAAGCAAAAGCGCGGGAGGCGCCATTTTATCCCATTAGGGAAGAAGCAAAAGCGCGGGAGGCGCCATTTTAAATCACCCAAGATGCCGAAAAGTGGCAGTATCACTGCTTTCAACAACGAGGTAGAAGACTGGACCACGTATGTGGAAAGAATTGAAGTGTACTGCAAGGCAAATGAGGTGGCCGATGGAAAGAGGGCGTCGGTATTATTAAATCTGATGGGTGCGAGTACGTACGGCCTATTGCGGAATTTAATTACCCCAGCTAAACCAATGGAGAAAAGTATTGAGGAGATTGTTCATATCTTACAGGAACACCTAAACCCTACACCGCTGCTGATAGCAGAAAGATTCAAGTTCCATAAAAGAAACCAGCACAAAGATGAGAGCAATGCTGACTATCTGACGGAACTACGCAAGTTATCGAAGCACTGCCAGTTCGGAGCAGGACTGGCAGACACCTTACGGGATAAGTTTGTCTGCGGGCTCCAGAGTGAAGGAACCCAGAAACGACTACTTTCAAAAAAGACCTGACGCTAGAACAGGCTTTCAGCGTGGCAGTATCCTACGAAGCAGCAGCATGGGGAGCTGCGGAAATACAACAGAAACCACAAGAATACAGCACTAACGAAATGGCGTATGAAGCAGAAAAGTGCTATCGCTGCGGCAGAACAACTCACGAGCAGAAGGACTGCTGGTTTAAAGACAAAAGATGCAGGCAATGCGGAAAAATGTGACATATAACAAGAGTCTGCAGGTCGGGAAAGAAAACCAACACGACAAGAACTGCTAAGGAACAGTACAGGAAAGTAAAGAAACTGACAGACAGTAGTTCAGAAGATCCGGAGAGTGATAAGGACTCCAGGAGCAGGAGACTAAGTTGTTTAAAGTTACACAACGTGATCGCAAAGGAAGATCACCGAACCATTTGGGTCACCCTCATGATAGCAGGGTCCCCAGTAAAGATGGAATTGGACACAGGATCAGCCCTAATTGTCATGAATCGACGAGACTATGAGCGGCTATTCTCACACATACCCTTAAAGGACACGTCCATTGTATTGAAGACATACACGGGGCAAAAGGTCTACCCCAGAGGAAAAATAAGGGTGCCAGTTGAATATAACGGAAAGGAAACACAGAAACTATACATGTATATACTACGAGATGGAGGACCACCATTATTGGGACGTGAATGGATCCGAAAAATACAATTGGATTGGCATTCCATTCTGGCACTAAATGTGACTGACAAAAAGGATGATGACGTCGCACCTGGACGTCTGTCACAAATTCTATCTGACGCGGAAGAGGTGTTCCAACAAGGACTTGGGACTCTAAAAGGAGTAAAGGCAACCATAAAGATTGAGGATAACGCAACACCAACATTTTTCAAGGCCAGACCGGTGCTATACGCGATCCGCCCAGCCATTGAAGCTGAACTGGAGAGTCTGGAGCATTCGGGGGTGCTGTCTAAGGTGGACTGGAGTGAGTGGGCCACACCCATCATTCCTGTAATGAAGAAAGCATTGAGCAGCACGCCTGGGGAGCCAAGGAAGGTTCGCATCTGTGGGGACTTCAAGGTGACTGTGAACCCAGTCCTGCACACAGTACAGTATCCACTTCCGCGGATAGAAGATATTTTCGCCTCACTATCTGGAGGGAAACGTTTTACAAAGATTGATCTGGCTCAAGCGTATCTACAAATGGAGGTGGAAGAAGCATCTAGGAAATACCTCACGATAAACACTCACAAAGGCCTTTACCAGTACAATCGACTGGTATTCGGGGTAGCAATGGCCCCGGCTATTTGGCAGAGGGCAATGGAACAATTCCTGCAAGGGATCCCGGGGACCCAGTGTTATTTGGACGACATCCTAGTTACGGGCGAAAATGACAATGAACACCTTGCCAACCTGGAACAGGTGCTCGCGAGATTGCAGGAATATGGGCTACGAGCCAACCGCCCCAAATGCGAGTTCTTCAGGAGACAAACCTCGTATTGTGGCCACATGATTGATGAGGAAGGGTTGCATAAGTCGCCGGACAAGATTGAGGCTGTAGTCAAGGCTCCAGCACCGCAAAATGTGTGGCAACTGAGGTCGTTCCTTGGGTTGGTGAACCACTACCATAAGTTCTTGCCGAATTTATCTACAATTCTGCACCCACTGAACGCCCTGCTTCAAACTGGTGTAACATGGAAATGGAGTGATGAGTGTAAGCATGCCTTTCAGGAATGTAAATGCCTAATCACTTCAAAAGAAGTATTGGCCCACTACAACCCAACACGACCGATTCGTTTGGCATGTGATGCGTCACCTTACGGCATTGGAGCGGTGCTGTCACACAAATTCCGTGATGGTTCAGAGAGGCCAATAGCCTTTGCATCGCGCTCGCTAACCTCAGCCGAGCGTAACTATGCCCAGATTGACAGGGAGGCCCTCAGCCTGGTGTGGGGGGTGAAGAAGTTCAATCACTATCTGGACGGGCAGAAATTCACCCTACTGACTGATCATCAACCCCTGGTCTCAATATTTAACCCAAAGAAGGGCGTTCCGGTGATGACGGCGCAATGGCTGCAAAGATGGTCACTTTTTCTAGGGGCACATCAGTACGACATAGAGTACAAAGGTACGAAACAGCATGGAAACGCTGATGGGCTGTCACGCCTACCGTTGCCTACGGCAGAAGAAGCACCTGCAGTGGACCCTGTGGAGATATTCCATACGACCATAGTCGAATGTTTACCTGTTACAAACGCAAGTATTGAGAAGGAAACCCGAAATGACCCGACACACTCTCGGGTCTATGATTTGACGGTGAAGGGATGGCCAGCATATGGCGACTCACTGTTGCCAGCATTCTCGCCAAGGAGAGAACAGCTGTCAGTGTGCCGGGGAACCTTGATGTGTGGATCCCGAGTGGTAATTCCACCCAAGTTGAGAGATAGAGTGCTCAATGAGCTTCATGAGGGTCATCTGGGAGGGGTAAAAATGAAGAGCCTAGCCAGGGCGTTTGTGTGGTGGCCGGGAATCGATAAAGAAATCGAGGATATGACCAAGAGATGCATAGGATGCCAGAAGGTCCAAAACGCTCCACCACAGGCCCCGCTACATCCATGGGAGTGGCCCTCATCTCCATGGCAACGGGTACACATTGATTTTGCTGGTCCATTTATGGACTCAATGTTTCTAATCGCTGTGGACGCCCATTCGAAAAAGCCAGAGGTCATTAAAATGTCCTCCACCACCACGGAGAAAACTATTGCAGTCCTAAGAACCATCTTCGCCAGGAATGGGTTGCCAGAGCAGATTTGCTCCGACAATGGCCCACAGTTTGAGTCTGAGGATTTCCGGAGGTTCCTGAAGAATAATGGGGTGAAACATTACACATCTGCCCCATATCATCCAGCCACAAATGGATTGGCTGAGAGGTTTGTTCAGACCTTTAAAAAGGCCATAAAGGCAATGTATAATGACGACATACCACTACAACACAAGGTGGATAATTTCTTGTTTGCTTACCAGAATGCGACACATGCAGTAACCAACCAAACTCCAGCCGTACTGTTTTTCAACCGAAGACTAAGATGTCGCTTGGATTTGCTCAAACCAAACATAAGACGAGATGTTGAGGATAAGCAGTTCCAGCACATCAACGAGAGGCCAATCAGGAGCTTCAAGGTAGGGCAACCAGTCTTGGCCCGTGAATACCGAACAGAAAAACGGCAGCCAGGAACGATATGCACACAGCAGGGACCACTAATGTACACAGTGGATGTTGGAGAGAGCATCGTGAGACGCCATGCTGACCAGATTCTAGAGTCACAGGAACAAGCCAAATCTATACCACAAGCAGGTGCACCTGGTAATGAGCCGGAAGTACAGATTGCGTCTACCTCAGAAGCAGGGGTATTGGAAGCTGACGAACCAACCAATGACAATGAGCCAGAATTGACTCCACCGCAAGAACAGGATACTCGAGAAAGGCGCTATCCAGTTAGGATCAGGAAGCCTCCTCAAAGACTGAACTGATAAATGACTATTTCAGTTGATGTATATAGCACCGAGAAAATTGTAATTGTAATTAGTTATTATTTAGTTGTTAAATGAATGTTATGTACTGTTTATCTAAAAGGGGAGGAATTGTTGTGTATGTACCTTTAAGGGAAGAACTGGTTTTAGACTGCAGTACCGGCAGTGACTACCCCTGTATAAAAGGCCCTAGCAGGCTTCTGTATTTCAGTCTGACGTTGCCTCCTGTTCAAGTAAAGTACCTGTTAAACTGTTCTCCCGAAGTCCGTGTATTATTGAGGCGCGGACTTTACAAAAGGGATCAAGGGATATGGGGAGAAAGCAGGAACAGGGTACTGAATTTGGATGGTCAGCCATGATCTCATTGAATGGCGGAGCAGGCTCGAGGGGCAGTGACTACTCCTGCTCCTATCTTCTATGTTTCTATATGTCGCCTTTGGACCTTCTGCCAATCACCTTAAATCTGTGTCCTCTGGTTCTCAAGTCTTCCGTCAATGGGAACAGTTTCTGTCTATCTGCTCTGTCCAGATCCCCTCACAATTTTGAACACCTCCATCAAATCTCCTCTCAACCTTCTCTGCTCCAAGGAGAACAACCCCAGCTTCTCCAGTCTCTCCACATAACTGAAGTCCCTCATCCCTGGAATCATTCTGGTCAATCTCCCCTTAACCTTCTCTGCTCTAAGGAGAACAACCCCAGCTTCTCCAGTCTCTCCACATCACTGAAGTCCCTCATCCCTGGTGCCATTCTGGTCAATCTCCCCTTAACCTTCTCTGCTCTAAGGAGAACAACCCCAGCTTCTCCAGTCTCTCCACATCACTGAAGTCCCTCATTCCTGGTACCATTCAGAAATCACAGAAATCACAGAAACCCCACAGTGCAGATAGAGGCCATTTCGGCCCATCGAGCCTGCACCGACACATATCCCACCCGATCCCCGTAACCCCTACACCAACACATATCCCACCCTATCCCCGTAACCCCACGCATTTAATCCCCCTAACACTAAGGGTCAATTTATCACAGCCAATCAACCTAACCCGCACATCTTTGGACTGTGGGAGGAAACCGGAGCACCCGGAGGAAAGCCACGCAAACACGGGGAGAATGTGCAAACTCCACACAGACAGTCACCCGAGGCCAGATTCGAACCCGGGTCTCTGGCGCTGTGAGGCAACTGTGCTAACCACTATGCCACCGTGCTGCCCTGGTAAATCTTTTCTGCAGCCTCTCTAATGCCTTCACATTCTTCCTAAAATGTGGTGCCCAGAATTGGACACAATAAGAAAGAAAGATAGACTTGCATTTATAAGAACATAAGAAATGGGAGCAGGAGTCGGCCATTCGGCCCTTCGAGCCTGCTCCGCCATTCACTGAGATCATGGCTGATCTTCTGCCTCAACTCCATTCACCGGCCCTATCGCCATATCCCTTGATGCCCTTACTAGTCAGAAATCTATCGACTTCTGTTTTGAATATACCCAATGACTGAGCCTCCACAGCCCTCTGGGGTAGAGAATTCCAAAGATTTACCACCCTCTGTGTGAAGAAATTTCTTCTCATCTCAGTCCTGAATGGCCGACCCTTTACCCTGAGGCTGTGGCCCCTGGTTCTAGACTCCCCAGCCAAGGGAAACATTCTCCCAGCATCCACCCTATCAAGCCCTGTAAACATAGAAACATAGAAAGTAGGAGCAGGAGTAGGCCATTCGGCCCCTCGAGCCTGCTCCGCCATTCAGTGCAATCATGGCTGATCATCCAAATTCAGTACCCGGTCCCTGCTTTCTCCCCATATCCCTTGATCCCTTTAGCCTTAAGAAATATATCCAACTCCTTCTTGAATATATTTAATGAACTGGCCTCCACCGCCTTCTGTGGTAGAGAGTTCCACAGGTTCACCACTCTCTGGGTGAAGAAACTCCTCATTTCTGTCCTAAATGGCCTAACCTTTACCTTAGACTGTGTCCCCTGCTTCTGGACTCCCCGACCATCGGGAACATCCTTCCTGCATCTAGTCTGTCCAGTCCTGTCAGAATTTTATATGTTTCAATGAGATCCCCTCTCATTCTTCTAAACACTAGCGAGTACAAGTCCAATCGACCCAATCTCTCCTCATATGTCATTCCTGCCATCCCAGGTATCAGCCTGGTGAATCTTCGCTGAACTCCTTCCATGGCAAGAACCTCCTTCCTCAGATAAGGCGACCAAAACTGCACACAATACTCAAGGTGTGGTCTCACCAAGGCCCTGTACAACTGCAGCAAGATATTCTTGTTCCTGTACTCAAACCCTCTCGATACGAAGGCCAACATACCATTTGCCTTCTTAACCGCCTGCTGCACCTGCATGCTTACCTTCAGCGACTGGTGCACAAAGACACCCCGGTCTCGTTGCACTTCCCCTTCTCCCAATCTATTGCCATTTAGATAATAAACTGCCTTCCTGTTTTTGCCACCAAAGTGGATAACCTCACATTTATCCACGTTATATTGCATCTGCCATGTTTCTGCCCAATCACCCAACATGTCCAAATCATCCTGGAGTTTCTCGGCATCCTCCTCACAGCACACACGCCCACCCAGCTTTGTGTCGTCTGCAAATTTGGAGATATTACATCTAGTTCCCTTGTCTATTGTGAATAGCTGGGGTCCAGGGACCGATCCCTGCGGTAGCCCACTAGTCACTGCCTGCCACTTGGAAAAGGATCCATTTATTCCAACTCTGCTTTCTGTCTGCCAACCAGTTCTCTATCCAAGTCAATACCTTACCCCTAATCCCATGTGCCTTAACTTTACACGCTAATCTCTTATGCGGGACCTTATCGAGGGCCTTTTGAAAGTCCAGATACACCACATCCACTTGTTCTCCCTTATCTATTTCACCAGTTACATCCTCAAAAAATTCCAGTAGATTAGTCAAGCACGATTTTCCTTTTGTGAATCCATGTTGACTTTGTCCGATCCTGTCACTGTTTTCCAAGTGCTCTGCTATTACATCTTTTATAATGGACTCTAGCATTTTCCCCACTACAGATGTCAGGCTTACCGGTCTGTAATTCCCCGTTTTCTCTCTACCATCTTTTTTGAATAGTGGGGTAACATTAGCTACCCTCCAATCCATGGGTACTGTTCCAGATTCCATCGAATGTTGGAAGATGATCAGCAATGCATCTACTATTTCTAGGGCCACTTCCTTAAGTACCCTAGGATGTAGATTATCAGGCCCTGGGGATTTATCGGCCTTCAATCCCATCAATTTCCCTACAAATACTGATTTCTTTCAGTTCCTCTCTTTCATAAGACCCTATGTTCCCCAGCATCTCTGGGAGGTTATTTGTGTCCTCCTTTGTGAAGACAGAAGCAAAATATGCATTTAGTTGGGCTGCCATTTCTTTGTTCCCCATTATAAATTCCCCTGATTCTGACTGCAAGGGACCTACGCTTGACTTCACCAATCTTTTTCTCTTCACATATCTATAAAAGCTTTTACAGTCAGTTTTTATGTTCCCAGCAAGCTTACTCTCATATCCTATTTTCCCTTTCTTAATTAATCCCTTTGTCCTCCTTTGTTGAATTCTAAACTGCTCCCAATCCTCAGGATTACTGCTTTTTCTGGCCAATTTATATGTCCTCTCCTTGGATCTTATGCTATCCCTAATTACCCTCGTTAGCCACGGTTGAGTCACCTTTTTTGTTTTATTTTTATGCCAAACTGGGATGAACAAATTCTGTAGTTCATCCACGCAGTCTTTGAATGTTTGCCATTGCCTATCCACCGTCAACACTTTGAGTGACACTCCCCAATCAATTCTACCCAACTCGCGCCTCAGACCATCGTAATTTCCTTTATTTAAATTTAGGACCCTAGTCTCTGATTCAACAACTTAATTCTCCATCTTAATGAAGAATTCTATCATATTATGATCGATCTGACCCAAGGTGCCTCGTACAACAAGACTGTTAATTAATCCTTTCTCGTTACATAATACCCAGTGTAAGATGGCCTGATCTCTGGTTGGTTCCTCGACATATTGGTCCAGGAAACCATCCCGTAAACACTCCAGGAATTCCTCCTCCACAATATTGTTACTAATTTGGTTAGCCCAAATTAATGTATAATTGTGTCTGCTTCAATGAGATCCCCTCTCATTCTTCTGAATTCAAGAGAATACAGGTCTAGTTTACTCAATCTCTTCTAATACGACAGTCCCGCCATCCCAGGAATCAATCTCGTGAACCTTCGCTGCACTCCCTCTATGGCAAGTATATCCTTCCTTAGGTAAGGAAACCAAAATTGTACCCAGTACTCCAGGTGTGGTCTCACCAAGGCCCTATATAATTGGAGCCAGCGTTGGTGGTATCTCTCCAGTGATTTGAGGTGCACTGGAGAGGTACCACCAACGCTGCCTCCGCAAGATCCTGCAAATTCATTGGCAGGATAGATGCACCAACGTCGGTGTTCTGACTCAGGCCAACATCCCCAGCATCAAAGCTTTGACCACGCTCGATCAGCTCCGATGGACAGGTCACATTGTCCGCATGCCCGATACGAGACTCCCAAAACAAGTGCTCTACTTGGAGCTCCGGCAAGGCAAGAGAGCCCCAGGTGGGCAGAGGAAACGCTTCAAGGACACCCTCAAAGCCTCCTTGAAAAGGTGCAATTTCCCCACCGACACCTGGGAATCCCTGGCCAAAGACCGCACAACGTGGAGAAGAAGCATCCGGGAAGGCGCCGAACACCTCGAGTCTCTTTGCCGGGAGCAAGCAGAAGCCAAGCGCAAGGAGCGCACGTCAACCCAAGCACCCCACCAACCCGCCGCTTCAACTACTGTCTGCCCCACCTGTGTGAACTCATCAGTCACCTGAGAACTCATTTTTAATGTGTAAGCAAGTCACCCGCGGTTCCGAGGGACTGCCTAAGAAGAAGATATAATTGGAGTAAGACTTCTTTACTCCTGTACTCAAATCCTCTTGTAATGAAGGCCAGCATACCATTTGCCTTCTTAACTGCCTTTCACGACCACCAGACGTCCCAAAGTGCTTTACAGCCAATGAAGTACTTTTGAAGTGTAGTCACTGTTGTAATGTGGGAAACGCGGCAGCCAAATTGCGCACAGCAAGCTCCCACAAACAGCAATGTGATAATGGCCAGATAATCTGTTTTTTCATCATTTTGATTGAGGGATAAATATTGGGCTCAAAACACCAGGGATAACGTCTTCGAAATAGCACCACGGGATCTTTTATGTCCACCTGAGGGGGCAGACGGGGGCCTCGGTTTAATGTCTCATCCGTAAGACAGCATCTCCGACACTGCAGCGCTCCTTCATTACTGCCCCTCCGACAGTGCGGCTCTCCCACAGCATTGCTTCCCCCGACAGTGCGGCGCTCCCTCAGTACTGACCCTCCGACAGTGCGGCGCTCCCTCAGTACTGCCCCTCCGACAGTGCGGCTCTCCCACAGCATTGCTTCCCCTCTGACAGTGCGGCGCTCCCGCAGTACTGCCCCTCCGACAGTGCGACGCTCCCTGAGCACTGCCCCTCTGACAGTGCGACGCTCCCTGAGCACTGCCCCTCTGACAGTGCGACGCTCCCTGAGCACTGCCCCTACGACAGTGCGACGCTCCATCAGTACTGACCCACCAACAGTGCAGCGCTCCCTCAGTACTGACCCGACTGTGCGGCGCTCCCTCAGTACTGACCCTCTGACAGTGTGGCGCTCCCTCAGTACTGACCCTCCGACAGTGCGGCGCTCCCTCAGTACTGACCCTCCGACAGTGCGGCGCTCCCTCAGTACTGACCCTCCGACAGTGCGGCGCTCCCTCAGTACTGACCCTCCGACAGTGCGGCGCTCCCTCAGTACTGACCCTCCGACAGTGCGGCGCTCCCTCAGTACTGACCCTCCGACAGTGCGGCGCTCCCTCAGTACTGACACTCCAACAGTGCGGCGCTCCCTCAGCCTTGCTTTATGTGCTCAAGTCTCTGGAGCGGGATTTGAACCCACAACCTTCTGACTCTGCTATCCACTGAGCTACAGCTGACTCCAGTCTTTTACACAGTTTCATCATAACTTCCTTGTTTTTGCACTCTAAGCCTCTCCTAAAGCAGGGGAGTTATGATGAATTGTTAAAGTTTTTTTTGCAGAGTGACCAAGGCTGTCTGATAGAAAGCAGAGTTGGAATAAATGGGTTGTTTTCCGAGTGGCAGGCAGTGACTAGTGGGGTAGCGCAAGGATCGGTCCTAGGACCCCAGCTGTTCACAATATTATATTAATGATCTGGATGAGGGAATTGGATGTAATATCTCCAAATTTGCAGACGACACAAAGCTGGGTGGGAGGGTATGCTGTGAGGAGGATGTCGGGAAACTCCAGTACGATTTGGACAGGTTGGGTGATTGGGCAGAAACATGGCAAATGCACTATAATGTGGATAAATGTGAGGTTATCCACTTTGGTGGCAAAAACAGGAAGGCAGATTATTTTTTGAATGGCAATAGATTGGGAGAAGGGGAAGTGCAAAGAGACCTGGGTGTTCTTGTGCACCAGTCGCTGAAGGTAAGCATGCAGGTGCAGCAGGCGGTTAAGAAGGCAAATGGTATGTTGGCCTTCGTAGCGAGAGGGTTCGAGTACAGGAACAAGGATGTCTTGCTACAGTTGTACAGGGCCTTGGTGAGACCGCACCTTGAGTATTGTGTGCAGTTTTGGTTGCCTTATCTGAGGAAGGACATTCTTGCCATGGAAGGAGTGCAGCGAAGATTCACCAGGCTGATACCTGGGATGGCAGGAATGACATATGAGGAGAGTTTGTGTCGATTGGGCTTATACTCACAGGAGTTTAGAAGAATGAGAGGGGATCTCATTGAAACTTATAAAATTCTAACAGAACTAGACAGACTAGATGCAGGAAGGATGTTTCTGATGGCCGGGGAGTCCAGAACCAGGGGTCATAGTCTAAGGATAAGGGGTAAGCCATTTAGGACTGAAATGAGGAGGAATTTCGTCACCCAGAGAGTGGTGAACCTGTGGAATTCTCTACCACAGAAGGCGGTGGAGGCCAGTTCATTAAATATATTCAAGAAAGAGTTGGATATATTTCTTAAGGCTAAAGGGATCAAGGGATATGGGGAAAAGGCAGGGACAGGGTACTGAATTGGGATGATCAGCCATGACCGCATTGAATGGCGGAGCGGGCTCGAGGGGCCGAATGGCCGACTCCTGCTCCTATCTTCTATGTTTCTATGTTTCTTTCTTGAAATAGTGCCGTGGTATCTTTTACATCCACCTGGGAGAGCAGACGGGACCTCAGTTTAATGTCTCATCCAAAAGATGGCACCTCCGGCAGTGCAGCACTCCCACAGCACTGACTGGAGTGTCAGCCTGGATTTTGGTGCTCAAGTCTCTGGAGTGGGACTTGAACCCACAAACTTCTGACTTAGAGGCGAGAGTGCTACCCACTTTTTTTTTATGAATATACTTTATTGAACATTAAGAAGATTTACAACATCGTGATCATTTCACTGTATGATACAAATCAATTCCGCCGCTCTGCACAGCCATTCCGCCGCCACATTTTAACATCAAAACCTGAAGTTTAATTTGTCTCCTGTAACATATATTAATCGATTGTACTTTAAAAATTGGTTGTAAAATACTATCCTTAAATTCCTTTCTGAATAAAACATCCACAGAGCCTTATAATGGTCTTTTAGCTTATATTTAAAATACTCTTTTAGATTGATTCTCCTCCCCTTAAAAAACAGAGCATTCCTTCTTTGCACAATCATGAATCTAGTCAAACTGAACATTAAATTAATTGCCGCTCCGCTAGACTCGGGCAGACTCTCCTGCAATCCCCATCTCAAAATTGAGTCCCACGGGATTCCCCTTCTTGCCGTTCGGTCCCCACCCAGCAAAAAAGCTTCACACAACTGTCGAACATAGTACTTAAAGTCATTTAACTGCGGACATAACACCAGTAAATGGGACAGAGTCTCATCCTGTGTCCCACACATTGGGCAAGTTGCCGCTTCCACTCGTCCAATCTTGCACAAGACCGTCATGGTAAAAATCCAGTTATGAGCCAATTTGAAATCCAGTTCAATCCATTCTGGGCATTTAAAATTCGCCCACACTCCCTTCCAAATCCTGTTGAAGTCCAGCTGTGGGTATATACTCTGCCAAAACTCCTGACCAGCATCTAAATACCTCATAGAAATCTCGAGTATTACAGTTGTCAAATTGGACTAACTCTCCCCCTTTCTCCAGTACAAAGCTTGGAAAAGCAGGACGCATTTTACTTCCTTTGGAGATTTCCGCATTTATTTCTTCCATCCAATCCTGTGGCATTGCCCTCACAATCTTCTCATACATGATTCCTATTGCTTTTCCTTCTACCTCCTGATCCTCCTCCCACACCATGTCCCTCACTATCGCTTCCGGCAACCAACCTGGAATCGCCTCATATAATACATCTTTCACCGATATAATCCCAGCTTTTATAAAAGCTTGATTAAATAAAACCTCTCCTTCGATGTTGACCCACCTGTTCAAAAATAAGGGCTGTTCTAAAAATTCCTCAGCCCCCTTGGGCATAAACTGCACACTTTTTAAAAATTGGGCCCAAGTCTCTACAACCCCCTTATAAAACCTAGGGAGAAGTTTAATCGATTTCAAAAACATATTATTGTATTCCATATACAATATCCCCTGCCCTCCTATCCCACTTCGTTTAAAAAAATGCTCAAAACAACTCTTCCAAAAACTTGAATTTGACTTCTGAAGAAATCTCTTCACCCATTTGATTCTAAAGGATTTTTTCTTCAAATCAATATCTGGGAAATTGAGTCCTCCCTGATTTCTCCATCCAATGATGGTATTGTAAGCCACCAAGGCTGGTTTCCCTTCCCGTAAAAACCTCACACAAGCCTCTCGGATGGACTTTTCTGCCCACTCAGGAATATCCTCCACCGTCAATAAGTATCATAGCTTAGATAGCAGGAGAGCAGACACCACTGTCGCTCTTCCTTGCACTTTCAACCACCTTCTTTCCCATCTTCCCAAAATCTTTTTAATTTTCATAACCTTCGGTTCCCAATTTAATCGATCCACTTCTTCCCTGTCTTTCTTGCACCCCATATGCACCCCCAGAACTTCCAAAACCTCCACCACCTTAAAGGGACATTCCCCCAACCATTCCCCCCTACCCCACCCTGCAACCAGGCATTGGGACTTACTATAATTCACTCTGGCACCTGAAGCTCTACAATAGTCCTCCACTACCTCCATAGCTTTCCTCACTGACTCCCCATTTCTCAATGTTAAGGTTGTGTCATCTGCATATTGGTGTATCACCGACACCAGCCCGGAACTGGGGACCACAATCCCAACTACACCTTGTTTCTTTCGCATCATGTAACCTAATGGTTCTGCTACCAATGTGTACAACAGTGGGGACAGGGGACAACCCTGTCTCACTGATCTCTGTATCGGAAAATACTTAGATAAAAAACCATTACATTTAACACAGCTAAATATGTTTGAATAAAAAATCCTTATCCGCTGAATGAAATTTTCCTTGAAACCAAATGCTTCCAAAACCTTCAATAAAAACTCATGAGAGACCCTATCAAAGGCCTTCTCTTGATCTATCTTTAATACATAAGCCTCCCTCCCACTCTCTTCCATGAGCTTTATCGCATCTCGGATTGAGACCACAGAGTCTGCGATGTCCTGGCCTATGACTCCATCGGACTGAGAGGGCCAAACTATCTCCGGTAACACCTCCTTCAAACGATTTGCCATAACCCTCGCCAAGATCTTATAATCCACATTTAATAGTGTGATGGGCCTCCAATTCTTCAGATCCCATCTATCCCCTTTATTTTTATAAGCTAAGCTTATGATACCTCTCCTCATAGATGGGGCCAGGCTTCCCTCAATTTTAATTTCCTTAAAAACTTCTAAGAGCAATGGACTTAAAATCTCAAAAAATTCTTTATAAAATTCTGCACTTAGTCCATCGGACCCTGGGCTTTTCCCCCCCTTCATTCCACTTATTGCTATTTTTATTTCCGCTAATCCTACTTCTTTATCACACATGCTTCTCTCATCCTCCTTTAAACCCTTTTCAATAAAAGCAGTAACCTTCTCCATCTCCAAATTGGAAATGTCTTCTTTTGTATATAGCTCTTGATAAAAGCTGCTAGCTGCCTCCAAAATCTCCTCACTTTCATGAATGATCTTCTCCCCAACCTTCAACTCCTCAATTAACGATAATCTCTGTCGCAGCTTCTCTTGCTCTAGAAAATATCTAGTGCATCTTTCGCCCTCCAATGCATCTCTAGCCTTTGCACGGAGAATGGCCCCCTTGCATTTTTCCACTTGCAGTAATTCCCACTCTTCCTTTAGCACCCGGAACTTAGTCTCAGCTCCCTTATCCCCTCCGTCAACTGCTTTACAGACATCCGTAAACCTTTTGTTTATATTCTCTTCTCGATGCCAGTTAGCTGCCGCCCTCTTTTTCCCATAACGTACCGAAAAAACTTTTACCTCATATTTGAAATTGTCCCGCCAAACTCATCTTTCTTTCAAGAACAAAAGTTCCTTCTGAGCATTCCTTATTATATTTATAATCCCTTCTTTATAAGCACTTTCCTTCAGGTATTGATTGTTTAAAATCCACACCCCTGAACCGATCTTAACTCTGCTGTTCCTAATTATAAGAACCAAAGCCGAGTGATCACTAAAAAATACTTTTTTATAATAAATCTCCATCACCTCCGAACTTAACCCTTCCCGCATTAACACAAAATGTATTCGGCTCTGTTTTAAAACATCACCCACCCAACCTGCTCTGGAGAACTCCCTTTTTATGGGGTTCCGGTCCCTCCATAAGTCTCTCAAATTTAAATTTGTCATCATTTTTATAATCATCCCTCTGGAGTTATCGGCCTAGAAATTGAGTTTTGGCGCAGCCAGGGCTTTAGCGCCGGAAGTTAGTGCCGGAGCTAAGTCGCGCTGGTCGGGCCCAAAATTCAATAGTTCTGCGCCCAAACGGCTGCCGGCGCTGCTGAGAGCTGTTTGCGCCTGAAAACTGGCGCTACGCGCTGAATTTCGGCGCTATTCCGGCGCTGCGGCGCCCGCTGCGGTGCGGCAGGTTCGGGAAGTGCAGGCCTCCTCCTTCCCTTAAGGAGGAGCTGCCTGCACCCGGCCGCGGCCCGCGAAAATCGTTTTAAAAATGAGCCCGGCACCTCGGACAAGTGCCGGGCTTGCTTCTGTTCCGTGGGGGGGGGGGGGGAAGTCCGGCGAGTGAGCTGCGGCCAGGCGGGCGGCGGGAAAGCGGCCGGCCGCCGCGGGGCCTTTAATGCGCCGGCGCAAACTTGTGCAAGGCACCTCTGCCAGAACGTTGCTTGCGGCTGCCACGGGCGAGGCGGCCGCAAGTCAATTTCCCAGTTCGGGCGGGTTACCATGGCAACCGGGACGCTGCGCACACCGATGACGTCATCGGTGCCGGCGCAGCGCTACCGGTCTACCACGGCGGAAGGGCCCCAGGCAATTTAGGCGCCGGCGCCAATTGCAGCGCTAGGCCCTCTAGCGCCGCAAAATCGGCGCTAAGGGCACTGAATTTCTAGGCCATCATCTTTAAAGGTCATCTGGGCTGAAATGTCCATCCGAGATAAAAATACATTAAAATCCCCCACTATACAAGGATTTTCCACCTCTGCCACTTCAGTGAATAACCCCCGAAAAAACTCGCGACGCTTGCAATGGTCGTTCGGTGCATAGATATTAAAAAGATCGCAATTAAATCCCTCCAATTTTACCCTTAGCTGTAAAAACCTCCCCTCAGTGTCCTTGTCCACCAAGGCAACGTTCTCTTCAATGGACGGACTCACCAAAACAGCCACCCCTCTACGGTTATTGTTTGCACAACTTGCAAACACCTCTCCCTTCCAAACCTTCTGAACTCTTTCTAGAATATCCTCATCCCAAAAGGTTTCTTGCAGACACAACAAGTCCGTGCCTTTAAAACCCTGCAACAACTGCTGCAATTTCTCCTCACCCCTCAGTCCGTTCACAATGATCGAGACCAATGTAATCATGGCTCCAAAGAAGGGAAGTATGCCTGATAATCTCCCCATCATTTAATCTCTGGCTCTTCCCTCCTCTCATGCTCCTTCTCAACTTTTCGGGCAGCTGTAGCTTTTTCCTATAGCCTCCGGCTCTTTTTCCCCTCCTGTTTGACCCCTCCCTGCTGTTTCAGCCTCTTCCTTGCCTTAAGTTTCGGCCCAGAAGCTGCCCTTTCTCCCTCCTTCTGCCCCTCACTGACCTTTCCCTTTCCACATGATGCCACCCCATCCCCGACTTCCATGTCTCTGTCCCCCTCTAATTCCTCACACTCAAGCTCTTCTGCAACCCCCTGTACCTGCTCCCCGTCCGATACATAATCCTGCTCCCCGTCAGATACTTCATCTCCCATAGAGTCTTCCTGCTATCGCAGTTTCTCCCACTGTGCTGCCCCCTTCGACCACATCTCTACCTCTGACCCTTGCACCTTGTTCCCTCACTCCATGGGACAATGGTGCACCTAAATTGTTCCCTTCTGACGTCTCTATCTCGCCGATCCCATTCTGCTGTCCCTTTAAGGCTCCTGCCTCTTGCACCCTCTCCCCGCCCTGCCCCCTCCCGCTCACCAAAATATCCGACTCCCCGCCTTTCCCCGGAGCACTCACTTCCACCACACACCCCGCTCCTGCCTCCTCTCCCCCCGCAGACACCAGACTCCCCAGGGGAGCCGAACTGCACTAAGGCTCGAGTCTGCACTCGACCCTCGCTGCCCGCTGCTGTCTTTGTTCCCCTCCATAGCACTCGCCGTGTTTTCCGCCATCTCCATCTCGATCTCCGCTCCGCCAACCTCTGCCTCTTCCTGTGCTCCTTTTTCCTTCATTTTACCGGCTGTGTCCTCCGACTGCACCGCACCTCCGGCCGTTCCTCTCCTGCTCCTTCTCCCATCTCCTCATCACTCATTTTGCTCCCTTCTGACACACACTCACAGCGGGTGGGGCCTTTACAACACACCCCACAGCTCTCCGCCTTGCAGCTCCGTGCGATATGTCCCGACTAACCGCAATTGTAACAATACAAATCAGGACAGTTTCTTACAAGATGGTCATGTCCCAGACAATAGTAACACACCTTTACTTGGTTATCGTGCAGCACACGAAAGTACTGTACTCCCTCCAGTGTCTCAAACTTCATACTGTAAGGCAAAGACCTCACCCCCTCTGGGAACCGCACCTTTACATACCGGGTTCCGTCTGCTACCCATGTTCCCGGATAGTACCTCCTCTTTATTTCGGAACAGATTTTAATGTCCCACGACTCCAACTTTTTGCTCAGCACTTCGTCCTCGATGTACACAGGCAAGTTCAAAAATGAAACCACCACCTCCTCTGAATATAGCAGAGTCACCTCCAAAAATTTCTCCCCAACTTTCAGACTGAGCAGCAGTTTTTCCACCTCCTCACGGCCACTGACCGTCACCTCAAATCCCACATTTGGTTTTGGTCGGCAGGCAAAACAGCTTCCCTCACCACAGTCCTCATGAACCGCCTGGATTATATCCCAGGCTTGAATCTTCTTATCTTCACATTGCACCACCACCGTATTTTCTTTACCAAACCTCCTGAGGTCCCGGCCCAAATCTTTGGACCTTTTTTTTCCCCTTCCCACCACAGTTTCTTCCCGAATAAAATTCCTCTCGGGAATATTGTCCGCTGAGGGGCTCGGCACTCCGGACCCCTCAGCAGCCATCTGGCTGTTTTTTGTGGGCCAAAAAGGCCCTAAAACCTGAAAACAACACCCCAAAACCCACCACCAACTTTTTACAAAACTTCCTCCAACACCCAGCTGCAATTAGGCAACCAGCCACACCTGGCTCACTCCTAGCCCCTCCCACCTAGAGAGTGCTACCCACTGAGCCCCAGCTGGCACAAGGGAGAGAGTACAAGAAAAGATTAGTGGGTAATGTAAAAGGGAACCCAAAAATCTTTTATAAACATATGAAAAGTAAAAGGATAGTTAAAGGAATGGTGGGGCCGATTAGGGACCAAATAGGAGCTCATCATACGGAGGCAGAGGGCGTGGCTGAGGTACTGAATGAGTACTTAGCATCTGTCTTCACAAAAGAAGAGGATGAAGTTAATGTCGCAGTAGAGGAGGGGGGAGTAGAGAAATTGGATAAAAATGGATAGAAAGGAGGTGCTAAATAGGTTGTCATCACTCAAAGTTAACAAGTCACCCAGTCCAGGTGGATGCATCCTAGATTGCAGAGGGAAGCTTGGGTGGAGATAGCAGAAGCTCCGACCACAATCTTTCAATCTCCCTCAGATATATGGGAGTGGTGCCAGAGGACTGGAGGATTGCAAATGTTACACCCTGTTTAAAAAAAGGGAAGAGGGATAAACCTGGTAACTACAGGCCAATCAGTCTAATGTCAGTGGTGTAGGTGGGCATCCTTTACCTGGTTTACGGTAATTGACCTGGTCAGGCAGCCTTTGCCACTGCACTGTGGCCAATTCCAATCAGCGGTTTCGAATCGCTAAAACCGTCCCCCCTCCTCCAGTTCTGACTGGAGGAACTTATAATTAATGATATATTAAAAACGGACAAATGGTCTGGATGCAAGAAAGTCAAATTTTATTGAAACTAAAGAAACTACACCACACGATCAAAGTAATCACGGTAAAATTGCTTAACAGGGGAAGGCAGACGGCAAAAATGAGGGATAAACGGCTACAATGTTAACCTTACAATCTTAGCAACATTTCCCTTAAATTACCACCCTTTTACTTCTCACTAGATTGTCTTGCTAGTGGGTCAAAACATTGCTCACCTGCAGTCCAAAGAGTAAGAGACAAAAACGGGGGCAGAGGACTTCCTGAGAGTCTTTATACCCTGGGAGTCTTCGTCTACGATGTGGATGAATATTTCCCGATCTTCGGGGGCTGAGGGGATTTTGCGTCCCCTACAGTGGTGGGTGAACGACTAGAGACCATTGTCAAGGACAAAATTAATTCTCACTTGGAGAAGCATGGATTAATAAGGGGCAGCCAGTATGGATTTGTTAAAGGTAAATCGTGTCTGATTAACCTGATTGAGTTCTCTGATGAAGTAACAGAGGGTTGATGAAGGTAGTGCAGCAGATGTTGTATATATGGACTTTCAAAAGGCATTTGATAAAATACCACATAAGAGACTTACACTGAAAATAGAAGCAGAGGGAATTAAAGGGCTGATGGTAATTTGGGTATATAATTGGCTAAGGGAGAGGAGGCAGTGAGCAGTGCTGAGGGATGTTTTTCTGACTGGAGGGAAGTATGCAGTGGGTTCCCCCAGGGGTCGGGATTAGGACCATTGCTTTTCTTGTTATATATAACTGACCTGGACTTGGGTATAGGTGAACAATTTCAAAGTTTACGGATGATACTATTTACTATGTTGCCAAGTTTTGTGAGTGTAGTAGTAGCAGACTTCAGAAGGACAGAGACAGACTGTGAAATGAGCAGACACAAGGCAGATGACATTAAATGAGGATAAGTGTGAAGTGATGCACTTTGGGAGAAACAACAGGGAGAGGCCGTATAATCTAAATGGGACTAGTTTGAGGGGGTGCAAGAGCAGAGGGACCTGGGGGTCCATATTCACAAGTCTTTGAAAGTGCCACGGCAAGTTGGTGAGGCAGTTCAGAAAGCGTATGGGATACTTGGCTTTGTCAATAGTGCCATTGAATACAAAAACAAGGAAGTTACACTAAACCTTTACATATCACTAGTTAGGAACATAGGACAGGAGGAGGCCATTCAGCCCCTCGAGCCTGTTCCGCCATTCAATGAGATCATGGCTGATCTGTGACCTAACTCCATACACCCGCCTTTGGCCCATATCCCTTAATACTTTTGGTTAACAAAAACCTATCAATCTCAGATTTAAAATTAACAATTGACCGAGCATCAATTGCTGTTTGCGGAAGAGAGTTCCAAACCTCTACCACCCTTTGTGTGTAGAAGTGTTTCCTAATTTCACTCCTGAAAGGTCTGGCTCTAATTTTTAGACTCTGCCCCCAGTCCTAGAATCCCCAACCAGCGGAAATAGTTTCTCTCTATCTACCCTATCTGTTCCCCTTAATATCCTGAAAACTTCGATCAGATCACCCCTTAACTTTCTAAATTCCAGGGAATACAACCCTAATTTGTGTAATCCCTCCTCGTAACTTAACCCTTGAGGTCCAGGTATCATTCTGGTAAACCTATGCTGCACTCCCTCCAAGGCCAATATATCCTTCCTAAGGTGTGATGCCCAGAACTGCTCACAGTGCTCCAGGTGTGGTCTAACCTGGGTTTTGTACAGCTGCAGGGTTTTGGCCTCAGCTGGAGTCTTGTGTACAGTTCTGGGCACCACACTTTAGGAAGGGTGTCAAGGCATTGGAGAGGGTGCAGAGGAGGTTGACCAGGATGGTACCAGGGATGAGGGACTTCAGTTATGTGGAGAGATTGGAGAAGCTGGGATTGTTCCCGTTAGAGCAGAGAAGGTTAAGAGGAGACCTAATAGAGGTGTTCAAAATGATGAGGGGTTTTGATCGAGCAAGTAGAGAGAAACTGTTCACTCTGGCAAGTGGGTCGGTAACCAAAGGTCACAGATTTAAAATAGTTACTAAAAGAACTAGAGGTGAAATGAGGAGAATTGTTTTCATACAGAGGGTTGTTCAGATCTGGAACGCACCATCTGAAAGGATGCTGGAATCAGGTTCCACAGGAACTTTCAAACAGTAATTGGACAAGTCCTTGAAGAGGACTAGTTTGCAGAGTTCTGGGGATAAAGCTGGGGTTTGGGACTAAATTGGACAGCTCTTTCAAAGACACGATGGGCCGAATCACCTCCTTCTGTGCTGTCAGATTCTATGATCAGTGTGAAGTCGCTGGTGTGTCAGCAGGTTGGATGACTGAGTGAATCCCTTCCCACACACAGAGCAGGTGAACGGTTTCTCCCCAGTGTGTAGGTGTTGGTGTCTCTTGAGCTCCCGGGAGCTTTTAAAACTCTTCCCACAGTCAGAACATTTAAAGGGCCTCTCGTCAGTGTGAACTCGCTGATGTTCCTTCAGCTCCCCGGAGCTTATAAAGCTCTTCCCACAGTCAGAACATTTAAAGGGCCTCTCGTCAGTGTGAACTCGCTGGTGTACCAGCAGGTAGGAGGGCCGAGCGAATCCCTTCCCACACACGGAGCAGGTGAACAGCCTCTCCCCAGTGTGTAGGTATTGGTGTCTCTTCAGATCCCTGGAGCTTTTAAAGCTCTTCCCACAGTCGGAACATTTAAAGGGCCTCTCGTCAGTGTAAACTCGCTGATGTGTCAGCAGGTTGGATGACCGAGTGAATCCCTTCCCACACACAGAGCAGGTGAACGGCCTCTCCCCAGTGTGAACTCGCTGGTGTCTCTTCAGCTCGCTGGAGCTTTTAAAGCTGTTCCCACAGTCAGAACATTTAAAGGGCCTCGCGTCAGTGTGAACTCGCTGATGTGTCAGCAGGTGGGATGACCAAGTGAATCCCTTCCCACACACAGAGCAGGTGAACGGTCTCTCCCCAGTGTGAAGTCGTTGATGTGCCAGCAGGCTGGATGACACAGTGAATCCCTTCCCACACACGGAGCAGGTGAACGGCCTCTCCCCAGTGTGTAGGTGTTGGTGTTTCTTGAGCGCCCCAGAGCTTTTAAAACTATTCCCACACTCAGAACATTGCATGAGTCTCTCCCCAGTGTGAAGTCGCTGGTGTCCCTTCAGCTCCCCAGAGCTTTTAAAGCTCTTCCCACAGTCAGAACATTTAAAGGGTCGCTCGTCAGTGTGAACAAGTTGGTGTTGCTTTAGTTCCCCGGGGCTTTTAAAGACCTTCCCACAGTTAGGACACTGAAATGGTCTCTCATCAGTGTGAACAAGTTGGTGTAGCTTTAGTTCCTTGGGGCTTTTAAAGCTCTTCCCACAGTCAGAACATTGAAATGGTCTCTCATCAGTGTGGACAAGTTGGTGTAGCTTTAGTACCTTGGGGCTTTTAAAGCTCTTCCCACAGTCAGAACATTGAAATGGTCTCTCATCAGTGTGGACAAGTTGGTGTAGCTTTAGTACCTTGGGGCTTTTAAAGCTCTTCCCACAGTCAGGACACTGAAATGGTCTCTCCTCAGTGTGAACTCGCTGGTGTGTTTGTAGGTGGGATGAACAAACAAATCCCATTCCACACACGGAGCAGGTGAACAGACTGTCCCTGGTGTGACTGCGCCGTTGAACTTCCAATGCAGACGGGGAACTGAAGCCCTTCCCGCCGTCCCCACCTTTACCCGGTTTCTCCCTGGTGTGACAGTGCACGTGTCTCACCAGGTCAGGCGATCGGCTGAATCCACGTCCACACACTGAACACGTGTGCGGTTTGTCTGCGTTGCGATCCCTGCTCTCTCCTTCCATGTGCAAAGGCCGATGATATTCAGGTCCTGATGAATCCCGTGACTCTGTCAGATCTTGACGTGATGTTTGGTCTGAGCTTCCCGCCTGTAACTGCTCCACTTCTATAACCCTGTAAATTGAGATCAGAAAAGGATCAGAGGCAAACTGTTGTTTAATTTTCCCCTTTCCGAACCTAGGGGCAGTGAAGCTGATTTTCAGGCCCCAGCTGCTGCACAGGTTGGTTGAAAGGATCAGCAGTAATGGCGGCTGTAATACCCACAAGGCCCCGGCTCTGCAGAAAGTGCTCTGTTGACTCTGAGTCCCGCGCATGTGCTCATGGCCCCCGCGCGCTCCCTCCTGCTCTACAATCGCCCATCCCGATCGGCCCACAACACGCATGCTCAGCACACAAAACCCCGTGGTTGGAACATCGGGCGTGCATGCGGAGCCGCAACATCTGGTACACGTGAGCGGCTCAGGTGGGGGCGAGTCGGTGTTTCGCCTCAGCCGCCAGGGAGGTGCGCATGCGCAGGACGACCCAACATTCTTCCTGTCAGCAATCACTCCCTCGTTTCTTTAATAAAAACAGAAAATGCTGGAAATACTCAGCAGGTCAGGCAGCATCTGTGGAGAGAGAAGCAGAGTTAACGTTTCAGGTCGATGACCATTCGTCAGAACTGCTTGCTCTTTAGTGTCAGCCAGTGGCTCAGTGGGTAGCACTCTCGCCTCAGAGTCAGAAAGTTGTGGGTTCATAGTCCCACTCCAGAGACTTGAGCACAAAAATCCAGGCCGACACTCCAGTGCAGTGCTGAGGGAGTGCGGCACTGTCGGAAGTGCCATCTTTCAGATGAGATGTTAAATTGAGGCCCTGTTTGCTCTCTCAGGTGGATGTAAAAGATCCCATGGCATTATTTCAGGAAAGAAAGACTTGCATTTATATAGTGCCACCAGATATCCTAAAGTGCTTTACAGCCAATGAAGTACTACAATGAAGTAGTCACTGTTGTAATGTGGGAAAGAGCAGGGGAATTATCCCCAGTGTCCGAGCCAATGTTTATCCCTCAATCAACATAAAAAATGATAGATTATCTGGTCATTATCACATTGCTGTTTGTGGGAGCTTGCTGTGCGCTAATTGACTGCCGCATTTCCTACATTACAACAGTGACTACACTGCAAAAGTACTTCATTGGCTGTAAAGTACTTTGGGACGTCCGGTGGTGGTGAAAGGCGCTATATAAATGCAAGTCTTTCTTTCTTCACTGGTCTCACCAGCGACCTCTTCTGGCGGTTGGTTGATTGACAGCCGAGATTCCGCGCATGCGCACTCGGAGCGGCGGTTTGGGCCGAGTTCGGCACAGCGACCCCTCCCGGTCACCAAGGGTAATGACCGCGCATGCCCAGAGGAGACCAACCCCCCTCCCCCACTCGGAGCTGCGCCTGCGCACTCGGATCCTGCCGGGCGGAGTCGGCGCGGGGCCATTCCGGGGAAAGGCCTTGGTGTCGGTTCCAGAGTCGCGATCGGTGACGCGAAGTGAGTTTTCTCCGCTCCGATTGGGTGGAGAATGGCGCGGGGTGGATCGGGAGAGAATCGAGAGAAATAGAAAAACCTCAGAGTCCGCGAGGCCCCGGACCGAGCGGCGGCACTTGGACGGTGCACGTGATCTCCTCGGGGACACGTCACCCGGGCCCGCGGCCTGATTGACGGCAGCTTCCCACCAATAGGGAGCGAGCGGGGCGGGGCTGGAGGAGCGAGCCGGCGGTGGGTCCTCCAACCAATCGGGGAGCCCGAGGGGCGGGACTAGCGGCACCCAGTGGGCGGGGCTGGAGGAGCGAGCCGGCGGCGGGTCCTCCAACCAATCAGGGAGCCCGAGGGGCGGGACTAGCGGCACCCAGTGGGCGGGGCTGGAGGAGCGAGCCGGCGGCGGGTCCTCCAACCAATCAGGGAGCCCGAGGGGCGGGACTAGCGGCACTCAGTGGACGGGGCTGGAGGAGCGAGCCGGCAGCGGGTCCTCCAACCAATCGGAGAGTCCGAGGGGCGGGACTAGCGCCGACTGAGTGGGACAGAGGAGGCTGACGGGAGATTTAATTTAAATGAATTTAATTTCCCGCCTGCTCCAACCGCCCACCCTGCAACGTCACGACGTCGCCGGCGTGCACCGACTGACACTGAGCTCTCCACCAATGAGCGTGGGGGGGCGGAGCCTGGAGGACCGACCGAGGGGCTTTGGTCCTCCAACCAATCGCGGTGAAGGAGGAGGCGGGGCCTGGGATCAGCCCGCTGCCATTTTGTAAAGGGGCCTGGTCAGGATCTGTGAGCCTGGGAAAGTTTATTTTTAATGTTCCTTTCCCATTTTACAGCTCAAACTAATTTTATTTTACAGAAGATACTTGTTTTAAACAGAGAAACATAGAAGATAGGAGCAGGAGTCGGCCATTCGGCCCCTTGAGCCTGCTCCGCCATTCAATGCGATCATGGCTGATCATAAAAAAAGCAATTCGTTTTTAAATTGATGAAACAGAAACAAGAAACCCTGTGGAGTAAATGTGAGTAAAAATCTTTTCTCCCTGAATTAATTTTTTTAATATTAATTTTCTGCGTTTTTAATTATTAATTTCAAGCACTTTAAGAGAATATGGGAGTGGTGGGTGTTCTCTTAAAGGGACAGGCACTCTCTTTTTCTATGAGTTTTCATTAAAGGGACCGCGTCCCCGTGGTTGACCGATTTTAAAGGGACCGCGTCTCCCTTTTTATAATGTATATTTAAGAGACTGACATTTAAAGTAGGGCAAATCCCCTGCTCCCGTGAGTGCTTGGTGAGAAATCAGGTGCTGTTTGCTCTCTCCCCCTCCCAATTTTCTGCCAAGGGACAGAAAGCAGAGAGTAGTGGTGAACGGTTTCTTTTCAGACTGGAGGGAGGTAAACAGTGATGTTCCCCAGGGGTCGGTATTAGGATCAATGTTCCCTCTTTTTTTGAGGTGCGTGTCCCCTTTAACGGGCTGCACAGCCCATTCAAATTTCCGCGTATGCGCGTTTATTCCATTTATAGAGCGGTGAGCCGGCTGCGCGGGACCTCCAGACCGCTGCGTGGCCGCGCAACTTAACGTGAACATTGATTCAGACCACTGCTTTTTTTGATATATATTAATGACCTGGACTTGGGGATTCAGGGCAAAATTTCAAAATTTACAGATGACACGAAACTCAGAAATGTAGCAAACAATGAGGATAGTAACAGACTTCAGGAGGATGTAGCCAGACTGGTGAAATGGGCAGAAACGTGGCAGATTAAATTTAATGTAGAGAAGTGTGAAGTGATTCACTTTGGCAGGAAGAATGAGGAGAGGCAATATAAACTAAATGGTCCAGTTTTAAAGAGGGTGCAGGAACAGAGAGGCCTCGGGGGGTATGTACACTAATCTTAGAAGGTGGCAGGACAAGTTGAGAAGGCTGTTAATAAAGCATACAGGATCCTTGACTTTATTAATAGAGGAATAGAGTACAAAAGCAAGGAAGTTATGCTAAGCCTTTATAAAACACTGGCTAGGCTTCCGCTGGGCACCACACTTTAGGAAGGATGTCAAGGCCTTGAGAGGGTGCAGAATAAATTTAGGAGAATTTGATCAAGGATGAGGGACTTCAGTTCTGTGGCGAGACGGGAGAAGCTGGGGTTGTTCTCCTTGGAGCAGAGAAGATTAAGAGGAGATTCTGTACTGTATCATTCTATGATGCTATTCTACACAGACACACACACACATACAGTCAGACAGACACAGACACAGATACTCACTAAAATACAGTCACACACTCACATTTTTTCTGCATGAACTTTTATTATTAATTTCAAAGACTTTAAGAAAAAGGTGGGAATGGTGGACAGAGGGCTCTTAAAGGGACAGGGACGCTCCTTTTCAATGTGATTTTCATTAAAGGGACCGAGTCCCTCCTTGCCTGTGGAGGACCAATTTTAAAAGGACAGCGTCTCAAAATCAGGTGCTGTTTGCGTGTGAACCACCTCCTCCCAATTTCCTGCCAAGCGATCCCTGCGGGCACCACTCTGCTCCAGGAGTGGCTCCTAGAATCATACAGCACAGAAGGAGGCCATTCAGCCCATCGTGCCTGTGCCGGCTCTTTGAAAGAGGTCATTTTAATTCACCGCTCCATTCCCACTCGGACCTCACCGTCCTTGGCCTCTTGTATTGTTCCACGGAAGCTCAACGTAAACTCGAGGAACAGCACCTCATCTTCCGATTAGGCACTCTGCAGCCTTCCGGACTCAATATCGAGTTCAACAATTTCAGATCATAACCTCGGCCCCTATTTCATTTTTTCTTGTAATTTTTCCACTCCTTTCCCCCCCCCCCAACCCTTTCCTTTTGTTTCTCACACCTGGCAGCTATGTCTTGCCCTGCCAGTACACTTTACACCTAATCTCAGCCTATTACCATCTCGTCTAGCTTCTAATACCTTTCATTGTCTCTTTTAGTTCTTTTGTTTCTTTCATTCTTTTGTCCGATCGCAGCCCTGCCTCCGATCTATCTTCTTTTCTTTCCAGTTTTGAAGAAGGGTTTGACCCGAAACGTCAACTCAAATTTCTCTCCACGGATGTTGCCTGACCTGCTGAGCTTTTCCAGCATTTTCTGTTGTTACTTTGAAAGAGCTCTCCATTTAGTCCCACTCCCCTGCTCTGTCCCCATAGCCCTGCAAATGTTTCCCCTTCAAGTGTTTATCCAATTCCCCAGTGAACGTTATTATTGACTCTGCTTCCACCGCCCTTTCAGGCAGCGCATTCCAGATCACAACAACTCGCTGCGTCAATAACATTCTCCTCACCTCGCCGCTGGTTCTTTTGTCAATGACCTTATATCTGTGTCCTCTGGTTACCGACCCTCCTGCCACTGGAACCAGTTTCTCCTTATAAGCTACAGCTATACAAAGCCCTGGTTAGACCCCAGAGAGTCATAACGGCACAGAAGGAGGCCATTCGGCCCATCGAGTCCGTGCCGGCTCTCTGTAGAGCAATCCAGTCAGTCCCATTCCCCCGCTCTATCCCCGTAGCCCTGCAAGTTTATTTCCCTCAAGTGCCTATCCAGTCTCCCCTTGAAAACATTGAGTGTCTCCACTTCCACCACTTCCGTCGGCAGCGAGATCCAGGTCCTCACCACTCGCTGCATAAAAAAGTTTTCCCTCACATCCCCCCTGTATCTCTTGCCCAAAACCTTAAACCTGTGTCCCCTAGTCCTTGTACCATCAACTAGTGGGAACAGCCTTTCCCCGTCTAGCCTATCCAAACCCATCACAATCTTGTTCACCTCTTATCAAATCACCCGCAACCTCCTTTGCTCTAATGAAAACAAATCCAGCTTCTCCAACCTGTCCTTGTAGCCAAGATCCCCCATCCCCGGAACCATTCTGGTAAATCTCCTCTGCACCCTCTCAAGGGCCTTCACATCCTTCCTAAAGTTTGGTGACCAGAACTGGACGCAATACTCCAGTTGTGGCCTAACCAGCGCTTTATAAAGGTTCAGCATAACTTCTCTACTTTTGTACTCAATACCTCTATTTATGAAGCCCAAGATCCCATATGCTTTGTTAACCACTCTCTCAATATGTCCTGCTACCTTCAGCGACCTACGCACATTAACTCCCAGGAACTCCCTGGAGCACTGTGTACAGTTCTGGGCACCGCACGTCAGAAAGGATATACTGGCCTTGGAAGGAGTGCAGCACAGATTCACCAGAATGTTACCCGGGCTCCAAGGGTTAGATTATGAGGGAGAGATTACATAAACTAGGCTTGTATTCCCTGGAATCTAGAAGGTTAAGGAGTGATTGAGGATTTTAGGATTTTGAAAGGAATTGGTAGAGTAGATAGAGAGAAACTTTTTCTGCCGGTGGGGAAGTCGAGGACAAGGGGACATCACCTTAAAATCAGAGCCAGGTCATTCAGGAGAGAAGTTGGGAAACACTTCTTCACACAAAGGGTGGTAGAAGTGTGGAACCCTCTCCCACAGAAAGCAGTCAATGCCAGCTCAATTAATCATTTTAAATCCCAGAGCGATAGATTTTTGCTAGACAAGGGAGCAAAGGGATATGGAGCCAAGGCAGGTGGGTGTAGTTAAGACACAGATCGGCCATGATCTCATTGAATGGCGGAACAGGCTGGAGGGGCTGAATGGCCTCCTCCTGTTCCCATGCTCCTATTTACACTATCAAAACCCTTCATGTTTTGAACACCTCTATTGAATCTCCGCTGCACCTTCTCTGCTCCAAGGAGAACAATCCCAGCTTCTCCAGTCTCTCCACGTAACTGAAATCCTCTGTGTATTTGTCGTGGCGCAGCCAGCTATAGCAAACACCTTTCTTAAGAACATAAGAAATAGGAGCAGGTGCAGGCCATTCGGCCCTTCGAGCCTGCTCCACCATTCAATAAGATCATGGCTGATCTTTTACCTCATCTCCACCTTCCCGCCCGATCCCCATATCCCTCGATTCCCCATGAGTCCCAAAATCTATCGATCTCAGCCTTGATTACACTCAACGACTGAGCCTCCACAGCCCTCTGGGGCAGAGAATTCCAAAGATTCACAACCCTCTGAGTGAAGACATTTCTCCTCATCTCAGTCCTAAATGGTCAACCCAGTGGGGGAATTAAAAACCAGAGCGTGTCAGGAAGGGACAGAATGTATAATGATAAAGGTAAAGTAGTAAAAGGGGTAAAAGCAGGAATAAATTGTCAGAAAACATATTTGAAAGTTTTTTATCTGAATGCATGCAGCATTTGTAACAAAATTGATGAGTTGACGGTGCAAATAACTACACATGGGTATGATCTGGTGGCCATTACGGAAACATGGCTGCAAGATAATCATGACTGGGAACTAAACATACAAGGGTATTTGACAATTAGGAAGGACAGACAGGAAGGAAAGGGAGGTGGGGTTGCTATGTTAATCAAGGATGGAATCACTGCAATAGTCAGAAATGATATTGGGTCAAAGGATCAGGATAGTGAAACAGTTTGGGTGGAGATAAGGAATAATAAGGGGAAAAAGTCACTAGTGGGCGTAGTCTATAGGCCTCCTAACAGTTGCAACTCTGTTGGTCGGAGTATAAATCAGGAAATAGTTGGGGCTTGTAATAAGGGAACAGCTATAATCATGGGGGATTTTAACTTTCATATTGACTGGACAAATCAAATTGGGCAGGGCAGCATTGAGGAAGAGTTCATAGAGTGTATTAGGGACGGGTTCCTTGAGCAGTATGTAACTGAACCAACCAGGGGGCAGGCAATCTTAGATTGGGTCCTGTGTAATGAGACAGGATTAATAAAAAATGTCCCAGTAAAGGATCCCTTTGGAATGAGTGACCATAATATGGTTGAATTCCAAATTCAGTGTGAGGGTGAGAGAGTTGGATCTCAAACCAGCGTACTAAGCTTAAATAAAGGAGACTGAAGGTATGAGAGTAGAATTGACTAAAGTGGACTGGGAAAACAGATTAAAGTGTAAGATGGTACAAGAGCAGTGGTCTACATTCAAGGAGATATTTCACATCTTTCAAGATAAATATATTCCACTGAGGAAAAAGGGGAGTAAAAGAAAAGACAGCCATCTGTGGCTTAGTAAAGTAACAAAGGATAGTACTCGACTGAAAACAAGGGCATATAAATTAGCCAAATCTAGTGGGAGGATAGAAGATTGGGAAGCATTTAAAAGACAGCAAACAATAACTAAAAGATTAATTAAGAAAGGGAAGATAGATTATGAAAGTAAACTAGCAAAAAATATAAAAACAGGTAGCAAGAGTTTCTACAGCGATATAAAAAGAAATAGGGTGGCTAAAGTGAACATTGGTCCCTTAGAGGATGGGACCGGGAAAGTAGTGGTGGGGAACATGGAGATGGCAAAGATGCTGAACAAATATTTTGTATCAGTCTTTACAGTAGAGGACACTAAAAATATCCCAACACTGGACAAACAGGGGGCAATTGGGGGGGAGGAGCTAAACACGATTAAAATAACTAAAGAGATGGTACTCAGTAAAATAATGGGACTTAAGGCGGATAAATCCCCCGGACCTGCTGGCCTACATCCTAGGGTCTTGAGAGAAGTGGCGGTAGGGATTGTGGATGCATTGGTGATTATTTTCCAGAACTCCCTGGACTCAGGAAAGGTCCTGGCAGATTGGAAAACTGCTAATGTAACACCCTTATTTAAGAAGGGAAGTAGACAAGAAGCTGGAAACTATAGACCAGTTAGCCTAACATCTGTGGTTGGCAAAATGTTGGAGTCCATTATTAAGGAAACAGTAACAGAGCATTTGGATAAACATAATTTAATAGGACAGAGTGAGCATGGTTTTACGAAGGGGAAGTCATGTTTGACAAATTTGCTCGAATTCTTTGAGGATGTAACATACAGGGTGGATAAAGGGGAACCAGTGGATGTAGTGTATTTGGACTTCCAAAAGGCATTTGACAAGGTTCCACACAAAAGATTACTGATCAAGATAAAAAATCACGGGATTGGGGGTAATATACTGGTATGGGTGGAAGATTGGCTATCTAACAGAAAGTAAAGAGTTGGGATAAATGGTTCGTTCTCGGGCTGGCAATCAGTAACTAGTGGTGTCCCACAGGGATCAGTGCTGGGACCCCAACTCTTTACAATCTATATTAACGATTTGGGGGAAGTGACCGAGTGCAACATATCCAAGTTTGCCGACGATACAAAGATGGGAGGGAAAGCAGTGAGTGAGGAGGACATAAAAAACCTGCAAAAGGACATAGACAGGCTAAATGAGTGGGCAGAGATTTGGCAGATGGAATATAATGTTGGAAAGTGTGAGGTTATGCACTTTGGCAGGAAAAATCAAAGAGCAAGTTATTATCTAAATGGAGAGAAACTGCAAAGTGCTACAGTACAAAGGGATCTGGGGGTCCTGGTGCATGAAACACAGAAGGTTAGTATGCAGGTGCAGCAGGTGATCAGGAAGGCCAATGGAATCTTGGCTTTTATTGTAAGGGGGATGGAGTATAAAAGCAGGGAAGTCTTGCTGCAGTTATACAGGGTATTGGTGAGGCCACACCTGGAATACTGCATGCAGTTTTGGTTTCCATATTTAAGAAAAGATATACTTGCTCTCGAGGCGGTTCAGAGAAGGTTCACTCGGTTGATTCCAGAGATGAGGGGGTTGACGTATGAGGAAAGGTTGAGTAGGTTGGGACTCTACTCATTGGAGTTCAGAAGAATGAGAGGCGATCTTATCGAAACATATAAGATTGTGAGGGGGCTTGATCGGGTGGATACGGTGAGGATGTTTCCACTGATGGGTGAGACTAGAACTAGGGGGCATAATCTTAGAATAAGGGGCTGCCCTTTCAAAACTGAGATGAGGAGAAACTTCTTCACTCAGAGGGTAGAAAATCTATGGAATTTGCTACCCCAGAGAGCTGTGGAAGCTGCAACATTAAATAAATTAAAAATGGAGATAGACATTTTCCTAGCAGATAAGGGAATTAGGGGTTACGGGGAGAGGGCAGGGAAGTGGACGTGTGTCTAGATTCAGATCAGCCATGATCCTATTGAATGGCGGAGCAGGCCCGAGGGGCCGTATGGCCTACTCCTGCTCCTATTTTTTATGTTCTTATGTTCTTATGCTTACAGGATGGTTTCCTGGACCAATATGTCGAGGAACCAACCAGAGATCAGGTCATCTTAGACTGGGTATTATGTAACGAGAAAGGATTAATCAGTAATCTTGTTGTACGAGGCCCCTTGGGTCGGAGTGATCATAATATGATCGAATTCTTAATTAAGATGGAGAATGAAATTGTTGACTCAGAGACTAGGGTCCTAAATTTAAATAAAGGAAACTACGATGGTCTGAGGAACGAGTTGGGTAGCATTGATTGGGGAATGTCACTCAAAGGGTTGACGGTGGATAGGCAATGGCAAACATTCAAAGACCGCATGGATGAACTACAGAATTTGTTCATCCCAGTTTGGCATAAAAATAAAACAAAAAAGGTGACTCAACCGTGGCTAACAAGGGAAATTAGGGATAGCATAAGATCCAAGGAGAGGACATATAAATTGGCCAGAAAAAGCAGCAAACCTGAGGATTGGGAGAAGTTTAGGATTCAACAAAGGAGGACAAAGGGATTAATTAAGAAGGGGAAAATAGAATATGAGAGTAAGCTTGCAGGGAACATATAAACTGACTGTAAAAGCTTTTATAGATATGTGAAGAGAAAAAGAACATAAGAACATCAGAAGTAGGAGCAGAAGTAGACCATACGGCCCCTCGGGCCTGCTCCGCCATTCAATAGGATTGTGGCTGATCTGAACCTTAGCCCTGCCGAGGACGCCTGGCCGGCGAACTGGCAAGAGTTGGAGGCCAAAGTCACCACTCGCTTAGGACGCTGGACAGGACTGCTCCGAGTGTTGTCCTACAGAGGTCGAGCGCTGGTCATAAACCAGCTGGTGGCCGCCATGTTGTGGTACCGGTTGGTCACTTTGATCCCTCCCCCTGCGTTTGTCGCCAAGATGCAGAAGAAGCTCATCGACTTCTTCTGGGACAAAAGGAAGCACTGGGTCTCTGCCGCGGTTCTGAGTCTTCCGCTTAGGGAGGGCAGTCAGGCGCTGGTGTGCCTTCGCACCCAGGCTGCGACTTTCCATCTTCAGACGCTGCAGAGATACCTGTATGTCGAGAATCCTCCGAGATGGTGTGCACTGGCGACGTATTTTTTCCGCCAGTTGCACGGCCTCAATTATGACATGCAGCTCCTGTTTGTGAAAGTGGGCGGCACACGTGCCAGCCTGCAGGAGCTGCCTGTCTTTTACCAGGAACTGCTATGGGTTTGGAACTACGTCGCTTCCAGGCGGAGCTCTCCCCCGTCAGGAATGGCGGCTGTCCTTCGGGAGCCGCTGCTCAGGAATCCGCACCTCCACGACCGCGGGTTCAGGCGGCTGGCAGAGGGCAGGGCTGTGCCTGGCAAGGTGACCAGAGTCGGGGACCTGCTCGATAGTGGAGGAGCGAGCTGGATGGCGCCGGAGGAGTTGGCGCGGCGCATGTCTTGGGCCAACGCCCAGCTCGCGGTCAAAGCCATCGAGTCGATGAAAGCGACACTGCGCCCCGGCGCCACAAGGTGTATCGAGGCGGCTCAAGCACGTTGGGCGATCCCATCCGAGCTTTCCCCCGTTCGGACGGAATTCCTCATCGGCGCCCGGCCCCGAAACTCCCCTCGGGAACCGGCGCCTCACAACTTGAGCCATCTCGAGGAAATACCCTCCGTGCCTTTTCATTCCATACGGAGGTGTTTCCTGTACAGGCTGCTCCTGCACACTCTCCACTTTGCCATCTTCGCCTGCCGTCCGGACACGCCTTGGCGTGCCGTCTTGCCTTCCGGCGGAGGCGGAGGTCCCCAATGGAGGGCTCTCTATGCGGGAGTCCTCCCTTGTTCTATTGGGGACTTGGCCTGGAGGGTGTTGCACGGAGCAGTCCCGTGCAATATATTTTTTAATAGGTTCACGGACTCCCAGGCCGCCTGTTTTTTCTGCGGCCTGGAGGAGTCCGTTTTTCATATATATACGGAGTGTGAGAGGTTGCAGCCCCTCTTCCATTATTTGAAGGGGCTGTTCCTCGATTTTTGGTTGCACTTCAGTCCCACGCTTTTGATCTACGGTCACCCGGTGCGGAGGGGAGCGGGCAGGTTGGAGGACCTCCTCGTGGGTCTGCTCCTGGGCCTGGTTAAAAAAGCCATCAATTGGTCCAGGCAGCGGGTGGTCGAGGGGGTCGTCCAGCCGGATTGCCTGCCTCTCTTCCGCGGCCATGTTCGCGCCCGGGTGGCCCTGGAGATGGAGCACGCAGTGTCCGCCGGCACGCTCGAGTATTTCCGCAACCGGTGGGCGCCGCGGGGACTGGAGTGCATAATTGATTTGGACAACCAAATTTTAATTTGATTTGTTAAGGTATATTTAAAGTTTTATTAGTTACAGTCTATTTGTTTATGTTTGGTTCAACCAAAAGAGTGCCCCTCTGGATCCTTTGGATTGGTGGGAGTCTTACTTATAAGAGCTGGGTTTTACTCATAAGGGCTGGGTCGGTGATGAATGATGGTTGCCCTGTGTTAATATTATGTTCTGTTCTTACTTGCCTTGAGTTTTAAGCCTTAACCTCTTGGATTCAGACCATTGTTCGGCACTTCAATTTTATTAAGTAACAACTTTTGGAAGATGGATCGATTATTGAAACCAGAGCGTTTGGATATCGATCCCCATTCGGCAGATGCGTCGAAGAAATTTACGCATTGGCTTCGATGTTTTGAACACTTCATCGCATCATTCACTGATCCGACGGTTAACAAGTTGGGTCTTTTAACCAACTTGGTAAGTCATCAAACTTACTTCATAATTGAAGATATTACTACTTATGAAGAGGCCCTGGCAGCCCTTAAAGCCCAGTACCTTAAGTCGGTCAACGAAGTATATGCCAGGTATCTTTTGTCTACTCGCAGGCAATTACCTGAGGAATCTCTGGACGATTTCCTGCAGGACCTTAAGGCTTTGGCTAAGGATTGCAACTACAAGGCTGTCTCTGCCATAGTGTATCAGGAAGAAGCCATCCGTGATTCTTTCATATCTGGTCTCTGATCTAATTATATTAGACAGAGACTTCTCGAGAATGACTCGTTAGTTTTAAAAATGGTCGTCGCTACTGCTCGATCATTAGAGGTAGCCCAGAAGAATTTAGAAGTGTATGCATCTGCCCATGCGTCTCTTTCAGCCTCGTGTGCTCCAAGTATGGAGGCATCCATAACACCAAAGGAGCCTCCACTTAATCCTATTGTTGCGGCTGTACCCCATGGGTCTAAGTGTTATTTTTGTGGCCAATCTAAACATCCCAGGCAAAGATGCCCAGCCAGAGAGGCTACCTGTTTTAAATGTAAGAAACGGGGACATTTTAGTAAAGTGTGTAAGGGTAATCCTGTACCCGATGTTTTCTCTGCTGTTGCCTCGGTTACGGTTGACCAGCCCATACCGAGTTCCTTGTCGAAATCTATGATGGACATCAAGATTAATGGTCGTCCTACTGGGTGTTTGATAGACTGTGGCAGTACTGAAAGTTTTATACACCCCAACCTTGTTAACTCCTGTTCATTGAAGGTGTATCCTACTCGAAGTGAAATCGTGATGGCGTCTAAGTCCCTTACTTCGGAGGTAACTGGATATTGTAAAGTCACATTGACCGTTAAGGATACGGAGTATAAGGACTTTAAACTCCTCATATTACCTCAGTTGTGTGTGAACTTAATTTTAGGCTTGGACTTCCAGTGTCAGCATGAGAGCGTCACCCTTAAGTATGGTGGATCCCAGCCTCCGCTCACAGTCTGCGGCCTTTCTACTTTAAAAATAAGTCCGCCTTCTTTGTTCATGAACCTTGCTCCTAATTGTAGATCTATAGCGACTAAGAGTCGACGGTATAGTTCAGAAGATAAAAAATTTATAAAAGAGGAAGTGGAAAGGCTTCAACGGGAGGGAATCATCGAACACAGTAATAGCCCGTGGCGTGCCCAGGTGGTGGTGGTTAAAACTAATGAAAAGAAAAGACTTGTGGTCGATTATAGCCAGACTATAAACTTGTATACCCAATTAGACGCCTATCCTTTGCCTCGTATTTCTGAGATGGTGAACCAGATAGCTCAGTACCGCGTGTTCTCCACCATTGATTTAAAGTCTGCCTACCATCAACTCCCCATTAAAATAGAAGACCGACCTTATACGGCCTTCGAAGCTAATGGGCACCTGTACCAATTCCTTAGGGTGCCCTTTGGAGTGACGAATGGGGTATCCATCTTCCAACGGGGGATGGATTGTATGGTGGATGAATACGCATTGGAAGCAACATTCCCGTACCTGGACAATGTTACTATCTGTGGGCGCGACCAATGGGAGTATGATCAAAATCTCGCGAAGTTCCGAGAGACTGCAAAGAGGTTAAACCTGACCTACAACGAAAACAAGTGTACCTTCAATACTACACGTTTGTGTATTCTTGGTTGCGTTGTGGAGAATGGGGTAATTGGGCCGGATCCTGAAAGATTACGCTGTAGGAGTCTACGTACTCCTAGCAAAAAATACTGAACTCGGAGAGGTTCAACAGAAAAGGTTTAATTGTTGAGACTGCATGTTGAACACAAAAATGGCGTCAGAGACTACACCAAGTCCGACTGCCTTTCATCAGTCCACAGCTTCGACTGCTCCTCCCCTGCTCTGGGCTTAACTATGTTGCAGATCGAGTTTCTTAAAGGTGTGATCCTTCTTAAAGGCATGACGCCTGATTTATAGTCTACGGACCGAAAAGCGGATTGTGTCCTTTCTGTGATCGGTACGCCACAACGCCCACTTAAGGAATTATCTTTACCTCACACTGTAAAAGCTTTAAGAAGGTGTCTGGGATTCTTCTCGTACTATGCCCAGTGGGTGGCTAACTACTCAGATAAAGTCCGACCTCATTAAGTCAATGTCTTTTCCGCTGTCGGTGGAAGCTCAGGAGGCTTTTTTTAATATCAAACGGGACATTGAGAAGGCAGTGGTATGTGCTGTGGATGAGAAGATCCCTCTTCAAGTGGAAAGTGATGCATCTGATTTTGCGTTGGCAGCAACTCTTAACCAAGCTGGTAGACCAGTAGCTTTCTTCTCTCGTACATTGCAAGGACCAGAAGTTCGACATTCTTCAGTGGAAAAGGAGGCACAGGCAATTATTGAAGCAGTCAGGTATTGGAGACATTATCTCGCAGGCCGACGTTTTACGCTCATTACTGACCAGCGATCTGTGGCCTTTATGTTCAATACTAAGCAGAGAGGCAAGATCAAAAATGATAAGATTTTAAGATGGCGAATAGAACTGTCAACATATGACTATGATATTCAGTACAGGCCTGGAGTATTTAATGAGCCATCGGATGCTTTGTCACGAGGAGTATGTGCTAGTCTGGGTATAGATAAGCTTCAAAGCCTCCACGACGCACTCTGCCACCCTGGGGTTACCAGAATGAACCACTTCATTAAGTCTCACAATCTACACTACTCTGTTGAGGAGGTCCGGACAATGACCAGAACCTGTCGTGTTTGTGCTGAATGCAAACCCCACTTCTATAAGCCGTCCGAGCCAGCCCATCTTATTAAAGCAACTCGACCATTTGAGCGTTTGAGTCTCGATTTTAAAGGTCCCCTTCCATCGAGCGACCGTAATGTCTATTTTCTTAATATTATAGACGAGTACTCTCGGTTCCCTTTTGTTATCCCCTGTCCGGATGTGACTAGTGCTGTTGTAATTAAATGCCTCTGCCAACTGTTTTCTTTGTTTGGCATGCCTAACTATATACATAGTGATAGGGGTTCTTCCTTTATGAGTGAAGAATTGCGACAGTTTTTGCTATCGAAAGGGATTGCAACGAGTAGAACTACCAGCTATAACCCTCGTGGTAATGGGCAGGTCGAGAAAGAAAATGCGACAGTGTGGAAGGCTGGGAGATCCAGACCGCCGTCCGCCTCCTGCTGCCCGGGGGAACTGGCCAAGCACGCCGTCTCGGAGGGGACAAAAGCAGTCACCAAATACACCAGCTGCAAATAAAGCCTCTCGTTCCTCCCACCTTAAAAACTCAACCCAAAGGCTCTTTTCAGAGCCACTCACGAGATCCAGAAGGGACTATTTATTTTCATTTGACTAATGACATTTGAAATATGGACAGAATGAAACTCTTTTAAAAAATGTTTTATCATCCTTTCTTTATTTGACCCTCACTTTCATTTTTTTGTCGTATGTTCAGATTTTGCTGGTGTGTTTTTGTAATACAGTATATCGTTAATTTAAAATAGATTGAAATTGAACAAATATATAACAAAACGGTGCATTGTCACTGCCCTGTTCTGTACAAAGCACTCATTTATAAGCGGGTCGCTGAAAAGCTAAAATGAAATTAAATCTGTCAATTCAGGAACCAGTAATTTTAAAGGATCAATTTGCCATAATTCAAATTTAATAATTAATTATTCAGTCTCACAGATGCCATTTTAATGATTATTCAGTCCCACAGACGCTATAATTTTAATCAAAATGATTATTCAATCCCACAGTTGCAATGATTTCAATAACTGGTTAATATTCAGTCCCACAGATGCAATGATTTTAATAACTGGTTAATATTCAGTCCCACAGATGCAATGATTTTAATAACTGGTTAATATTCAGTCCCACAGATGCAATGATTTTAATAACTGGTTAATATTCAGTCCCACAGATGCAATGATTTCAATAACTGGTTAATATTCAGTCCCACAGATGCAATGATTTCAATAACTGGTTAATATTCAGTCCCACAGATGCAATGATTTCAATAACTGGTTAATATTCAGTCCCACAGATGCAATGATTTTAATAACTGGTTAATATTCAGTCCCACAGATGCAATGATTTCAATAACTGGTTAATATTCAGTCCCACAGATGCAATGATTTTAATAACTGGTTAATATTCAGTCCCACAGATGCAATGATTTCAATAACTGGTTAATATTCAGTCCCACAGATGCAATGATTTTAATAACTGGTTAATATTCAGTCCCACAGATGCAATGATTTTAATAACTGGTTAATATTCAGTCCCACAGATGCAATGATTTCAATAACTGGTTAATATTCAGTCCCACAGATGCAATGATTTTAATAACTGGTTAATATTCAGTCCCACAGATGCAATGATTTTAATAACTGGTTAATATTCAGTCCCACAGAGGGCCATCACTTTAACAATAACCAGTCTGATTCACAGACGAGCTCTTATTCTATAAGCCGCCTTTTTCGTTGGTGTCCGAGGTTGGAGCGGATTGAAAAACGCGCCAATCAGAGGCAGAGATTTGCGGGTTTTCAGCCAATCAGAAGGTTCGGCTGGGCCGGCGGCTGCTGCAGCCGCAGCCCGGAGGAACAGAGTTAGAGCGGAGTCCGCCCAGCGGGGGAAGGACATCCGCAGCCCACCCGGGGGAGGGAGGACGGACCTGGTCTATGACGTCACCCGCGCGCTGCGGCGGTTGAACGGCCGATCAGAAGCCACGTGACCCCGGCGCAGGCGGCGGATTTTCAACATAGTGGGCGGGACACCGAGGCGTTGCGGGCTGCGATTGGTGGTGCAAGCTGTCAATCTACCAGTCGCAGCCAATAGAAGAGACGGACTCCGTGAGGGACTTTAAGCGCGCGCTGTGTGTCCGCAGTGCGCATGCTCGGTGCTGCTCGCAGTCCCCGGATGAGGCTCCTGTTTGAGGAAGGAGAGAAAATGGCGGCGGGACCGAGGAGCGACGGATGGTGCGGTGAGTGTGGATCAGAGAATCTCCGGCATTTACAGCAGCGCCGGCCTCTCTCAGGCAATCTAGGGTCGGAGTGTGGGGCCCAGTGAGATCAGACAGGATGTAACCCGGGGAGGATGGGCCTAGTGAGATCAGGCAGTGTGTAACCCGGGGAGGATGGGCCCAGTGAGATCAGACAGTGTGTAACCCGGGGAGGATGGGCCCAGTGAGATCAGACAGTGTGTAACCCAGGGAGGATGGGCCCAGTGAGATCAGACAGTGTGTAACCCGGGGAGGATGGGCCCAGTGAGATCAGACAGTGTGTAACCCGGGGAGGATGGGCCCAGTGAGATCAGACAGTGTGTAACCCGGGGAGGATGGGCCCAGTGAGATCAGACAGTGTGTAACCCGGGGAGGATGGGCCCAGTGAGATCAGACAGTGTAACCCGGGGAGGATGGGCCCAGTGAGATCAGACAGTGTGTAACCCGGGGAGGATGGGCCCAGTGAGATCAGACAGTGTGTAACCCGGGGAGGATGGGCCCAGTGAGATCAGACAGTGTGTAACCCGGGGAGGATGGGCCCAGTGAGATCAGACAGTGTGTAACCCGGGGAGGATGGGCCCAGTGAGATCAGACCGTGTGTAACCCGGGGAGGATGGGCCCAGTGAGATCAGGCAGTGTGTAACCCGGGGAGGATGGGCCCAGTGAGATCAGACAGTGTGTAACCCGGGGAGGATGGGCCCAGTGAGATCAGACAGTGTGTAACCCGGGGAGGATGGGCCTAGTGAGATCAGACAGTGTGTAACCCGGGGAGGATGGGCCCAGTGAGATCAGACAGTGTGTAACCCGGGGAGGATGGGCCCAGTGAGATCAGACAGTGTGTAACCCGGGGAGGATGGGCCCAGTGAGATCAGACAGTGTGTAACCCGGGGAGGGTGGGCCCAGTGAGATCAGACAGTGTGTAACCCGGGGAGGATGGGCCCAGTGAGATCAGACAGTGTGTAACCCGGGGAGGATGGGCCCAGTGAGATCAGACAGTGTGTAACCCGGGGAGGATGGACCCAGTGAGATCAGACAGTGTGTAACCCGGGGAGGATGGGCCCAGTGAGATCAGGCTGTGTGTAACCCGGGGAGGATGGGCCCAGTGAGATCAGACAGTGTGTAACCCGGGGAGGATGGACCCAGTGAGATCAGACAGTGTGTAACCCGGGGAGGATGGGCCCAGTGAGATCAGGCTGTGTGTAACCCGGGGAGGATGGGCCCAGTGAGATCAGACAGTGTGTAACCCGGGGAGGATGGGCCCAGTGAGATCAGACAGTGTGTAACCCGGGGAGGATGGGCCCAGTGAGATCAGACAGTCTGTAACCCGGGGAGGATGGGCCCAGTGAGATCAGACAGTGTGTAACCCGGGGAGGATGGGCCCAGTGAGATCAGACAGTGTGTAACCCGGGGAGGATGGGCCCAGTGAGATCAGACAGTGTGTAACCCGGGGAGGATGGGCCCAGTGAGATCAGACAGTGTGTAACCCGGGGAGGATGGGCCCAGTGAGATCAGACAGTGTGTAACCCGGGGAGGATGGGCCCAGTGAGATCAGGCAGTGTGTAACCCGGGGAGGATGGGCCCAGTGAGATCAGGCAGTGTGTAACCCGGGGAGGATGGGCCCAGTGAGATCAGGCAGTGTGTAACCCGGGGAGGATGGGCCCAGTGAGATCAGACAGTGTGTAACCCGGGGAGGATGGGCCCAGTGAGATCAGACAGTGTGTAACCCCGGGAGGATGGGCCCAGTGAGATCAGACAGTGTGTAACCCGGGGAGGATGGGCCCAGTGAGATCAGACAGTGTGTAACCCGGGGAGGATGGGCCCAGTGAGATCAGACAGTGTGTAACCCGGGGAGGATGGGCTCAGTGAGATCAGACAGTGTGTAACCCGGGGAGGATGGGCCCAGTGAGATCAGACACTGTGTAACCCGGGGAGGATGGGCCCAGTGAGATCAGACAGTGTGTAACCCGGGGAGGATGGGCCCAGTGAGATCAGACAGTGTGTAACCCGGGGAGGATGGGCCCAGTGTGATCAGACAGTGTGTAACCCGGGGAGGATGGGCCCAGTGAGATCAGACAGTGTGTTACCCGGGGAGGATGGGCCCAGTGAGATCAGACAGTGTGTAACCCGGGGAGGATGGGCCCAGTGAGATCAGACAGTGTGTTACCCGGGGAGGATGGGCCCAGTGAGATCAGACAGTGTGTAACCCAGGGAGGATGGGCCCAGTGAGATCAGACAGTGTGTTACCCGGGGAGGATGGGCCCAGTGAGATCAGACAGTGTGTAACCCGGGGAGGATGGGCCCAGTGAGATCAGACAGTGTGTAACCCGGGGAGGATGGGCCCAGTGAGATCAGACAGTGTGTAACCCGGGGAGGATGGGCCCAGTGAGATCAGACAGTGTGTAACCCGGGGAGGATGGGCCCAGTGAGATCAGACAGTGTAACCCGGGGAGGATGGGCCCAGTGAGATCAGACAGTGTGTAACCCGGGGAGGATGGGCCCAGTGAGATCAGACAGTGTGTAACCCGGGGAGGATGGGCCCAGTGAGATCAGACAGTGTGTAACCCGGGGAGGGTGGGCCCAGTGAGATCAGACAGTGTAACCCGGGGAGGATGGGCCCAGTGAGATCAGACAGTGTGTAACCCGGGGAGGATGGGCCCAGTGAGATCAGACAGTGTGTAACCCGGGGAGGATGGGCCCAGTGTGATCAGACAGTGTGTAACCCGGGGAGGATGGGCCCAGTGAGATCAGACAGTGTGTAACCCGGGGAGGATGGGCCCAGTGAGATCAGACAGTGTGTAACCCGGGGAGGATGGGCCCAGTGAGATCAGACAGTGTGTAACCCGGGGAGGATGGGCCCAGTGAGATCAGACAGTGTGTAACCCGGGGAGGATGGGCCCAGTGAGATCAGTGTGTAACCCGGGGAGGGTGGGCCCAGTGAGATCAGACAGTGTGTAACCCGGGGAGGATGGGCCCAGTGAGATCAGACAGTGTGTAACCCGGGGAGGATGGTCCCAGTGAGATCAGACAGTGTGTAACCCGGGGAGGATGGGCCCAGTGAGATCAGACAGTGTGTAACCCGGGGAGGATGGGCCCAGTGAGATCAGGCAGTGTGTAACCCGGGGAGGATGGGCCCAGTGAGATCAGGCAGTGTGTAACCCGGGGAGGATGGGCCCAGTGAGATCAGACAGTGTGTAACCCGGGGAGGATGGGCCCAGTGTGATCAGACAGTGTGTAACCCGGGGAGGATGGGCCCAGTGAGATCAGACAGTGTGTAACCCGGGGAGGATGGGCCCAGTGAGATCAGACAGTGTGTAACCTGGGGAGGATGGGCCCAGTGAGATCAGACAGTGTGTAACCCGGGGAGGTTGGGCCCAGTGAGATCAGACAGTGTGTAACCCGGGGAGGATGGGCCCAGTGAGATCAGACAGTGTGTAACCCGGGGAGGATGGGCCCAGTGAGATCAGACAGTGTGTAACCCGGGGAGGATGGGCCCAGTGAGATCAGACAGTGTGTAACCCGGGGAGGATGGGCCCAGTGAGATCAGACAGTGTGTAACCCGGGGAGGATGGGCCCAGTGAGATCAGACAGTGTGTAACCTGGGGAGGATGGGCCCAGTGAGATCAGACAGTGTGTAACCCGGGGAGGTTGGGCCCAGTGAGATCAGACAGTGTGTAACCCGGGGAGGATGGGCCCAGTGAGATCAGACAGTGTGTAACCCGGGGAGGATGGGCCCAGTGAGATCAGACAGTGTGTAACCCGGGGAGGATGGGCCCAGTGAGATCAGACAGTGTGTTACTCGGGGAGGATGGGCCCAGTGAGATCAGACAGTGTGTAACCCGGGGAGGATGGGCCCAGTGAGATCAGACAGTGTGTAACCTGGGAAAGATGCCCCAGCTTCGGTTTGCCTAAAGCACAGGGAAATTGTACATTTCTATCCAGAACTTTGGTGATTTGCTGGAAGCCCAGGCGGGCGTGGCGGGGATCTGAGAAAAGGGACAACATCAGACAGAAGCACTCGGACCCAAACTTTTATTTTTATTAAGCTGAAGAAAGGCCTACATTACATTACTTCACACTTTTCATGTTGTTATTTTCTGTTTTGCCATAATTAGATCTCCCGGTGATTGACTGAGTGATTGAGAAAGGTTCACAGCTCAGAGTAACCCGGGATTGTAGACTGAGGAGCGACAGCAGGTGAACGAACACAGGATTGTGAGAGCACCAACCGGAGAGAACTCTTCCGATTCAAAGAGCTTCCAGAGATCGACTGGGGAAAAAGGTCAGAGAGAGTCCCATTGACTCAGATACACACTGGTCCTGGAGATGGACTGGGGAGAAAGGTCAGAGAGAGTCCCATTGACTCAGATACACACTGGTCCTGGAGATGGACTGGGGAGAAAGGTCAGAGAGTCCCATTGACTCAGATACACACTGGTCCTGGAGATGGACTGGGGAGAAAGGTCAGAGAGAGTCCCATTGACTCAGATACACACTGGTCCTGGAGATGGACTGGGGAGAAAGGTCAGAGAGAGTCCCATTGACTCAGATACACACTGGTCCTGGAGATGGACCGGGGAGAAAGGTCAGAGAGTCCCATTGACTCAGATACACACTGGTCCTGGAGATAGACTGGGGAGAAAGGTCAGAGCGAGTCCCATTGACTCAGATACACACTGGTCCTGGAGATGGACCGGGGAGAAAGGTCAGAGAGTCCCATTGACTCAGATACACACTGGTCCTGGAGATGGACTGGGGAGAAAGGTCAGAGCGTGTCCCATTGACTCAGATACACACTGGTCCTGGAGATGCACTGGGGAGAAAGGTCAGAGAGAGTCCCATTGACTCAGATACTCACTGGTCCTGGAGATGGACTGGGGAGAAAGGTCACAGAGAGTCCCATTGACTCAGATACACACTGGTCCTGGAGATGCACTGGGGAGAAAGGTCAGAGAGAGTCCCATTGACTCAGATACTCACTGGTCCTGGAGATGGACTGGGGAGAAAGGTCACAGAGAGTCCCATTGACTCAGATACACACTGGTCCTGGAGATGGACTGGGGAGAAAGGTCAGAGAGAGTCCCATTGACTCAGATACACACTGGTCCTGGAGATGGACTGGGGAGAAAGGTCAGAGAGAGTCCCATTGACTCAGATACACACTGGTCCTGGAGATGGACTGGGGAGAAAGGTCAGAGAGTCCCATTGACTCAGATACATAGATACATAGATACATAGATACATAGATACATAGATACATAGATACATAGAAGATAGGAGCAGGAGTAGGCCATTCGGCCCTTCGTGCCTGCTCCGCCATTTAATGAGATCATGGCTGATCCTTTAATTCAGTATCCCGTCCCCGCCTTCTCTCCGTAACCCTTAACCCCTTTTGCCCGTAGAAATATATCTAATTCCCTCTTAAATATATTTAATGAGCTGGCGTACACTGCCCTCTGTGGCAATGAGTTCCACAGGTTCACCACTCTCTGAGTGAAGAAATTCCCCCTCATCTCTGTCCTAAATGGTTTAGCCCTTATCCTTAAATTATGTCCTCTAGTTCTGTTCTCACCCGCCAAGGGAAACATTCCTTCTGCATCCAGTCTGTCTAGACCTGTCAGAATTTTATACACTTCTATGAGGTCCCCTCTCAATCTTCTAAACTCCAGTGTGTACATCCCTAAACTACATAGTCTCTCCTCATAGGTCATTCCCGCCATTCCTGGTATCAGCCTGGTGAATCGCCGCTGCACCCCCTCCATGGCAAGAACATCCTTCCTCAGATGAGGCGACCAAAACTGTACACAGTACTCGAGGCGTGGTCTCACCAGTGCCCTGTACAGCTGCAGCAAGGTATCCCTGTTCCTGTATTCTAACCCTTTTGCTATGAAGGCCAGCATACCGTTTGCCTTCTTGACCGCCTGTTGCACCTGCATGCTCGCCTTCAGTGACTGGTGTACAAGAACACCCAGGTCTCTCTGTACTTCCCCCTCTCCCAATCTATTGCCATTTAAATAATAATTTGCCCTCCCGTTCCTGCACCCAAGGTGGATAACTTCGCACTTGTCCACATTATAGTGCATCTGCCATTTATCCGCCCAATCGCCCAGTCTGTCCAAATCGCTCTGGAGCTTCCTGGTCTCTTCCTCTGAGCCCACCCCACCTCCTAGTTTAGTGTCGTCTGCAAATTTGGAAATGCTGCATCCGACTCCCTGATCCAGGTCATTAATGTAAATTGTGAACAGCTGGGGGCCCAGGACAGATCCCTGTGGTACCCCACTTGTTACTGCCTGCCATTCAGAAAATGAGCCGTTTATTCCAACTCTCTGTTTTCTATCTGACAGCCAGTTCCCTATCCACGCCAAAACTTTCCCCTTTATCCCATGAGCCTCAATTTTCCATGCTAATCTTTTATGTGGGACCTTATCGAAGGGTCAGAGAGAGTCCCATTGACTCCGATACACACCAGTCCTGGAGATGGACTGGGGAGAAAGGTCAGAGAGTCCCATTGACTCAGATACACACTGGTCCTGGAGATGGACTGGGGAGAAAGGTCAGAGAGAGTCCCATTGACTCAGATACACACCAGTCCTGGAGATGGACTGGGGAGAAAGGTCAGAGAGAGTCCCATTGACTCAGATACACACTGGTCCTGGAGATGGACTGGGGAGAAAGGTCAGAGAGAGTCCCATTGACTCAGATACACACTGGTCCTGGAGATGGACTGGGGAGAAAGGTCAGAGAGAGTCCCATTGACTCAGATACACACTGGTCCTGGAGATGGACTGGGGAGAAAGGTCAGAGAGTCCCATTGACTCAGATACACACTGGTCCTGGAGATAGACTGGGGAGAAAGGTCAGAGAGTCCCATTGACTCAGATACACACTGGTCCTGGAGATGGACTGGGGAGAAAGGTCAGAGAGAGTCCCATTGACTCAGATACACACTGGTCCTGGAGATGGACTGGGGAGAAAGGTCAGAGAGAGTCCCATTGACTCAGATACACACTGGTCCTGGAGATGGACTGGGGAGAAAGGTCAGAGAGTCCCATTGACTCAGATACACACTGGTCCTGGAGATGGACTGGGGAGAAAGGTCAGAGAGAGTCCCATTGACTCCGATACACACTGGCCCTGGAGATAGACTGGGGAGAAAGGTCAGAGAGAGTCCCATTGACTCCGATACACACTGGCCCTGGAGATAGACTGGGGAGAAAGGTCAGAGAGTCCCATTGACTCAGATACACACTGGTCCTGGAGATGGACTGGGGAGAAAGGTCAGAGAGTCCCATTGACTCAGATACACACTGGTCCTGGAGATAGACTGGGGAGAAAGGTCAGAGAGAGTCCCATTGACTCAGATACACACCAGTCCTGGAGATGGACTGGGGAGAAAGGTCAGAGAGAGTCCCATTGACTCAGATACACACTGGTCCTGGAGATGGACTGGGGAGAAAGGTCAGAGAGTCCCATTGACTCAGATACACACTGGTCCTGGAGATGGACTGGGGAGAAAGGTCAGAGAGTCCCATTGACTCAGATACACACTGGTCCTGGAGATAGACTGGGGAGAAAGGTCAGAGAGAGTCCCATTGACTCAGATACACACTGGTCCTGGAGATGGACCGGGGAGAAAGGTCAGAGAGAGTCCCATTGACTCAGATACACACTGGTCCTGGAGATGGACTGGGGAGAAAGGTCAGAGAGTCCCATTGACTCAGATACACACTGGTCCTGGAGATGGACTGGGGAGAAAGGTCAGAGAGAGTCCCATTGACTCAGACACACACTGGTCCTGGAGATGGACCGGGGAGAAAGGTCAGAGAGAGTCCCATTGACTCAGATACACACTGGTCCTGGAGATGGACTGGGGAGAAAGGTCAGAGAGAGTCCCATTGACTCAGATACACACTGGTCCTGGAGATGGACTGGGGAGAAAGGTCAGAGAGAGTCCCATTGACTCAGATACACACTGGTCCTGGAGATGGACTGGGGAGAAAGGTCAGAGAGAGTCCCATTGACTCAGATACACACTGGCCCTGGAGATGGACTGGGGAGAAAGGTCAGAGAGAGTCCCATTGACTCAGATGATGTCCCCACACTATTACTGCAGATTTGGTTTCCCCAATCTATACATAGCTTAAAATCCCCCATGATTACTATATTGCTCTTGCTACATGCACCTCTCGTTCCCTGAATTATACGCCGCCCTACATTACAACTACAGTTTGGGGGCCTATAAACACCTCCAACCAATGTTTTCTGCCCCTTGCTGTTTCTTGGCTCCACCCAAACTGATTTATTTACTTTATTTTCGGAGCTAAGATCATTTCTCCCTACTGTCTTTATCCCATCCTTTATCGATATGAAACCAGAACTGTGCCCGGTACTCTGGGTGTTGTCTCACCAAAGCCCTGTCCAATTGTAGCAAGACTTCCTCACTGTTGTATTCCAACCCCCTGTAATAAAGGCCAACATGCCATCCGCCTGCCCAATTGCTCGCTGTACCTGCATGCTAACTTTGTTTCCTGTACGAGAACACCTAAATCTCTCTGAACACTAACATTTAATAATTTTTCACCATTTAAAAAAGGTTCTGTTTTTCTACTCTTCCTACTAAAGTGAATACGCACACATTTCCCCACATTATATTCCATCTGTCACCTTACTGCCCGCACACTTAGACTGCCCATATCCCTTTGCAGGCTCTGTGTCCCCATAGCTTACTGTCCCACCTAGCTTTGTATCAGCAGCAAACTTGGATCCATTGCACTCGGTCCCTTCATCTAAGTCAGTAATATAGATTGTAAATAGCAGAGGCCCCAGCACTGATCCTTGTGGCACCCCACTAGCCTGCCAAGCTGAAAATGTCCTGTTTATCCCTACTCTCTGTTTTCTGTCAGTTAACCAATCCTCTATCAATGCTAATAGTCATAACGGCACAGAAGGAGGCCATTCGGCCCACCCAGTCCGTGCCGGCTCTCTGTAGAGCAATCCAGTCAGTCCCACTCCCCCGCTCTATCCCCGTAGCCCTGCAAGTTTATTTCCCTCAAGTGCCTATCCAGTCTCCCCTTGAAAACATCGAGTGTCTCCGCTTCCACCACTTCCATCGGCAGCGAGTTCCAGGTCCTCACCACTCGCTGCGTAAAAAGGTTTTTACTCACATTCGCCCCCTGTATCTCTTGCCCAAAACCTTAAATCTGTGTCCCCTAGTCCTCGTACCATCCATTAGTGGGAACAGCCTTTCCCCGTCTAGCCTATCCAAACCCATCATAATCTTGTACACCTCGATCAAATCACCCCTCAACCTCCTTTGCTCTAATGAAAACAAATCCAGCTTCTCCAACCTGTCCTTGTAGCTAATATATTCCCCTCACCCCCATGAGTCCTTATCTTGCACAGCAACCTTTTATGTGGCACCTTATCAAATGCCTTTTGGCAATCCAAATATTTTACATCCACCAGTTCCCCATTATCTATCCAGCTAGTTGCATCCTCAAAAAACACTAATAGCATGATTTCTCTTTCATAAAACCATGTTGACTCCGCCTGATCATATGATTTTCTAAGTGCCCTCTTACCCCTCCCTTAATAATGGATTCCAGCATTTTCCTGACGCCAGGCTCACTGGCCTGTAGTTCCCTGCTTTCTCTCTTCCCCCTTTCTAGAATAGCGGGGTTACTTTTTCTACCTTCTAATCCGCTGGGACTGTTCCAGAATCTAGGGGATTTTGGAAGATCACAACCAATGCATCCACTCTCTCTTCAGCCACCTCTTGTCGAACCCTAGGATGTCGGCCGTCAGGTCCAGGGGATTTGTCGGTTTTTAGTCCCATTAGTTTCTCAAGTACTTTTTTTCTCGAAGGAACTTAAAGTAATTGATGTCAGTCCTTTCATTAGTCCCTTGGTTCCCTGCTATTTTTGGTGCGTTATTTGTGTTTTCTACTGTGAAGACAGATACAAAATATTTGTTTAAAATCTGCCATTTCCTCATTTCCCATTATAATTTCTCCTGTCTCAGCCTCTAAGGGACCAATGTTTACTTTTGCTACTCTCCATGTTTACTTACTTTCAGAAGCTCCTACAATTTTTTAATGTTTCTTGCTGGTATACTCAGTCGATTTTCTCCCTTTTTATCAATTTTTGGTCATCGTTTGCTGGTTAACAGAATTAAACTTCCCAATGCAATTTCACATGCTAAAGGTCTGCTTCTGTAAATAGCATTCAGGTACATTTATCGTTTATTACTCGCTCAGGAACAAAGAGTTCGAGGTTGATACCATAGAAACTTGGGACCAGACAGCACAGAATGAGGCCATTGGGCACAGCGGGCCTGTACCGGCTCTTTGAAAGAGCAGACCAATGTGTCCCACTCCCCTGCTCTGTGCCCAGAGCACTGCTAATGTTCTCCCCTTCGTGTGTTTCACTAATTCAGGTTTAAAAGTTACTATTGTCTCTGCTCCCATCACTCATTCAGACATTGCATTCCAGATCATAACACGATGCCTAAAAACAATCTTATCTTACCTCCCCTCTGGCATTTTGTCAATTACATTAAATCCGTCTCCTCTGTTTACCGACCCTTCTGTCAGTGGGTACAGTTGCTCCTTATTTACTCTATGGAAACACCTTCATGATTTTGAGCACCTCTATTAAATCTACCAATTAACATTTTTCTGCTCTGAAGAGAACCTGCGAGGAGTCGGCAGCAGCAGCAGCGAGGAGGCATAAATACAGCGGGAGGCCGAGGACAGCGCGGACCTGCGAGGAGTCAGCAGCAGCAGCGAGGAGGCATAAATACAGCGGGAGGCCGAGGACAGCGCGGACCTGCGAGGAGTCGGCAGCAGCAGCGAGGAGGCATAAATACAGCGGGAGGCCGAGGACAGCGCGGACCTGCGAGGAGTCAGCAGCAGCGAGGAGGCATAAATACAGCGGGAGGCCGGGGATAGCGCGGACCTGCGAGGAGTCGGCAGCAGCAGCGAGGGGGCATAAATAGAGCAGGAGGCCGAGGACAGCGCGGACCTGCGAGGAGTCGGCGGCAGCAGCGAGGAGGCATAAATAGAGCGGGAGGCCGAGGACAGCGCGGACCTGCGAGGAGTCGGCGGCAGCAGCGAGGAGGCATAAATACAGCGGGAGGCCGAGGACAGCGCGGACCTGCGAGGAGTCGGCAGCAGCAGCGAGGAGGCATAAATACAGCGGGAGGCCGAGGACAGCGCGGACCTGCGAGGAGTCGGCAGCAGCAGCGAGGAGGCATAAATAGAGCGGGAGGCCGAGGACAGCGCGGACCTTCAAGGAGTCGGCAGCAGTGAGGAGACATAAATAGAGCGGGAGGCCGAGGACAGCGCGGACCTGCGAGGAGTCGGCAGCAGCAGCGAGGAGGCATAAATACAGCGGGAGGCCGAGGACAGCGCGGACCTGCGAGGAGTCGGCAGCAGCAGTGAGGAGGCATAAATAGAGCGGGAGGCCGAGGACAGCGCGGACCTTCAAGGAGTCGGCAGCAGTGAGGAGACATAAATAGAGCGGGAGGCCGAGGACAGCGCGGACCTGTGAGGAGTCGGCAGCAGTGAGGAGGCATAAATAGAGCGGGAGGCCGAGGACAGCGTGGACCTTCAAGGAGTCGGCAGCAGTGAGGAGGCAGATACAAGTCCGGCGAATTCCAAAAGTACAGCAAAATCGAGGAGAGACGTCACAGGACTGCAGGAAAGAGTCTGAGAGCGGGAGCAGTCAAACTACAACTGCAAAACCGCTAAAGTGACGTCGCAACCAGGGAAGGAGCTGATTGGGAAGTAGGACCTGGTGAGTATTTCTACAGCCCAGTCGTTAAAGTAAAAGTAAGGTTTCTAGTTTAGCGTAAGTAGTGTTTAAAGGGAAGTAAGGTCCTTAGTGTATTTAATATTCTTTAAAGGGAGTAAATTAAGGGTAGGACATGGCAGGGCAGCTCGGCAGTGTGGAGTGCTCCTCCTGTGCTATGTGGGAAGTCGGGGACACTTTCGGTGTCCAGGGCGAACATGTGTGCAGGAAGTGTCTCCAGCTGCAGCTACTCGAAATCCACATTTCTGAGCTGGAGCTGCGGCTGGAGTCACTGTGGAGCATCCGCGAAGCTGAGATCTTCATAGATAGCTCGTCTAACGAGGTGGTCAGACGGAATGGGTGACCGCCAGACAGAGTAAAAGAACTAGGAAGGTAGTGCAGGGTCCATCTCCCTCGCCAACAGATTTTCCGTTTTGGATACTGCTGGGGAGATGCTTTCTTGGGAATGCAGCAAGAGCCCAGTCCGTGGCACTACGAGTGGCTCAGCTGCACAGGAGGGGAGGAAAAAGAGTGGGAGAGCAATAGTGATGGGGGATTCTATCGTAAGGGGAACAGATAGACGTTTCTGTGGCCGCAGATGTGACTCCAGGATGGTATGTTGCCTCCCTGGTGCCAGGGTCAGGGATGTCACTGAACGGCTGCAGGGCATTCTGAAGGGGGAGGGCGAACAGTCAGAGGTCGTGGTTCACATTGGTACCAAGGACATAGATAGAAAGCGGGATGAGGTCCTGCAACAAGAATTTAGGGAGCTAGGTAGCAGATTAAAAAGCAGGACCTCAAAGACTGTAATCTCTGGATTACTCCCGGTGCCATGTGCTAGTGAGTATAGGAATAGGAGGATAGAGCAGATGAATGCGTGGCTAAAGAGTTGGTGCAGGAGGGAGGGCTTTAGTTTCCTGGATCACTGGCTCTGTTTCTGGGGAAGGTGGGACCTGTACAAGTCGGACGGTTTGCACCTGAACCGGAACGGGACCAACATCCTTGCAGGGAGGTTTGCTGGTACTGTTGGGAGTTTAAACTAACTTGGCAGGGGGATGGGATACAGAGTGGAGCTACAGTAGAGGGTGATGCACAGCCAAATATAGAGGAAAAAACAGGTCAGCCTGCAAGGCAGAGCAAATATGTAACGGCACAAGGGAGCATGGCAAGGCTGGATGGCATTTATTTTAATGCAAGGAGTCTTGCGAGTAAAGCAGATGAATTTAAGGTGTTGATGAACACATGGGAGTATGATATTGTTGTTATCACAGAGACATGGTTGAGGGAGGGGCAGGACTGGCAGCTCAGTATTCCAGGGTATAGAATCTTCAGGCAAGACAGAGGGGGGTGTAAAAGAGGAGGGGGTGTTGCAATATTAATCAAGGAGTCAATTACTGCTGTAAGGAGAGATGATATCTTAGCAGGTTCTCAATGATTTATCTCCAGAAGGTTCCTGAACACCGGCGCTAGACTGATTCGCCTGTCGTTCATTGGTTTACCACACGCTCCGTTTTTAAACAAGGGGGTAACATTTGCAAATCCCCAGTCCTGTGGCACCACTCCCCTATCCAAGGAGGATTCAAAGATTGTGGCCAGAGCCTTCCTTCTCTCAGTAACCCAGGATGTATCCCATCCAGACCATGACACTTCCACTTTGAGCGCTGTCAACTGTTTCACTACATCCTCTTGGTCTATTTATATCCTGTCCAATTTCACTACCACCCCCTCCTTCACTGTAACATTGGCAGCATCCTCTTCTTTAGTGAAGGCAGATGCAAAGTACTCATTCAGTACCTCAGCCATGCCCACTGCATCCACCAGAAGATTGCCCTTTTGCTCCTTAATCATCGCACCTTTCCGTTGACTCTCCTTTTAGGCTTTACATGTTTAAGAAAGATTTTAATGTTCCCTATTCTATTCCCACTAATCTTTCCTCAGTTTTTCTGTGCCCCTCTTAGTTTGTTTTTGATTTCTCCTCTGTACTTTCTGTATTCAGCTTGATTCCCTACGGTGCTGTTGTTGTTGTCGTGTGTTTATTATACCAGAGTCTGCGTGTGTCAAACAGCAGAAAACTCCATCTTACAAGGTCTCAAATTGGGTTATAACTTAATGCCGGCGAATAACATCAACTTAAGTTTGGAGAAATTACTGATCCGGGACTGAATCGCTTTCACATTTCCCCAGTGGGGAAAGGGAAGGATGCTGACTGAGAGTTTGTTAGACACACAGCGGGACACGCGCACACGTGGAGAATTATAATTGTAAAACAGCAGTCAGATCAAACCAGTTATGTATTTAAGAGGTTTCCAGATATTGTAAGACCCCTAAAGATATTGCGTCACCAATCTGCTTAAAGTGACACCACTGTTAATATTAGTGGAGCAGTGGTGAATGTCCTCGCCTCCGACAGTGCTCATTAGTCAAGTGCTGACACCATGAGCCATGTCCTCGGCTTTATTACAAGAGGAATAGCGAATAACAGCAAGGAAGTGATGTTAAACTGTTAGAACAGACTGGTTAGGCCTCAGCTGGAGTCTGGTTTTCAATTCTGGGCACCACACTTTAGGGAGGATATCAAGGCCTTGGAGACGGTGCAGAAGAGATTTGAGAGAATTGTACTAAGGATCAGGGACTTCAGTTCTGGGGAGAGGCTGGTTCTCTTTAGAGCAGAGTTGGTTAAACGAAGATTTTATAGAGCTGTTGAAACTCATGATTGGTTTTGATGAGTAAATAAGGAGGAACTGTTTCCATTGGCAGAAGGGGTCAGTAACCAAACGACGCAGATTTAAAGTGAGTGGAGAAAGAGCCACAGGCAAGGTGAGGTAACATTGTGTTACACAGCGAGTTAGTGTGATCTGGAATGCATTGTCCGAAAGGGTGGTGAGGTAACATTGTGTTACACAGCGAGTTAGTGAGATCTGGAATGCATTGCCCGAAAGGGTGGTGAGGTAACATTGTGTTACACAGCGAGTTAGTGTGATCTGGAATGCATTGTCCGAAAGGGTGGTGAGGTAACATTGTGTTACACAGCGAGTTAGTGAGATCTGGAATGCATTGCCCGAAAGGGTGGTGAGGTAACATTGTGTTACACAGCGAGTTAGTGTGATCTGGAATGCATTGTCCGAAAGGGTGGTGAGGTAACATTGTGTTACACAGCGAGTTAGTGAGATCTGGAATGCATTGTCCGAAAGGGTGGTGAGGTAACATTGTGTTACACAGCGAGTTAGTGAGATCTGGAATGCATTGTCTGAAAGGGTGGTGAGGTAGCATTGTGTTACACAGTGAGTTAGTGTGATCTGGAATGCATTGTCCGAGAGGGTGGTGAGGTAACATTGTGTTACACAGCGAGTTAGTGAGATCTGGAATGCATTGTCCGAAAGGGTGGTGAGGTAACATTGTGTTACACAGCGAGTTAGTGAGATCTGGAATGCATTGTCCGAAAGGGTGGTGAGGTAACATTGTGTTACACAGTGAGTTCGTGTGATCTGGAATGCATTGTCCGAAAGGGTGGTGAGGTAACATTGTGTTACACAGCGAGTTAGTGTGATCTGGAATGCATTGTCCGAAAGGGTGGTGAGGTAACATTGTGTTACACAGCGAGTTAGTGTGATCTGGAATGCATTGCCCGAAAGGGTGGTGAGGTAACATTGTGTTACACAGCGAGTTAGTGAGATCTGGAATGCATTGTCCGAAAGGGTGGAGGAAGCAGATTCTGTTGTAACATTGAAAAGGGAATTGGATAAATACTTGAAGGGAAAACATTTACAGGGCTATGGGGAAAGAGAGGGACAGTGGTAATAATGGGATAGCTCTTCCAAAGAGTCAGCACCGGTGTGATGGGCTGAATGACCTCCTGTGCTGTATCATATTATGGGTCTATGATGCAGCCTCGCCCAGTCAATGGAGGTGCCTGATGGGCTGAATGACCTCCTGTGCTGTATCATATTATGGGTCTATGATGCAGCCTCGCCCAGTCAATGGAGGTGCCTGATGGGCTGAATGACCTTCTGTGCTGTATCATATTATGGGTCTATGATGTAGCCTCGCCTCGTCAATGGAGGTGCCTGATGGGCTGAATGACCTTCTGTGCTGTATCATATTATGGGTCTATGATGCAGCCTCGCCTCGTCAATGGAGGTGCCTGATGGGCTGAATGACCTTCTGTGCTGTATCATATTATGGATCTATGATGCAGCCTCGCCTCGTCAATGGAGGTGCCTGATGGGCTGAATGACCTCCTGTGCTGTACCATATTATGGGTCTATGATGCAGCCTTGCCTAGTCAATGGAGGTGCCTGATGAGGCGATCTCGGCACCGAGATTTCAATCCATCAGCAAATCCCAAGAAGCAGATATTGAAACAATCCAATCTGCCTCCAGCGCTACAGTAATCGGTTACTATGAACCAGAAGCAGCATCATCGGTTCAATATTGGCCAACAATATAGGTGTGGATAGAAAGACAAAAGTTAACCCATTGCTGGAGATTTGCGATCTGCGATCAGGGAGCTAGGACAGGAAGCACATGAGGATCAGTTTTATGGGATGGACAGTGGAGGCCATGACATGGAAAAGAATGCCAGATGAGACTATATCGAATGCTGTGGGAAGGTGAATGATGGACAAGGAAGGGTTACACACCATGGTCACAGTCACAGAGATTGGAGTTTGTGACAGTTCGGGGCAGATTAGATTTACATCGAAACTGCAGCAGAGAAACAGTCCATTCGGCTCTAGTGGTCTATGCTGTGTTTATACTCCACGGGAGCCTCCTCCCACTCTCATTACATCTTGACACCGTGTCCACATAGACGTTCGAGGGTGTTAGACTCGTGACACCAATATTAAATAACATTCAGAACGCCGGAGAACCCACCCTCCTGGAGTGGATTGAGCGAGTTTGTCGCACTCCCCTCACTTCAGAAAGAAATGAGCTCATTCACGTTGGACCTAAAAAGGATCGATCAGAGAATGTTCTAAATGGTTAGAAGTTAGGAACTGTGGATGGGCAGAGAGAACGAGGGGTCCACGTAACCTTAACCGCAGAGCGAGGCCGTTCAGGGGTGATGTTAGAAGTTAGGAACTGTGGATGGGCAGAGAGAACTAGGGGTCCACGTAACCTTAACTGCAGAGCGAGGCCGTTCAGGGGTGATGTTAGAAGTTAGGAACTGTGGATGGGCAGAGAGAACGAGGGGTCCACGTAACCTTAACCGCAGAGCGAGGCCGTTCAGGGGTGATGTTAGAAGTTAGGAACTGTGGATGGGCAGAGAGAACGAGGGGTCCACGTAACCTTAACCGCAGAGCGAGGCCGTTCAGGGGTGATGTTAGAAGTTAGGAACTGTGGATGGGCAGAGAGAACGAGGGGTCCACGTAACCTTAACCGCAGAGCGAGGCCGTTCAGGGGTGATGTTAGAAGTTAGGAACTGTGGATGGGCAGAGAGAACGAGGGGTCCACGTAACCTTAACCGCAGAGCTCGGCCGTTCAGGGGTGATGTTAGAAGTTAGGAACTGTGGATGGGCAGAGAGAACGAGGGGTCCACGTAACCTTAACCGCAGAGCGAGGCCGTTCAGGGGTGATGTTAGAAGTTAGGAACTGTGGATGGGCAGAGAGAACGAGGGGTCCACGTAACCTTAACCGCAGAGCGAGGCCGTTCAGGGGTGATGTTAGAAGTTAGGAACTGTGGATGGGCAGAGAGAACGAGGGGTCCACGTAACTTTAACCGCAGAGCGAGGCCGTTCAGGGGTGATGTTAGGAACTGTGGATGGGCAGAGAGAACGAGGGGTCCACGTAACCTTAACCGCAGAGCGAGGCCGTTCAGGGGTGATGTTAGAAGTTAGGAACTGTGGATGGGCAGAGAGAACGAGGGGTCCACGTAACCTTAACCGCAGAGCTCGGCCATTCAGGGGTGATGTTACAAAGCATTTCTTCAGACAGTGTAGTGGAAATCTGGAACACTCGCCCTCAAGAAGCTGTTGAGTCTCGGTCAATTGAAAATGACAAACTGTGATTGATAGATTTGTGTTAGCCAATGGTATTTAGGGATATGGAACCAAGGCGGGGAGATGGAGTTAAGATACAGCTCAGCCATGATCGAATTGAATGGAGGAACAAGCTGGAGTGAATGAGTGGCCTACTCCTGTTCCGATGTTCCTGTGCCTCTATTTATAAAGCCAGTGCTCCCATATACGTTTCTAAAAGCCTTATCGTCCTGTCCTGCCACTGTCAAAGATTTCTGTATCTATACCCCCAAGTTTTACTGTTCCTGCAACCCCTTTAAATTGTACCAGTTGGTTTAAATTGCATCGCCTCATTCTTCCTTCCAAAATGCAGCATTTCACACTTCTCTGCATTAAATTTCACCTGCCATGTGTCTGCCCATTTCACCAGTGTCTCTATTTCCTCCTGAAGTCTTCTGCTGTCCTCCTCACGGTTTACGACTTTTCCGAGATTCGTGTCATCGACAAACTTTTAAACTATGCCCTGTATACCTAAGTCCATGTCACTGAAATAAATCAAAGAGCAGTGGTCCTAATCCCGCCCCCTGGGGACACTGTAAACTTCCCTCCAGTGTGAACAATATCGGTTCACAACTACTGTCTGTTTTCTGTCCCTTCACCAATTTAGTATCCACGCTGCCACTGCTCCTTTAATATCAGTGGCTCCAATTTTGTTCACCAGTCTATTATGAGGTACTTTATCAAAGGCCTTCTGAAAGTCCAGAAACAGAACATCAACTGCACTACCTTCATCAACCCTCTCCTATTTCATCCATTGGCTCATTCAAGTCAGCCAGGTTAGATTTGCCTTTAAATAAAATCCATTTTGTCTGTCGCTAATAAACCCATGTTCTTCCAAGTGACGGTTAATTGTGTTTCGGAAATAACACCGATGTTAAGCTGAGTCGCCTGTAGTTATTTGGTTCATCGCGCTCTCCTTTTTTGAACAGGGAAGTAACGTTTGCAGCCCTCCCATCCTCTGGCACCTTTCCCATATCTAAGGATTGGAAGATTGTGGCAGAGCGGGTGACATTTCTACTTTGAGCCCTGCCAACCAATTTAGTACATCGTCCTAATCGATTTATATCCTGTCCAATTTCTCTACCACCTCCTCCTTTACTGTACGATTGGCAGCATCCTCTCCTTTAGTGAATACGGAGCCAAAGTGTTAATTTAGTACCTCAGCCATGTCCTCTGCTTCCACAAGATTGCCTTTTTGGTCAGTAATCGGCCCCACCTTTCCTTGGGCTATTCTTTCACGCTTTATATGTTTATAAAAGGCATTAGTGTTCCCTATTATGTTACCACTAATCATTTCTCATACATTCTCCTTGCCCCTCTGTTGCTGTTGTGTGTTTATTACACTAGTGGCAGCGTTAGTGAAACAGCAAAGTACTGAATTTTACAAAGACTCAAACTGGTACTGAATTAACTGAATCGCTTTTACATTTCCACAGTGGGGAAAGGAAAGGCCGCTGATTGATAGTTATAATGCACGGGCACACACAAATGGAGAATTATGATTGTAAAACAGCAGTCAAATCCACCAGTTGTATATTCATGGTGTTTTCTGAGAACCCAGCGTGGCAGATGCAATATAACGTGGATAAATGCGAGGTTGTCCACTTTGGTGTCAAAAACAGAAAGGCAGACTGTTATCTGAATGGCAATAGATTGGGAGAAGGGGAATTGCAACGAGACCTGGGTGTCCTTGTGCACCAGTCGCTGAAGGTAAGCATGCAGGTGTAGCAGGCGGTGAAGAAGGCAAATGGTATGTTGGCCTTCATAGCAAAAGGGTTTGAGTACAGGAGCAAGGATGTCCTGCTGCAGTTGTACAGGGCCTTGGTGAGACCACACCTTGAGTACTGTGTGTAGTTTTGGTCGCCTTATCTGAGGAAGGATGTTCTTACCATGGAAGGAGTTCAGCGAAGATTCACAAGGCTGATCCCTGGGATGGCAGGAATGACGTATGAGGAGAGATTGGGTCGATTGGGCTTATACTCGCTGGAGTTTAGAAGAATGAGCGGGGATCTCATCGAAACTTATAAAATTCTGACAGGTCTGGACAAATTAGATGCAGGTAGAATGTTCCTGATGGTCGGAGAGTCCAGAACCAGGGGTCATAGTCTAAGTATAAGGGGTAAGCCATTTAGGACAGAGATGAGGAAGAATTTCTTCACCCAGAGAGTGGTGAACCTGTGGAATTCTCTACCACAGAAGGCGGTTGAGGCCAAGTCTTTAAATATATTCAAGAAGGAGTTAGATATATTTCTTAAGGCTAAAGGTATCAAGGGATATGGGGAGAAGGCAGGGACCGGGTACTGAATTTGGATGATCAGCCATGATCTCATTGAATGGCCTACTCCTGCTCCTATCTTCTATGTTTCTATGTAAACGGAGCAAGCTTGGGGTTTGATGTGGTAAAAGGCGAACGAGATGAGAACGGAAATAATCTAGAGTAAGAAAAGGCCCAAAAATTAAACAGTCTGGAACAGAACATCAATTCGTCTTCTCTTATCATGGAGAAATCAAATATTTGACACACTGTGTGTTTGAAACAAAGCTTATTTATTCACTGAAATAACAACAGAAAATGCTGGAAATACTCAGCAGGCCAGGCAGGATCTGTGGAGAGAGAAACAGAGTTAACGTTTCAGGTCTGGGACCCTTCATCAGAACTGGAAAAAGCTGGAGATGTAACAGATATTACTAAGGTAAGAGGCAGGAAAGTTATCCTGGGTGGATCTGAAACACGAAGGGTGGAAGTTCAGTTGGAATCCACGTGGAATAAGTTGGAACCAGAGACAGTTGCTGAGGAAAGAGATGTGGCTGTGAAACCGAGTCTTGGAAAATGTTGCAAATGGGGATGGCAAAATCATACAGCATGAAAAATGGGAGTAAGGGTTTAAAGTCTGAAATTGTTGAACTCAATGTTGAGTCCAGAAGGCTGTAAAGTGCCTAATTGAAAGATGAGGTGCTGTTCCTCGAACTTTATTTATTCACTATTTAAACAGAATATTAATCTCCAGCGCAGATACAGGAGTTATTAAGATCAGCAGAAACAAACCATGACTACTAGAATGAACATGGTTCAGTCCTCAATCTGATCACAGTAAATCATGTTCCATTCACTAATCTGGTCTTTTACCCAGCATTCCCCGCGGTGGACCACGTGCCGCACCCAGACTACAAGAGCCCGGCGCGGGAGGGGCCGGTATATTGAGCATGCGCAGTGCGTTACTGGAGATGGAGGGGGGCTGAAGCTGGGAGCGCGATGGTGCAGCGGGTAAAAATCGCGACGGAGGGAGTAATGGACCGGTAGGTGGGTGGGGAGGCTTCATAAACAACTCGTGCAGGAGGCAAGCCCCCATAATAAGCTGAAGATCCCGTGTTTGCAGTTGCGGGGATTTCATCCCCTTACAGGCCCAGGTTAACGGCGGCCATCTTTGTAAAGGAGAGCGGAAAGTTTCAGTGCGACGTCACCCTATGCCTGAGTCAAAGAGCCTTGTGTCCAATGCGGGGAATAAAGGCCCACAGCCTCCCCTGGCCCCGGGCCCTGAACAAGGGACTGGAGAAACTCGCTGCCCTGCGGATCAGACAATCAGCCGGCGCTGGTCCCGCCCCTCGGGCTCTCCGATTGGTTGGAGGGCCCACAGCCCGCTCGCTCCTCCAGCCCTGCCCACTGGGTGCCGCTAGTCCCGCCCCTCAGGCTCCCCGATTGGAGGACCCTCCGCCGGCTCGCTCCTCCAGCCCCACCCCGCTCGCTCCCTGTGGTGATTATTCTGTTTTATAAGAAGCATTGTAATTGGTTGCCTGTTTCCTGCCTTGAGATATATGCTGTAAACTCATTGGTAGTTGATGTCATGTGATTTGTGGTGGCCATCTTAAATTCAGTTCTCTGCAGCCTTGGTTGGGACTGGGTGTGAAGATGTGCTGCTGGTGTTTTAAGGTTAATAAAGCCGAGATTTAGAAAGGCAAATCTACTCATTATTTCACTCCCTATTGGTCGGAAGCTGCCGTCAATCAGGCCGCGGGCCCGGGTGACGTGTCCCCGAGGAGATCACGTGCACCGTCCAAGTGCTGCCGCTCGGTCCGGGGCCTCGCGGACTCTGAGGTTTTTGTATTTCTCTCGATTCTCTCCCGATCCACCCCGCGCCATTCTCCACCCAATCGGAGTGGAGAAAACACACTTCGCGTCACCGATCGCGACTCTGGAACCGACACCAAGGCCTTTCTCCGGAATGGCCCCGCGCCGACTCCGTCCGGCAGGATCCGAGTGTGCAGGCGCAGCTCCGAGTGGGGGAGGAGGGTTGGTCTCCTCTGGGCATGCGCGGTCATTACCCTTTGTGACCGGGAGGGGTCACTGTGCCGGACTCGGCCCAAACCACCGCTCCGAGTGCGCATGCGCGGGCTCTTGTCTGTCAATCAACCAACCGCCAGAAGAGGTCGCTGGTGAGACCAGTGAAGAAAGAAAGACTTGCATTTATGTAGCGCCTTTCACCACCACCGGACGTCCCATAGTACTTTACAGCCAATGAAGTACTTTTGAAGTGTAGTCCCTGTTGTAATGTAGGAAATGCAGCAGTCAGTTAGTGCACAGCAAGCTCCAACAAACAGCACTGTGATAATGACCAGATAATCTATCATTTTTTTATGTTGATTGAGGGATACACATTGGCTCGGACGCTGGGGATAATTCCCCTGCTCTTTCCCACATTACAACAGTGACTACTTCATTGTAGTACTTCATTGGCTGTAAAGCACTTTAGGATATCTGGTGGCACTATCTAAATGCAAGTCTTTCTTTCCTGAAATAATGCCATGGGATCTTTTACATCCACCTGAAAGAGCAAACAGGGCCTCAATTTAACATCTCATCCGAAAGACCGCACCTCCGACAGTGCCGCACTCCCTCAGCACTGCACTGGAGTGTCAGCCTGGATTTTTGTGCTCCAGTCTCTGGAGTGAGACTATGAACCCACAACTTTCTGACTCAGAGGCGAGAGTGCTGCCCACTGAGCCACTGGCTGACACTAAAGAGCAAGCAGTTCTGACAAATGGTCATCGACCTGAAACGTTAACTCTGTTTCTCTCTCCACAGATGCTGCCTGACCTGCTGAGTATTTCCAGCATTTTCTGTTTTTATCAAAGAAACGAGGGAGTGATTGCTGACGGGAAGAATGTTGGGTCGTCCTCCGCATGCACACCTCCCTGGCGGCTGAGGCAAAACACTGACTCGCCCCCACCTGAGCCGCTCATGCGTACCAGATGTTGTGGCTCCGCATGCACGCCCGATGTTCCAACCGCGGGGTTTTGTGTGCTGAGCATGCGTGTTGCGGACCGATCGGGACGGGCGATTGTAGAGCAGGAGGGAGAGCGTGGGGGCCATGAGCACATGCGCGGGACTCGGTCAACAGAGCACTTTCTGCAGAGCCGGGGCCTTG
>NW_028225179.1:170601225-170608725 GCF_052327205.1 Somniosus microcephalus | reverse complement strand
GGAGAGCGCGGGGCAGTGGGATTAGTTTGGGATTGATACAGGACTATGGGGAGAGAGCGGGGCAGTGCGATTAGATTGGGATTGATACAGGGCTATGGGGAGAGAGCAGGGCAGTGCGATTAGATTGGGATTGATACAGGGCTATGGGGAGAGAGCGGGGCATTGTGATTAGTTTGGGATTGATACAGGGCTATGGGGAGAGAGCGGGGCTTTGTGATTAGTTTGGGGATTGATACAGGGCTATGGGGAGAGAGCGGGGCAGTGGGATTAGTTTGGGGATTGATACAGGGCTATGGGGAGAGAGCGGGGCATTGTGATTAGTTTGGGATTGATACAGGGCTATGGGGAGAGAGCGGGGCTTTGTGATTAGTTTGGGATTGATACAGGGCTATGGGGAGAGAGCGGGGCAGTGGGATTAGTTTTGGGGATTGATACAGGGCTATGGGGAGAGAGCGGGGCAGTGGGATTAGTTTGGGATTGATACAGGACTATGGGGAGAGAGCGGGGCTTTGTGATTAGTTTGGGATTGATACAGGGCTATCGGGAGAAAGCGGGCCTTTGAGATTAGTTTGGGATTGATACAGGGCTATCGGGAGAGAGTGGGACAGTGGGATTACTTTGGGATTGATTTTGGGCGATGGGGAGAGAGCGGGGCAGTGGGATTACTTTGGGGATTGATACAGGGCTGTGGGGAGAGAGCGGGGCAGTGGGATTAGTTTGCGGATTGATACAGGGCTATCGGGAGAAAGCAGGGCAGTGAGATTAGTTTGGGATTGATACAGGGCTATCGGGAGTGAGCGGGGCAGTGGGATTAATACAGGGCTATAGGGAGAGAGCTGGGCATGGGGATTAGTTTGGAGATTGAAACAGGGCTATGGGGAGAGAGCGGGGCATTGGGATTAGTTTGGGATTGATACAGGACTATGGGGAGAGAGTGGGGCTTAGGGATTCATTTTGGATTGATACAGGGCTATCGGGAGTGAGCGGGGCACTGGGATTAGTTTGGGATTGATACAGGGCTATGGGGAGAGAGCGGGGCAGTGGGATTAGTTTGCGGATTGATACAGGGTATGGGGAGAGAGCGGGGCAGTGGGATTAGTTTGGGGATTGATGCAGGGCTATGGGGAGAGAGCGGGGCAGTTTGATTAGTTTGGTAATTGATACAGGGCTATGGAGAGAGCGGGGCAGTGGGATTAGTTTGGGATTGATACAGGGCTATCGGGAGAGATCGGGGCAGTGGGATTAGTTTGAGATTGATGCAGGGCTATGGGGAGAGAGCAGTGCAGTGGGATTAGTTTGGGAATTGATACAGGGCTATGGGGTGAGAGCGGGGCAGTATGATTTGTTTGGGATTGATACAGGGCTAGAGGGAGAGAGCGGGGCAGTGGGATTAGTTTGGGGATTGATACAGGGCTATGGGGCGTGAGCGGGGCAGTGGGATTAGTTTGGGATTGATACAGGGCTAGAGGGAGAGAGCGGGGCAGTGGGATTAGTTTGGGATTGATACAGGGCTATGGGGAGAGAGCGGGGCAGTGGGATTAGTTTGGGATTGATACAGGGCTATGGGGAGAGAGCGGGGCAGTTGGATTAGTTTGGGATTGATAAAGGGCTATGGGGAGAGAGCGGGGCAGTGGGATTATTTTTGGGGATTGATACAGGGCTATGGGGAGAGAGCGGGGCAGTGGGATTAGTTTGGGATTGATGCAGGACTATGGGAAGAGAGCGGGGCAGTGGGATTCATTTAGGATTGATACAGGGCTATGGGGTGAGAGCAGGGCAGTCTGATTAGTTTGGGATTGATACAGGGTTATTGGGAGCGAGCGAGGCATTGGGAATAGTTTGGGATTGATACAGGGCTATCGGGAGAGATCGGGGCAGTGTGATTAGTTTGGGATAGATACAGGGCTATGGGGAGAGAGTGGGGCTTTGGGATTAGTTTGGGATTGATACAGGGCTATGGGGAGAGAGCGGTGCAGTGGGGTTAGTTTGGATATAACACAGGGCTATGGGAAGAAAGCGGGGCAGTGGGCTTACATTGGGGACTGATACAGGGCTATGGGGAGAGAGCGGGGCAGTGGGATTTGTTTGGATATAACACAGGGCTATGGGGAGAAAGCAGGGCAGTGGACTTGCGTTGGGGATTGATACAAGGCTATGGGGAGAGAGCGGGGCAGTGGGATTTGTTTGGGATTGATACAGGGCTATGGGGAGAAAGCGGGGCAGTGGGATTAATTTGGGGATTGATACAGGGCTATGGGGAGAAAGCGGGGCAGTGGGATTAGTTTGGATATAACACAGGGCTATGGGGAGAAAGCGGGCAGTGGGATTTGTTTCGATATAACACAGGGCTATGGGGAGAAAGCGGGCAGTGTGCTTACGTTGGGGATTGATACAGGGCTATGGGGAGAGAGCAGGGCAGTGGAAATAGTTTGTGATTGATACAGGGCTATGGGGAGAAAGCAGGGCAGTGGGATTAGTTTGGAGATTGATACAGGGCTATGGGGAGAGAGCGCGGCAGTGGGATTAGGTTGGGGACTGATACAGGGCTATGGGGAGAGAGCGAGGCAGTGGGATTAGGTTGGCGATTGATAAAGGGCTAACAGGAGAGAGCAGGGCAGTGGGATTAGTTTGGGACTGAGACAGAGGGTTGTCAAGTAGCTGTTCCCAGTCCACTTTGGACAGATCCTGCCTTGTCGTTTTAAAATCGGCCTGTTGTTTGCTAAATTTCCCCACTGAACTCATTGTTAATCTGCTTTATCATAACGTGCCTGGATCTCCTGGTATATTTCAATACTGAACCTCGGTAGATTAAATAAAAGTGTTACCGTGATTTGATTTAAATGCAGAGGAGGGATTCACATGCGGATGAATGTTGGTCTGCAGATATCTGGGTACACCTTAGAAAAATGAAGCAAATAAAAGACAATTAAAGTCTGTTCTGGGTATTCTTACTGAGATTTGAATGAATTTTAGGCCGTGAGACTCACTGTCTTATACACAGGAGTGAAGGATTACATCAAACAAAGATAATGGCCCTGAAATCGTGGTCTCCGTACCAACGACTTAGGCCTTGGTAGAGGCCCCGCAAGTTCCGTGTTTCCGTCTGCGCTGTGTATGCGCTGAATCCCCGGACTTGCAATCTATCAAGGTTTGCTACAGAATCGATAGAGTAAAGCTGTCTTTAAACCAGCCCATCAAAAACTCCCAGGGCAGGAACAAGACGGGTTAGATACAGAGTGAAGCTACCTCTACACTGTCCCATCAAACACTCCCAAGGCAGGTACTGCACGGGTTAGATACAGAGTAAAGCTCCCTCTACGCTGTCCCATCAAACACTCCCAAGGCAGGTACAGCACGGGTTAGATATAGAGTAATGCTCCCTCTACACTGTCCCATCAAACACTCCCAAGGGAGGTACTGCACGGGTTAGATACAGAGTAAAGCTCCCTCTACGCTGTCCCATCAAACACTCCCAAGGCAGGTACAGCACGGGTTAGATATATATAGTAATGCTCCCTCTACACTGTCCCATCAAACACTCCCAAGGGAGGTACTGCACGGGTTAGATACAGACAAAAAGCTCCCTCTGCACTGTCCCATCAAACATTCCCAAGGCAGGTGCTGCACGGGTTAGATATATATAGTAATGCTCCCTCTACACTGTCCCATCAAACACTCCCAGGGCTATGGGGAGAGAACGTGGCAGTGGGGTTAGTTTGGGAATGATGCAGGGCTATGGGCAGAGAGTGGGGCAGAGGAGGGATTAGTTTGGAATTGATGCAGGGCTATTGGGAAAAGTTTGGGATTGATGCAGGGCTATGGGGAGAGAGCGGGGCAGTGGGATTAGTTTGGGATTGATTCAGGGCTATGGGGGGAGAGCAGGGCAGTGGGATTAGTTTGGGATCAAGACAGAGCTATGGGGGGAAAGCGAGGCAGTGGGATTAGTTTGGGATTGATACAGGGCTATGGGGAGAGAGCGGGGCAGTGGGATTAGTTTGGGGATTGATACAGGGTATGGGGAGAGAGCGGGGCAGTGTGATTAGTTTGGGATTGATACAGGGCTATGGGGTTTTGCATATTCCACATGTCCTGTGCTTGAAGTCTCTGACCTTGGCCAGACATTGTTTAAGCATTTCATTGTCTTGGTCTGTTTACTATGGACACCTTTAGCTGTTTTTGATGTACACAGGATGCAACAGATCAGAAAAACCTCCATTCAACAATGCGAACTCCTGTCTCTGCAAAGACATCATACTGTTCCACAATGCAGGAATGTCGCAAACAGCTTTTGATAGCTGAGATCAACTTTAACCATTCAAACCTTTCAGGTAAAGAAGCTTCTAGATTCCGAGCCACAAATTGAATCGTTTAAGACAGAAAGAATGTCACAGAAATGTGATTTATTGCTGTTATTTTACAATTTACAAATATACACACAATTTGTGTCACTGAATTATAAACAAAAAGCAGGCAAAGCTATGACTTAACAGAAATAAACACTTGTTTTTCTTCCTGGACAGCAAAACCAGTCAGACTGACTTGCAAATGTTTACTGATATGTTGACGTAAAGATTTATAATTTACCAATTTCGCTTCTAATGTTTTTCTCTCAAACATTCTCCACAATATTAATCCCTGCTCTTGTCACAAGGAGTGTTGAATTATTTTAGGTACTTCGCAATTAAAAGCAGGAAACAAACTTCATTATACTCACAAATTTTAATCTCCTATTTCAAACATTCAAACCAAATCAAATTGTACGTTATCACTTTAATCAAAGTATTTTCTGTGTCTCTCTCAATAAACAAAGAGTGGTTTCTTCTAAAGTAGCTTCCTGCAATTTTTATACATCATTACATAACTCTTGCTTCAATTAACACTCCACTAAATGTTTAAGAGGAAATCTATATTTACGTTATTCCTGCGACTTGTTAGGACTATCGAACGACAGACATTATAAAATGGTTTGTGTTTTTCCCCTTTCTTGGTTCTCTTCCTAAATGTCTTAATGGTATATTTTTTAAATGTCATTAAAAAGTAATATGTAACTCCTACAAATCCCCCCCTACCTTCCCCCTCCTCAACACCATGGTTGCATGTTTGTGTAAAGCTACTCACTTCAGTCAATCACTCAAAATCAAATCTTGAGATATTTCAATTTGAAAACATTTTAACCATTTCAGAGCTCTTTAAAAGCGTTTAGACTTCAAGACCTGGTTGAAACTTGTTTAGGTGAGGGGGAAATTGGCTTTTGCTTCAGTCTCTTCCAAAATCATGTTCGAAACTTAGGTGGAAAAAGTGCTTTTTACACTCATTTTTGGTGAAAAGTTCATTAAAAATCTTTAAATTCTTTCAAGTCTCACTAGAGCTTTGACAGAAGAAGTTGCTCCAAGTTTCTCCTTCCCCCTTCAATGCTGTTGTTAAACATCCAACAAAATAAAGTCTAATTCCAAACGGAGCTCCAATCAGAAAGTGAATAAAGTGGTTAAACTTCCTAAGAAGGCGGCGAGGTAATCTATCCCCAGCCTTGGCGATGAGTTGGGATCAGTTTTTGGAGATGTTGTCTCCTCTTTTTCTGTTGCCGTTACCTCCGTCTCTGAGGTACAAACGGGGGCACAAACTATTTCCCTTTCTCGCAACATAATTTAAATAACCCTGGCTGATTTCCCTCCCTCTCTAACCCAGGGTTCACTGGACAGTGATCAGGAGCAGGAACCCTGGCTGATTTCCCCACTCTCTAACCCAGGGGTCACTGGATAGTGATCAGGAGCATGAACCCTGGATGATTTCCCCTCTCTCTAACCCAGGGGTCACTGGACAGTGATCAGGAGCAGGAACCCTGGCTGATTTCCCCTCTCTCTCTAACCCAGGGGTCACTGGACAGTGATCAGGAGCAGGAACCCTGGCTGATTTCCCCTCTCTCTAACCCAGGGGTCACTGGATACTGATCAGGAGCAGGAACCCTGGCTGATTTCCCCTCTCTCTAACCCAGGGGTCACTGGACAGAGATCAGGAGCACGAACCCTGGCTGATTTCCCCTCTCTCTAACCCAGGGGTCACTGGAGTCACTGGACAATGATCAGGAGCATGAACCCTGGCTGATTTCCCCGTTCTCTAACCCAGGGGTCACTGGATAGTGATCAGGAGCAGGAACCCAGGCTGATTTCCCCTCTCTCTCCAGCCCAGGGGTCACTGGACTGTGATCAGGAGCAGGATCCCTGGCTGATTTCACCTGTCTCTCTAACCCAGGGGTCACTGGGCAGTGATCAGGAGCAGGAACCTAGGCTGATTTCCCCTCTCTCTAACCCAGGGGTCACTGGACAGTGATCAGGAGCATGAATCCTGGCTGATTTCCCTCTCTCTCTAACCCAGGGGTCACTGGGCAGTGATCAGGAGCAGGAACCCTGGCTGATTTCCCTTCTCTCTAACCCAGGGGTCACTGGATAGTGATCAGGAGCAGGAACCCTGGCTGATTTCCTCCTCTCTCTAACTCAGGGGTCACTGGATAGTGATCAGGAGCACGAACCCTGGCTGATTTCCCCTCTCTCTCTAACATAGTGGTCACTGGACTGTGATCAGGAGCAGGAACCCTGGCTGATTTCACCTCTCTCTCTAACCCAGGGGTCACTGGACTGTGATCAGGAGCATGAACCCTGGCTGATTTCACCTCTCTCTCTAACCCAGTCGTCACTGGACAATGATCAGGAGCAGGAACTCTGGCTGATTTCCCCTCTCTCTAACCCAGGGTTCACTGGATACTGATCAGGAGCATGAACCCTGGCTGATTTCCCCTTTCTCTCTAACCCAGGGGTCACTAGACTGTGATCAGGAGCAGGAACCCTGGCTGATTTCACCTGTCTCTCTAACCCAGGGGTCACTGGACAGTGATCAGGAGCAGGAACCCTGGCTGATTTCCCCTCTCTCTAACCCAGGGGTCACTGGACAGCGATCAGGAGCAGGAACCCTGGCTGATTTCCTCTCTCTCTCTAACCCAGGGGTCACTGGACTGTGATCAGGAGCAGGAGCCCTGGCTGATTTCCTCTCTCTCTCTAACCCAGGGGTCACTGTGCAGTGATCAGGAGCAGGAACCCTGGCTGATTTCCCGTCTCTCTAACCCAGGGGTCACTGGATAGTGATCAGGAGCAGGAACCCTGGCTGATTTCCTCCTCTCTCTAACTCAGGGGTCACTGGATAGTGATCAGGAGCAGGAACCCTGGCTGATTTCCCCTCTCTCTCTAACCCAGGGGTCACTGGACAATGATCAGGAGCAGGAACCCTGGCTGATTTCCCCTTTCTCTCTAACACAGGGGTCACTGGACAGTGATCAGGAGCAGGAACCCTGGCTGGTACCCCCTCTCTCTAACTCAGGGGTCACTGGATAGTGATCAGGAGCATGAACCCAGGCTGATTTCCCCTCTCTCTAACCCAGGGGTCACTGCACTGTGATCAGGAGCATGAACCCTGGCTGATTTCCCCTCTCTCTAACCCAGGGATCACTGG